>NW_003852403.1:38165659-38204249 GCF_000181295.1 Otolemur garnettii
TTTTTGAGACAGAGTCTCAAGCTGTTGCCCTGGGTAGAGTACCCTGGCATCATAGCTCATGCAGCAACCTCCAGCTCAGACTCAAGTGATCCTCTTGCCTCAGTTTTCTATTTTTAGTAGTGATGGGGTCTCACTTTAACTCAGGTTTGTCTCGAACTCGTGAGTTCAAGCAATTCACCTGCCTTGGCTTCCTAGAGTGCTAGGATTACAGGTGTTGAGCCACTGCTCCTGGCCCCTTTTCTTTATTTCTTAAGGCATACAAGCCAAAATACTTGGTAATGTTCCTGATTATATTTTTAAAATTTCAATTCAAATGACATCTCTACTACAAAGTTTTGTCTAATCTATCAAATAAGTACTAATTATTAATATTTTTCCCTTTATTTGCTAAGGATGCTGTGTTAAGCTTCTAAATAACATTAGTCATGTTTTGTTATATCTCTGCATGGATTGTGAGATCATTGAGAACAGGGACTATTTTACTCATCCTGATGTCTTTATAGTGTTATTAATCATAGACATGATAAAAATTGTATATTAGGCTAAATTGTGTTCAATATAATGTTACTAATAACGACAAGTGATACTAGGTCTCTTTTTAATCAAACTAAGAGTCTAGATAGATTTAGCCAGAAATATAACATTGGTACCCAAATCAAATTAAATCTAGTCCTCAAGCTTTACTGGCAAGATGGCAGGCTGTTCACCTTCCTTAATAAGGTGGTGAAAAGAATTCTAGGGACTTGGGCACAGCCCCAAAAGACCTGAGGGAAAGGCAGAGATGTTTCTAGGTTTAACGTTCAAGATGCTCCCTGTTGGTACTCCCTATTGAAGTCCATATGGTCCTTTCAAAGAAAAGGATAGGCATGGAGATCTTTTGCCTTGGTTCCAAAGGCCACGATGCCTAGTCGTCCCTCCCTTAGTGCTGCTGCCTGAGTTAAGAACCCAGCACTACCATTTCTTCTTTTTATAGATTGTTAATATGGAAGTTTAGGTTAATGATAATGAGATATTTCTTCTATATAATATAGGCTTTATAGTTACAAGTTCTCCTCTAAGCACTGGTTTGGTTGCATACCATAAGTTTTGGTATTGTGCTTTTGTTTTCATTTATCTTATAGTCTTTTCTAATTATAATCTCTTTGATCCATTGGTTATTTGAATCTGTTGCTTAATTTTCACATATATGCAAATTTTGCAAATGTCTTGTTAGTTAATTTCAGGTTTTATTCCATTGTGATTGCAGAAAATAGTTTGTATACCTTCGGTGCTTATAACACTTGTTTTATGTTCTCCTGTACAGTGTGTCCCATAGTCACTTGAGAATAATGTGTGGTCTGCTGTTGTCGTGTAGAATGTTCTACAGATATCTGTCAGGTCTAGTTGATTACATTGTTGATCAGATCTTCTATTTTTTCTGTCTGTTCAAATCTAAGGTTGAATCCCTTTAATGATTTTTCCTTTCATTTATTATATTGTTAATAATTTCTGTTTCTTGTTTAATAAATTCTCTATTTGGTGAGGCATTGTTCTCATATTTTCTTTAAAGTTCTTTAGACATGATTTCTTTTTGTTCTTTGAACTTATTTTAAGTAATTTATTTAAAGATTTTGTCTTATAAGTCCAATGTCTGGGCTTCCTCACAGTTTCTGTCAATTGCTTTTTTTCCTTATGTCTGAGTCATACTTTGTTTCTTTGCATTACTTGTAATTTTTTGTTGACTGAAAACTTTAAATAATATAATGTGTCAACTTTGGAAGTTTGATTTTTCTCCCCTCCCTAGGGTTTGTTGTTTCTCCTATTTGTTATTTGTTCTGTGATTTTTTGGAGCTAAATTTATAAAGTCTGTTTTCTTTCTCATGGGTGGTCACTGAGGTCTCTGCTTGGTTAGCATAGTGATCAGCCAGTGATTATACACAGATTTCCTTAAAAGCCTAGAGCCAGTAACTCCTCCAAGTCTATGCTGAGGAGCTCTATATACTTGTTGGGGCTGCCTTAAACCCTGAGAGAGGAAATTAATAACTCTGCTTTTACTTTCTTCTTTCCAAGAGCTCCAAGTTCAGCCCCAAATGAGATCTTAGAGGTTTCTCAGATCTCTCCTGAGCATGTACACAACCTGACACATGCACATGGCCTTCTGATTCTCAGAAATCTCTCTTCAAAGCCAACTGTGGATATCTCTCTGCCCAGTTTTTAAGCTTTTTAGTTTACCTATTGTGTATCCCAATTGTCATCTACCATCTCAGGCATCCTTTATGTTAAGCAATTACTTCTAATTGCTTTTGACAAATAGCCCTAGAGAGAAGGCTTTCTGTACTGGACAACCCATGATTCTGGTCAAATGAAGACATCCCTGTAAGTGGGGATAGGGTCTTCCAAGGATCTACCAGAGTGGCCAACTAATGATATTTTGGGGGAGAATGTGTCTTTGAGGGAGCTCCTGCCTTGTTTTGTCCCCTTTGGTGACTGGCTGCTGATTTTCACTACAGTTTTGAGATAATTGATTTTCAGGGTGCTATGGAGCTAGAGTAGGAGAAAAGAAATGGAAATAGGGTACATTAGAATGCTAGAAAGCTCATTTTCTTACCAGAATTCAGTTGTTTTTCTTGAATAAATTCTTCGTGGATTGCTGGAAGCTTTGGATTAATTTTTAGAGTTTTGATAAAGTTGATTTGGTAAGTTTTGATAGTTTCCTTGTTGCTTTTATGAAAGAGAATGTTTGGAAATCCTTACTCTGCTATTTTTGCTCATGTCTCTTCTGTTTCTTTTCTCCTCAGAGAAGTGAACTGTTTCAGTCTCTATACCACCTTCCTCCATCAAGTATTCTATTTCTACTGTGATAGTCCAACTTAATTTCTCTCAGGGAATCGCTGGATGCATGGTCTTCTGCATTCTTGACAACTTCTATTTTTTTACTTCTGTTTCTCTTAAGGGTCCTCTTAGACTTATGAGGACAATTCAAGAATGAATTTCAAAGTATACTATCATACAAAGACCAAAAAAGGTGATAGTAAGGTTGGAAAAGAAGGAAGAAAAGATGTAATGTCCAATCAAATAGAGTACAGATAACAAAAAAAGCAACAGTTTTCCTGGACTTTGAATTAATGACTAAAATATTAGACCAAAGAAAAATACAAAATAAAATTAGAATTTTTGGAAAACTTATTTTATTATCTGCTTCTGTAATTATGTTTCATTTTTCTTTGTGGTTTTTTCCCCATCAGGATGCTCGACATGCAGCAGAAGGAGAAATATATACCAAACTTAATCAGAAAATAGATGAATTTGTTCAGCTTGCTGATTATGACTGGACAATGTCCGAGCCAGATGGAAGAGCTAGTGGTTATTTAATGGACCTTATTAATTTTTTGAGAAGCATCTTTCAAGTGTTTACTCATTTGCCTGTAAGTATAGAAAATTTCAAAAACTTGCTTTATAAGTTTGTTTATTAAAGTATATTTTAGAATTTAGTTTTAGTTAGAGGTTTACTTGTTTAAACCAACTTCCTAGATTGTGTATTTCCTTTTTCATTATTAGAAATCAGTTTATAGAGCTGGTGGGTTCAAATCTGGCCTGGGCCCACCAAACAACGATGACAGCTGCAACCAAAAAATAGCCGGGCGTTGTGGCAAGCGCCTGTAGTCCCAGCTACTCGGGAGACTGAAAACTGTAAGGGGAAATTTAATAGTTAATAGTGCAGTCATTGGCTTTTATGTGACCAGAATTGTATAAAAATTAAAAAAAATATTTCAAGAGCTAAGTTAGGCAACTGAAGGACTCTAAAAAGATTAGAACATTTAACATTCCTGAATGTAGTTTAAAACATAGAGTATAATTAGTAAAGTTCCCTTAAAAATAATTGTTAGAGGCTCGGTGTCTGTGGCTCAAGTGGCTAAGGCGCCAGCCACATACACCCAAGGTGGCGGGTTCGAATCTCCAGCCCGGGCCGCCAAACAACAATGATGGCTGCAACCAAAAAAAATGGCCAGGCGTTGTGGCGGACGCCTGTAGTCCCAGCTACTTGGGAGGCTGAGGTAGGAGACTCACTTGAGCCTAGGAGTTGGAGGTTGCTGTGAGCGTGATGCCATGGCACTCTACCCAGGGGAATAGCTTGAGGCTCCGTCTCAAAAAAAAAAAAAAAATTGTTAGAATTTGCCTATGTAGAGGAAGATTTGTAAGTTGAACTTTAATTCTTTAGAGAAAAGTAGGGATTTGATTTTTATTTTGAATACATTGAATTTTAAAAATTAAGATAAGAAAGAGTTTGGACTACAAAAAAAATTTAAAATATAAGTATTGCAATTTTTTTAAGAGGCATGGTCTCACTCTTTTGCCCAGGTTGGAGTGCAGTGGCACCATAGTAGTTCACTGCAGCCTCACACTCCCAGCTGAAGAGTTCCTACTGCTTCAGTCTCCTTAGTAGCTGGGACTATAGTCATGTGCCACCATGCCTGGCTAATTTTTTAGAGTTGTTTTTAGAGACAAAGTTTCACTGTGCTCCTCTGACTGGTTTCAAACTCCTGGTCTCAAGTGATCCTCCCATGTTGGCCTCCCAAAGTGCTGGAATTACACTCATGTGCCACTGCACCTAGGTTACAGTTTTTAAATCATGCTGTAGACAATTTGAATACATTTATGTTTTCCCTATCAAATGAAGCATAAGCATATATTTTATATGTATCCTTACAAATTGGTTTTTCTTATTTGGATGTTAATTTTTAACATATGTATATATATGATGGCCATGAACAATTTTTATCTGATTTATTATATATAATTCATGTAATAATGATATGATATGAGCTAGATACTTTCATTATCACACATTCATGTGACTTACATGATAGTCATATGTTGAATATTGTTGACTGACATACTGACTAGGTGACTAAATTTCAGCTGAATTTTATCTTGACTTTGTAGTCTTTATGTTTCTCCTAAAACAACTTGAAATGCATTTTGAAATATTATGGAAAATATAATTGAATCGAATAACTATAGTGGTAGAATAATTATGCTAATCCAAACAAAATATATTAGAACTTTTTGTTTTGTTTTGTTTTTAGACAGATTCTCATTTTATTGTTTTTGTTTTGAGATAGAGTCTTATTTTGTTGTCCTTGGTAGAGTGCTTTCATGTCATAGCTCACAGCAACCTCAAATTCTTGAGCTCAAATGATCCTCCTGCCTCAGTCTCCCAAGTAGCTGGGACTATAGGTGCCACAACGGCTATTTTTTAGAGATGGAGTAGCACTCTTACTCAGGCTGGTCTCAAACTCCTGAACTCAGGCAATCTACCTGCTTTGGCCTCCCAGAGTGCTAGGATTACAGACAAGAGCCACCATGCCCATCCTTAGAACTTAAATTTACAGAGGAGTTAGAGTTTATATAGGATCTAGTCCAATCTTCCAAAAGAATTAATTGTTGGCTAACACAACTGCCATCCACTGCTTACTAGGATTAATTAGATCGCTGCTTACTAGGTTTAATTAGGTTGATCAGCCTGGCTAGTTGAGTATCTACTTCCTCCGTTTCTGCTTGTGGGTTTCTCCTTTACTCATTGTGTATCTAGTGAAGATGACAACTTCACACATGGAGGGAGACCTTAAGTTCAAATTCCACTGATAGAACTTGAGTTTCATTGACCTATATAAGGTTAAATCCATCTCTCTGGGAAATATCTTTTCCACAAAAATATTGTGCCTATATGTTATATATTTTATTGTTAAAGTAGAAAAAGCAAACTAGATAATTTTAAAAAATTAAAACAGGCTGGGTATGGTGGCTCATACCTATAATTCTGGCACTCTGGGAGGCCAAGGTGGGTGGATTACTTGAACTCAGGAGTTCAAGACTAGCCTGAGCAAGAGCAAGACTCTGTCTCTACTAAAAATAGAAAAAAAATAGCTGGCCTTGTGGCGGGTGCCTGTAGTCCCAGCTACATAGGAGACTGAGGTAAGAGGATCACTTGAACCTAAGAGTTTGAGGTTGCTGTGCCCTATGCCACAGTATTCTTGTGAGCTCTTGACAGTAAGAACTAATGAACATTTTCTGAATGTATAAATATTGAAAATTCTTAGAGAAAAAAAATCTCACCTACCATTTGAAATTTAAATGTCACTAACCTATATTCTCTCCTTTCTATTCTTAATTCCTGTTACTGAAGTTCAGTTCTAATTGTAGTTGTCTTCTAATTGGTCTTTACCAACAGTGTCTCCTTATGTCAGTCCATTCTACCAGTGCCATATTATTCTTTCTAAAACACAGGCTAATCTTATTTCCCTATTTCAAAAATATGAGGGGATGTTGGTTGTCTGTCAAATTAAGTAAAATTTTACAGGTTAGCAAAAAACATGGTCTCACTTTCTTTTCTAGATACACTTCTGACCATTACTTAAGTTAGCATGTGCATCCACACTGCTTTATTCTTTATGCCCTGGATCTATCTCCAGTTTTTGTGTTGGTTTCATTTATAACTATGAAAATCCTGGATCTCTTCCCAAAGCCATCTTTGATGCCTCCTTTTTCACATGCCTTTGCTGATTCCACTTAGCACATGTGGATACGCTGTCCCTCTCTCAGGGTTCAGTTTATATTTTCTTATATTACTGACGTTTGTAGACTTCCTTTTTTTCCCCTATTAGAATCCAATCCTTTTATATCAGGAACTGTATTTACTTATCTTTGAATCTTCTACAGCACTTAACACAATATCTTAAGTGCTTGGTAAGTATTTGTAAAATAAATATGAGAGAAATAGTGAATAAATGGACCACAGGAGAGTCATTGCCTTTTCTGTACAAAAAGTTCACTGAGAAAAAATCAATTTTTTGAATTGAAGTTTCTTTTTCAAATATAGAAATAGTAATTAAAACCAGAATTCACTGGGCTTAACTATAAATTTAGTAGTGATTAAAGCAAATTAAAGACCCTTTAGCACCAAAATAACTGTTGCAAATTCCCAATACTAAGGCCCAATACTTTGGGAATTGTTGGTGAAAAGCCTGAGAGTGGCAGATAGAAATTTATAGTTAACTGTGGGAATTGTGGTTAACTGATGAGAGAACTAATTATTTCAGTGCTGGAAGTAGTTAGATAGGGATAAAGAGTAAAAGAGGAATATGGGGTATGGAAGAGATATTTTGGGGAATATTGGAGGTATCAGAATAAGTAGATTTTGATAGACCTATGATTTTTTTGACATAATATGAAAAATCTGTCCTCAAGGTAAGTATAAAAGTTGTTATTAAAACTCACTAAAGAAATTCATTTTGATATTTAGACCATCCATTCTATATTATTAGGAATCAGACATTTTTAGTGTTATGTAGAATGGTCAGCCAGAAAGTGAATTAAAATGAACCTTACTAGGCAGAGAAATCCTTGTGCATTTGTGAAATCATCTTGGGGAATTTTTCATATTCTATACTAATGTTTTAGGTATGTTTTTTCCTGCATTAATAACATTATTTACATTTGAGCAAGATGTTTCATATGGTAAAACTTTAAATTAGTAGTTGTTATATAAAATAGAAGGAAGAATAATAAATTTCTGGTGTTAAAATGTCTACTTTTCAACTAGTCATCTTTTTAGTATTTTAAGTATTTTTTATTTCTAATTTAAATGTTTATCTTCAATGAAAGACTTTATCTGCATATTTTATAATAAAAGACTACAAATTTTTAGGAGACTGACCAATTCAGTCAAAATACTTCCCTTCCTCTTTTGCCTCTGAAAAAACTATTTCATGGTCTCAGAACTAAATTTATTAGCAAACTAAGAGACAGTGAATTTATATAAAATAGATAATTTTACTGCTTTAATTTAGATAACTTGAAAAAGCCATACGGAATCAGAATTAATAAGGTCATCTACCTACATTAGGTTTAATATTTAAATTGACCATGATTTTGTTTTTCTTTTTCTGATGAGAGTTACATAATTTTAAAATAAAACCTGTCAGTTTAATGAATAATGCAATGTACAATATAATTGAGACTATATGTTTCTTTTTCTTAAGTAAAAAAGCAGCTTATTGTGCAAAGTTGACCTTTAGTGAGGATATAAATGAAAAAGAATGAACTTTCCTAGGATCATTAAGGAAGAATAGACCAATATAGAAAGAATGGTTGTGATTTCAAGAGCACATTTTTACATTAAATATATTTGAGAATGAAAGCAATTGAAAAATGCTTTCAAATAATTGATCTTGAAATCAAACCTTTTTGTTGGATCTTTGAAATAAAGAGAATGGTGAGACAAATGAAAACTTCAAATGAAAATTTAAATGTGCAAAATTAATTTTTAAGTATTCTAAATTTCTCCCACTATAATAGGGTAGATCTATGTAAACATTGCTTTGAAACCAAAACAATTTTGAGCCATAGTCTAATAAAATGTAGTTTTACCTTGTTATTTTATGATATTTCAAAGGAAACAGTATCTTTAGCCTAATCTATAATAGTAAATTATTTTGGAAATTTGGCTTGACATACAAACAGATGTGTTTTCTTGATTCCTTTTAGACTAAGGGTTGGTGGTTTGCAGTTTATTGTTCCTGTGATTGGCATTAAAAGCTTTATTTCACAGCTTGCAGTAAAGAACTATTGGGTAAAGAGTGGCTGTGTTCCACAACCTAAATTCAAAAAGTGTCAATCAAGGTCTCACATAGGTTACTCAGAGAATGAGTTTTCTTACTGATTTCACCAAATGTCGCCTCATGCTGTCTTTGATTGGCACAGCCTGGCAGGGAGGATGGATGAATCTGTCACCGGCTGGTTAATTGTGTTGCTGGTCTCAGTCTGACATCAGGTCTTTGACTCTTAAGTGGCTCAATACAAAACAAATTAGCAGATTGTAGTCATATTTCTCATTCTATATGCTTTGACTTTGTTGAATGCAGTCCATAAATCATATTGACTGACACACAAGTAAATGATGAAAGCTGCTTTTGAGACATGAATCTAGAAAGCAGCACTGTGAAGGTGCCATGGAAGGATGCATGTGGTTGACCCTTTGGGAATTTCCTGGGAGCCAAATGTCTCCTTACTACAATTGTTCTTAGAAGAAAAGCTTTTGGGTAATGCAAAAAGGATCTAATATGTCAGCAGATTCTCTTTTACAAGTTCCTTTGAAATATAAGAAGTTTGTCTAAGGGTTTTCTCTCTTTGCAAGTTGTTTTTCAGCAAAATGTTAGAGCAGGGTGAAAAAGCAGTTACCTTTAAAAGTTTAGCAGGTGTTTTTACTTATATATCAAACTCCATTAAGGAGCAAAAATGTTAGTATTAGTTGCAATTAATTTTTCAGATGAGGGCAGGAGAAATTTCTAGGTGTCTAAAGTTTAGTAAATATGCCGGGTTTTCTCAGTCGCTTCACTTAACTTATTTTGGCTTTCTTTGTTACAATATTAGAAAAAGCAGGGCATCCCTAAAGAAAAGGGCTAGTTTGTTTAAAAGTAATTGTAAAAGTCTTTGGATTATTTTTCTTCTAGAAAATGATGTATTATTAAGAACATCAAAAATAATAGCAATAATAGTGTTCAGAAAGGGGTGTTTGGTTATAATAATATATGCCAAGTGCCATAGGCATCAGATATAAATTGTCATATATATTTTTAGGCATTTAAATTTTTAGAACATTAAAATTTTTCTACCTAAAAATAAATATTAGGCAAGATTGAAGAATATTTGTACACATTTTGTGGTTAGAATGTAGACAGTTTTAAAGGATTGTGTCTTATCTCACAGAATACAACTTGTAAAATTTAAAGAATCTGAGCCTTTGATATTATTAACTTAAATTTGGAGCTATAAAAAGGAAGAATTTATTCCATTTGAAGATTTGTAAAATATTTTAGATATCTTTGAAACTTGTATATTTGAGAATAAGCCTTTATTTAATGTGCCTAATCAAAAGAAATTTAATATTAGGATTTTATTACTACATCTTATTTAAAGAAAGAGCTAAATTTCTGTGTGTGTTTTTATTACCTATTTCCACTGGGTTTGTAGAATAGCCTGTATTACACTTACCATTGTTTTATCACTGTATAGTCATTACAGCATCTGAATCTATGTTAAATTTTTAAAGTTTCCTTAAAACAATACCACTTATATTGTGAAATGTGTTTGCTTAGGAAATGATTTTAATAGTAATTTTTTGGCAATTTATTAGTCTTCCTTTGCAGTTAGTACATTATAGTGGCTACATAGATAGGACATGGAGCTGATTTGACTGAGAAGCACATTAAACTAGAATGCACTAGTTGTTCCATTAGGTCAAAATGACATTTCCATCAAGTTTTTTCAAGCCGATTGCATTATAATTAAATGACATGCCTCTGATTTTTCCTTTTTCTACTTCCACACCCCCCCCCATTCATATTGATATTATTCTGCTTAGGGAATGGAGCTGCATGTCTCCCAGACTAATTCCTCTTGGGTTTGGGGGATCTTGAACCATGCTGAGTTTTGCATTGTTTGTTACATTCCTTTTTGGCAGTTCATCAGTACCTGTCAAATATATTGTTTGCATCAGCTTTTATCTCTATAGTTTTTGATTGAGAGAAATTGACATTCTATTTCAGATATGCAGTTTTTCACTATATAATGTCTAAATGCTAAGGACTTGTTCAAAAAGTGTTAGTTGACATTCTATTTCAGATATGCAGTTTTTCACTATATAATGTCTAAATGCTAAGGACTTGTTCAAAAAGTGCTGGTTTCTAGTCTGACTTTTAATATGTGATTTAAAGAACAAATATTGCTCTTACAAGCACCTTAAAACATAATTATGTTCTTTATTACCCTCTAACAAACTGCATATAAACATTTTTGTACCAATATATTGTAGCATTTATGTTTAGAAGATCTTTTTTTTAGTATAATTTTTTAGCTTTATTGGCCTTTGTGATAAATATAAAAAGTAAAATTATCAAATATTATTGGGTAAATATTTATTAATGCAAATGAGGCAAAGTATGATATAACTTCCAAAAGTCATTATTTCTAACCATATTTATAGATCTTTGACCCATATCATAGCAGTGACTCCCATCACCAAATCACAAAATTGTTACTGAAAGTAGCCATCCTAGGAGCAGTTACTACTCTGGAAAACTTTATCTGAAAGAGTCTTTATATTTTATTTTAAACTTCTACTTGAAATGCAGAGCTTGTTGAAAGAAACAATTTATACTAAAAGTGATAAAGTCAGCTGTGTATTGTAAAGGTCATTTTTAAGAAAACAATTCAGTTAATTAAGGCCATCAGTAAAAGTTTATGTAGCGCAGCGGTTCTCAGCCTATGGGTCACAAACCCTTTGCAACAGTGAAAATACATCCTGCATATCAGATACTTACATTACAGTTCATAACAGTAGCAAAATTACTGGTGTCTTATGAAGTAGCAACAAAAATAATTTTATGGTTGGGGGTCACCACAACATGAGGAACTTTATTAAAGGGTCACAGCATTAGGAGACATTAGGAAGGTTGAGAACCACTGATGAAGAGTTTTTAGGAACTTATTACCATAAAAAGTATTTATAATGGGGCAGCACCTCTGGCTCAAGGAGTAGGGTGCTAGCCCCATATACCGGAGGTGGCGGGTCCAAACCCGGCCCTGGCCAAAAACTGCAGCAGCAACAACAACAAAAGTATTGATAATGACCTTGTATATTATAGTGAAGGAAAACCACTAGTATTTGTAGTTTATTTAACTACATATTAATATGTCTAAGATTTCTAAATTACCAGATGATTTTAAAACTTAATTTCTAAAATTAAATGCAAATTTGTAAATGATTTTGAAGTTGTATTGGGAGGCAAGCCTTTTTTTTCCTTCCAGCATAAAGCTATCCTATAGACTTATGTTCTGACTAGAAGTAAGGATTCATGAATCAAAGAATGTTTTAAATTTTAGGTGCAACTTAAATAGTAATAAAAATTATACTGTTAACTTCCTTTATTTTGGCTTAGATAATGATATAAAGAAGAATTTAAACAGCATTATATGGATAAAATACTCTGTCAGTAGGACAGTTATTTTATGTCATAAATGTCATATTTGAATGTGCTTTAAAATTTTTTAATATCATTTATTGATGTATAAATTTAGATGTCCCATGCATCTTTTTTCTTTTTCCTTTTCAAATTTATTTTGTATTTGTAGCTATTCTTGGGGTACAAGTTTTGCTTCCCTGAGTTGGATTTCATGGTGGTGAAATCAGAGCCTCAGCGCATCCATCTAGTGGAGCAAGGCACATTGAACCCACCAAGTAGCCTCCCGTGCTCCTTTCTTTCACCTCACCACCCCTCTTGGTCTCCATTGTCTATCATTCTACACTTTGCTTCCATCTTTGCACATTCTTTTTCTTTGCACATTCTTTTAGCTTCTGCTTTTAAAAAAGAATGTGCAATATTATTAGTCTTTCGGTCTTGAGTTGTTTCACCTAAGATAATGGCCTCCAGTTCCATCCATGTTGATGCAAATGGCATGGACATTTAGGTTGTTTCCATATCTATTGCAGCTACTGAAGAGTGCTGCAATAAATACACAAGGGCAGGTGTCTCTTTTATATATTGATTTCTTTTGCTTTGGGTAGATGTCAGATAACTGGAATTGTTAGATCATTTACTAGTTCTATTTTTAGTTCTTTGAGAAGTCTCCATACTGTTTTAATGTGCATTTTAAAAAGTACTTGCAACATTTCAAGAGATCTGAAATAATAGTTTTGGGGGTATTTTTAACATTTTTTTTTCCTGTTATTTTAAATTTATTTATTGCTTTTAGACGGTTTCACTCTTTGCCCTGGTAGAGTACCAGGCAGCATAGCTCACAGCAACCTCAAACTCTTGGGCTCAAGTGATCCTCTTGTCTCAGTCTCTAAGTAGCTGGGATTACAGACACCCAGCTTGGCCCCCCAGAGTGCTAGGATTACACTTGTAAGCCACAGTGCCTGTCTCCAAGAAGTTTCTGTTTATGTTTTTTTGTCCACTTTATTTTTATGAAATATGACTAGGTTTCTGAAATAATGGTTTTTAACTTGTATTTAATTTTTCTTTGTACAATTAGAACTTAATAATAGTTATATCCTGAGAAAGATGAATAAACTGAGAATATTAATTGTAATTCCTATGATATAAAGGCATAGCCACTCAGAAAACAGAAACAGACCAATAATCACTATTGTACCAAGCAAAAGCAACAAAATGAATGCCAATCATGTAATTTTTTCTGATACTTTCTGATACATTTCTGTGTTTGTTTATTTGTTTGTTTTTTGGTTTGCTGTGTGTTTTAAACAGGGGAAAGTTGCCCAGACAGCTTGCATGTCAGCCTGCCAGCATCTGTCAACATCCTTAATGCAGATGCTACTGGACAATGAGTTAAAACAAATAAGCATGGGAGCTGTTCAGCAGTTTAACTTAGATGTCATACAGTGTGAATGTAAGTACTATATTGGTTATATCGCATGCATTTCTGGAAATCTCTGTTTAAATTATATGAAGAAAATGGTATAGTTTAGAAAGGAGAGAGGAGGCTTGATTACGGCTAAACTTTCATCAGTCTTAGGAGTAAAGCTGACTTTTTTCTAGGAAGAGAAAAATATCTCAGCTTCACATTTAGGACCTCTAAAGAGGAACCCTGAAATAGCAGTCCAGATCAGGATAATTAAAAATAGTTGTTTTTTTCCCATTATCCCTTCCTTTGGTCATTCTTGCTGGGACTCTCCTAATGTTTGTTATAAATGAATGAAATGATTCTAAGATTATAATTTTTACTTTCCCTATAAGTAATTTTTAGATACTTGTTTGAAAAATAATCTTAGGACCCTACATTCCAAAGAAGCTTCTGAATTTTTGTTTCTCTTTTCCAAAGATTTTTCAAGCCTTTACTGTTGTGTTGCCATTGTTTTTTACTTTGTTTAGGTAACAAGGTTAGCAGATTCCATAATCTAATGTTGGAATTAGTCAATTAGCTTCAAAACTGGATATGCTGTTAGGTAATGGTCTTGCTCAGACATATATGGGTTTTATCAACCTTTAAATTGTTAGTTGAAGAAGTAATTTATACAGGAGTTTTTAAGTAGTGCTTTCAAATGAATAGCACACTGACTAAAATTTGAAAGTCTCTGGTTGACAATTCAGTCAGGAACCATCACTGATAAATTGAAAATCAGTGGGGCACAAGAAGGATTATAAAATATTTGTCTGCAGAAAAATTTGCAATAATATATTCTTTGTGAAAGACATTTTAAAATGTCAGCAGTGTACAACTGAAGCAGGATTAACACATTTTTTAACAAATACCAAATATTTGTGTGCCCAATGTGTATGAGGCATTCTGCTAGGAAAAACATGATATTAAAGAAAATAATTATGTAGGCTCTTTGTACAAGGTCATTTATCTATTATACACACAACAAAACCCAGAGTTTTTTTTTTAACTTTAAACAAATTTTTATTACACAAAGGTTGTCATGTAATTGGATATTTCTCTACTTTGTACACAATTATTCTTACTCTCCACAGAAAGGCTGCTTCTTAACTTTTCATCTGGTGATGGCAAGCACTAAAATTCTGATTTTAACAGAACAGTAGTAAAAATGCCTCAGTAATTTAAGTTAAAAGCAGTACACTGGTATATGGCTCCTGCACCCAGTATCAGTAATGTACAAATGTCTTTTTATTCAAAAATACAAAGTAAATTATCTGTAGGCATGGACAATGGATGACAGCAGTCAACCATTATATTTGTCAACTGAAACCAGTTACTGATGGTTATAGTGATTTTCTTAAACATCAGCCAGCCTTTTCTTCACTTTCTTCAACTGACTTCTCCAAAGTTATTGGTGAGGAACACCACCTTGAGCTTCCTGTCACAGTTCATTAATGGTAAAGCACTATTCTAGGAATTAGAACATGCCACCCATTGCACCCATTCCAGGGTCTTTCTCTTCTTTAGGAAGTTCTGTGACTTCCTAAAGTAGTTATTTCTGCTGTAGTTAACAGAGAAGCCACCCCAGTAGCATCCAGGAAAGCAGTTCTTACAACCTTTGTGGGGTGAATGATTCCTTTTTCCACCATATTCACAAAATCTCCAATCATAGCATCATAACCAACTTCTGCCGAACTTTGCATTATTTTCTCCACTATCAAAGATCCTTTGACACCTGCATTCTTAGCAATGGTCATTGCAGGAATTTTGAGTGTTCTTTTAATAATTTCTATACCAATTTTTTGATCTTCATTAGCTGGAGTTAATGAATCCAAGGCTGGAATGCACCAAAGCAGGGCACTGCTGAGAATAATGCCTCATGCTCATGCTCTGCTGAGAATAATGCCTTCTTCAATAGCAGCTCTTGTGGCATTAAGGGCATCTGTAACTGTCTTTCTTTTCATTTACTTCACACTTTTCATTTACTACTTCTTTTCATTTACATCACTTGTTCCACCAACCTTTAGCACAGCTACTCCATCTGAAAGTTTTGCCAGACATTCATTCAGTTTTTCCTTTTCATATTCACTAGTTGTAATCTCTAACTGCTCATCAATTTCTTGAATATGTTTTTCAATTTGAGCCTTGTCATCTTTTCCTTTCAAGAGCATGGTATCATCTTTGGTCACAATGACCTCTCCAATTTTTCCTAAGTCATGAGGCTGAACTTCTTCAAGATTTAGGGTCAACCCCTCTTCTCTGAACACTGCACCACCAGTAGCAATAGCCATATCTTTAAGCTGGTTCTTTCTGTTCACCAAAACCTGGAGCTTTGACTGCTACAACTTGAAGACCAACTTTTAGCCTATTCAAAACAAGTGTGCTTAGAGCTTCTCCATCAACATCTTCAGCAACTATGACCAAGGGCTTACGGTGAGCATTGGCAATTTCAAGAGCAGGTACGATTGACTGGACACTAGAAATTTTCTTTTCACTTAATAGAACATAGGCATCTTGGAATTCACATTTCTGACCTTTTGACGTGTTAATAAAATATGGAGAAATATAGCCTCGATCAAACTTCATGCCTTCAATAATTTCTAATTCATCATTCAGTGTTTTTCCATCCTTTACTGTGATGACACCTTTTCTTCCAACCTTTTTCATTGTATCAGAAATGATGCTGCCAATTTCTTTGTCTCCATTTGCAGAAATCGTAGCAACCTGAGCAATTTCCTCAGGGGCTGTCACAGTAGACTGCTTCTTCAGTTCAGCAATGACAGCATCAACAGCTAACATCACACCTCTCCTGATTTCCACTGGATTAGCACCTTTGCTAATTTTTTCAAAACTTTCTTTGGCAATAGACCATGCCAACACAGTGGCAGTGGTGGTACCATCCCCAGCCTCTTCATTTGTGTTATTGGCAACATCTTGAACAAGTTTAGCTCCAATATTTTTATATTTATCCTTTAAGTCAATTGACTTTGCAACAGTCACACCATCTTTTGTTACTTTGGGACTTCCTCAACTCTGTTCAATAATCACTGTTCTTCCCTTTGCCCCATTGTAATGGCTACAGCATTGGCTAACAGGTCTACATCTTGAAGCATTGATACTCGGGCATCTGCACCAAATTTTACATCATTGGTATAAGCCCAAGTGAGATGGGGAGCCAGTGCCCTGGACACTGGTCTTATCTGGCGAAGAACTGTGGGTAATCGAAGCATCTCTGCAGGGCAGCGGCAGGGTGTGCGGGCGGCATGGCAGGTTGTCAGCGGCAAGTGAGCAAAACCCAGAGTTTTGAAAAACCTACCCACTTATTTTTTTAAAAAAGAGAAATGCTTACTTATAAAACAGTATATACTTTTTTTCTGACACAAGAGAAAGATTAATTTTCTATTCCTAGAAAGCATTTATAATTTTTCTCTAATTAGAAAACCTTTATTGTATTTCTTTCTCAAAGCTATGTTTTACAAAGTGTATATATTTATCCAATATATTATTCAGATATAATCCGCCTTAAAAAACAAGTTTTTAAGATCATAGTAATTGTTATTACCATTCTCCAAATTGTTTTTTTTTTTGTTTGTTTTTCTTTTCTTGAGACAGAATTTTACTCTATCACCCTAGGTTGGATGTCCTGGTGTCACAGTTCACAGCAACCTCAGTCCCTTGGGGTTGAGCAGTCCTCTTTCCTCACCTTCCAAGTAGCTAGGACTACAGGTGTACATCACTATGCTCAGCTAGTTTTTCTATTTTGAGTAAAGATGGGGGTCTTATTCTTGGCTCAGGCTGGTCTCGAACTTCTGAGCTCAAGCAGTCCTCCTACCTGGGCCTTTCAGATTATAGGTGCAAGCCACCACACCTGGCCTGTGCCAAATTTATAAAGAAAACTTTATTACAGAATAAAGTTTTATTATAGGATGAAACATTGTTTTATGTGTGTATATATATATACACACATACACATATATATGTTTCATTACTGTCCTTCATTGCTAAGGATCCACTGGGATCTTAGAATAGCTCCCTCACATAAAAAAGGGGAGCTATTGAATTACATCCTTAATTTGGCTTTAAAATGTTGACAATGGATTGTGTCTTTTAAATTAGATTTATTGCTCAAAGATGGAAATTACGTTTGATTAGGCAGCTTCCGGTGTCTAAACCTTCTCTGTGTTCTTTTACCTCTCCATAAAGGGCTAGCACAGTGATACTTAGAGAAAAACATGTATATGCTAACATATGCCTCACTATCCCACTATTTGACAGTTTTCATTTTTAGTTACTTCTTTGGGCACAATTATGGAAGGCTCTTTTAAAAAGCTGGTGTTTTCTTAAACAACTAATCTCTAAAAGACCACGAATGAACTTGTGTATGAGGTTATAACTCAGTTAAGGAAGTCTGGGGTTAATTGCAAGAAGGCTAAACTCTAGCCTAATGGGGGCTAAAGTATGCGGAAAGTAAGAGACCAGATCTTCAAAACAAATGGTGGAAGACAAGTCATCTTCTTTAAGATTTTGCCTATGGGCCAGGCACGGTGGCTTATGCCTGTAATCCTAGCACTCTGGGATGTTGAGACAAGTGGATTGCTTGAGCTCAGGAGTTCGAGACCAACCTGAACAAGAGTAAGACCTTATCTCTACTAAAAGTAGAAAAACTAGCCAGGCGTTGTGGTGGGCGCCTGTAGACCTAGCTACTTGGGAGACTAAGGCAAAAGGATGATTTGAGCCCAAGAGTTTGAGGTTACTGTGAGCTGTGACACCATGGCACTCTATCCAGAGTAACAGAGTGAGACTCTGTTTCAAAAAAAAAAAAGTGATTTTGCCTATGGTTGACTCCACTTCTTAATACTTACATACTACCTTCATCATTACTTCTTTATACATATAGTATTATATATTCAGTACTCACTGACCAAAAGAAATCAATTATATTTTTAATGTTTATTACACTGCCTCTGGTGTTAAATGTTCTTTTCTGAAAGGCATCTTTTTTTACTTTAAGTAGTGTAGTATAGATAATCATGAAGTCTTCTATAGTCTTCCTGGTGGAAAAGAACTATCTACCCATCAACTCATGACTTTCAGTGATTGATTCATAAATCATTTAAAAGTAAAACTTAGGTCCCAACATGGTTGCTCATGCCTATAATCCTAGCACTCTGGGAGGCCAAGGTGAGTGTACTGCCTAAGCTCACAAGTTCAAGACCAGCCTGAGCCAGAGTAAGATCACATCTCTGAAAATAGCCAGGCATTGTGGCGGGTGCCCATAGTCCCAGTTACTTGGTAGACTGAGTCAAGAGATTTATTTGCTTAAGCCCAGGAGTTTGAGGTTGCTATGAGCTGTGAAATCCATGGCACTGTACTAACTCTACTGAGACTTTGTCTCAAAAAGAAAAGGAGAATCCTAGAAGCTGAAAGATCATTATTTTACCACCTGATAATAACACACTCCGGCACCTTGAAATCTTCTCTAAAATAACTCTGCCAAGTTGTAGTCCAGCCTTTCCTGGGACATTCAGTTTGGGAGAAAACTACTCCTCAGGAAATGCATTTTCATGCAATTTTCTATCCTTTACACTGAGCTGAAATCACTTTCTTTCCAAATTTCTGTTAATGTACCTACTTTTCTACCTTAGAGCTAACGTCACCACTAGTCTCTATTGTGTCTTTGTTACAAGCTAGAAAAGATGTTCACACTAAAAGGAAGAAGTCCTCCAAAGCTGTCCCCTTATATAAATTAGAGAAAGCTTATCTTTTTCCCTGCTGGACTCATCTTGTACCAAGGCACGCAGTTTGTCAAGTGATGAAATATAAGCTGGATTTCAGCTCTCTTCCCCTTTCTTCTCCTTAACTGGGCACTCCTGTATAGGAAACAACCTATCAACTATATTTGAATTTCTACTTAGAGTCAGAGAAAAACAAAGCCTCATTCACAAGCCAGTTAACATGAAAACTGCTCTTAGATTTCTCTGAATCATCTGAAGGCCAGGCATCAACAGTTCCTCTTACTGTTCTCACATGATATGGTTTTAAATTCAAAGATCTTTGAACAAACTGCTTTGATTATCTTCTTTTTAATATCTGACTTCCAAAATTAAACAGAGAGATAACCAGACATAGGGAACTAGTATAATATGTAGCTGGGCTATTAAATATGTTGTTCTATAGTCTCTATTAGTAAAGCCTAAAATTTTACTACCTTTTTTGGCAGCCAGAGTATACTCCCAAATCATGGCAGCTATAGAGTTCTAAAATCTCTGTATCTTTCCTGTGCCCAACCTGGGAATTACATTTAAAAAAATAGATAAGATTATGCCAGACTGGGCAAGGGGGCTCATACCTGTAATCTTAGCACTTTGGGAGATTGAGGCAGGAGGATTACTTGAGGCCAGGAGTTTGAGACCAGCCAAGACCCCAGTCTCTTCTAAAAAATTTTTAAAATAAGCTGGGTGTGGTGGGGGCATGCATATAGTCCCACTTTAGACTTTCTACATGTTTAATGAAGTCATTAGCAGAATGTTGAACAAAACATTATTAAAGTGTGGTCCCCAGATGAGCAACAATAGCTTCACCTGGGAACTTGTTACAAACATGAATTCTTGGGATTCACCTGCTGAATTGGGAACTCTAGGGGTGGGGCCCAGCAATTTGTTTCAATAGGCCTCCAGATGATTCTGTTGCTTAATAAAGTTTGAGAACTACTGCATTACTTGGGCCTCTCCTTCCTATCAACTGATACCCATCCATTATTCAGAATCTTATGGGTATCTTAAAATTTCTTAGCCAATTACTAAGTGAATGAATCTAACTCAGGCATCCTCAAACTACGGCCCGTGGGCCACATGCAGCCCACCTAGGACATTTATCCGGCCTGCTGGGTGTTTTTGCCACAGCTGCCTGTCTTGCTTAGCAGCCGACTTGTCCCAGGGCCCGCAGTCCCGCCCTCCAACAGTATGAGGAACAGTGAACTGGCTCCCTGTTTAAAAAGTTTGAGGACCCCTGGTCTAACTTATAGTTTGACAATTTGTTCAAAGTTATGAACAGCTTTATCAGATGCCTTGTTTTCATGTAGAGTTAATAATGACCATTGAATTTTCTTCATCTACCAGGCTAATTACCTTTTCAAAGAAGAAGGTGATACTACTCTGATCCTTCATAAATTTATAGTGACTTATAGTAACTACTTTCTCTTTTAACCGTAACTCTCAGAAGCCATTACTTTATAGTTTGTGATTGGTTTTTGAGATTTACATGAAATCCTACTGGTCTGTGGTGTGCTGGCAAGAGATCCAAAGTCCAAGCAAGTCAGGCAGCAGGGATCAGAAACTCAGACTCCAGTGTCTGTGACCCACCAAAGAGTCTGAGCAAGTCAGGAAAGGCAGTTAAGTCAAGAATTTAAATAAGCAGAGGGGGATAGTCTAATAAGATTGAAAAATAAGCACCATGGGCCTTTATTATTTAAAAATTTTTTAATTTATTTTTTCATGCTTTTGTTTTTAGTTAATTTTCCTTTAATTTGGCTTAATCAGAAAGCAAAATGTTTAACTTTCCATCCTTGTTACTTTTTGAAAAAAATACATGTATTTCATAGGCTTCACAATATCAGTCCTCAGGAGGAAACAAACAGCACATCTAGATGTAGTAGAGGAGGAGGAAAGTTGGAGATAATTCACTTGCTGACAAATTGTTATATACCATCATTCAGCTACATGCTTGGAGTTTTTTTGTTTTGTTTTGTTTTTCTGATGAAGAATAATTAAGACTGAGTGTGGTGGCTCATGCCTGTAATCTTAACACTTTAGAAGGCCGAGGCAGGAGGACCACTTGGGGCCAGGAGTTTGAGACTAGCCTGGGCAATAGTGGAACCCAGTCTCTATTAAAAAAAAAAAAAAATTGGCTCAGGGCCTGTAGCTCAGTGGCTAGGGTGCTAGCAACATACACCTGGGCTGGCAGGTTTGAGCCCAGCCTGGGGACTGCCAAAACAACAAAGACAACTACAACAACAACAACAACAAAAAGTAGCCAGACCTTGTTGCAGGCACCTGTGGTCCCAGCTACTTGGGAAGCTGAGGCAACAGAATTGCTTGAGCCCAGGAGTTTGAGGCTGCTATGAGCTGTGACATCACGGCACTATACCAAGGGCAACATAGTGAGACTCTGTCTCAAAAAAAAAAACAAAAAACGATTAGCTGGACGTGGTGGTCCACACCTGTCATCCTAGCCAGTTGGGAGGCTGAAGCAAGAGGATCTCTTAGCCCAGGAGTTCAGGGTTGCAGTGAGCTGATGATTGTGTCACTGCATTGCAGCCTGGGCAACAGAGCAAAACCCTGTCTTAAAATATAAATAAGAAAAATAATTAGTACTGGTCCATCTACAGTCTTTTTTTTTAAATAATGTGTTGGTGTTCTTTTTCTTGGTATTACTTAGGACCAGTAACATACATAACCTGTGGGGTAAACTAGCTTGAACCAAAAATTCAAACTATATTTGTGAATGAGATTTTTATTCTGTGGTAAGTCAACTAATTTTTGGAAGATTCACTTATTTACATGATTAATGAGAACCTATTATATGTTATATACTAGGAAATCAAAGATGAATCAGGCTTTAGGGATTTTATAGCCTGGCTGGAAAGGAGATAGGCGAATAATTATAATAAAACATAACGAATTCTTTATAGAACATACGTGTAAAGAGGGAGCAATTAATTCTGCATGCCATGGGATTGAGAAAATTGACTAAGAAGTGAAATTTGAGCTGAGTCGTAAAGGATGAGTAAGATTTCATTGAGAGCAGGGAAGGGCTTTCTGAGCAGTGGGAATGTTTAGGGAAACAAACAGTCTTGTATGACTAGAGTACAAGATGCATAATTAAATTATTGAAAGGATACAGCTGAGAAAAGTTAGACTTCTGAATGCTCGGACTGTATTTTGTGAGCAATAAAGATTAACTGAAGCTTTTTAATCAGGACCATGACATGATGAAATTTATTTCGTAGAAAGGTAACTGTAGTGTCATGGAAATTAGTACCAGAATGAAGGAGAGATTGAAAGCAGGAAGACCTATTAAAAGATTATTGAACTTTATCATGTGAAAGATTACAAAATCTTACCCTTTGGCAGTGGGAATGAAGAGAAAGTGTTGGGTTCAAAACATTTTGGAGGAGAAAATACATAAAAGGCTGAATGAGCAAAGGTACAATTTGATGTGATAAAGACAGAGAATCACACAACAGAAGAGACCTAGAAAATGCATCATATGATTGGCAGGGTGGGGTGTGAAGAGGGAGGAACAGGAAATGGGAAGAGAGAAGAGATTTAACGATCCAGAATAGCTAGTTCAATTAAATTCAACATAGAAAACTTGAAATTGCAGGTTCCCTACAGAGTGCTATGCTCTTAGTGAAAGGCCTACAAATGTTTATTTGTTGAATAAGTGAACAAATTAACAAATCAAGAAGTCTTTGTAATCTACATTTGTCTCTTCTAGAGTTCTACTTTGATTGTCAAAAAGTTAAGGGCAACTGATACTGCTATAACTTCAGCTCAAGACCATTTAACTCCTGATGTAAACACAACTGATCATTATTCCCTTCATAAAAATTCTTCACATATTTGATGGCTATGTTTAAATGACCCTTTAACTTTAGCTGAGCTAAACAGTAACAGTTTCTTTAATGTTTTCCTGTAAGATTATTTTCACTCCCCTTTTTGTCATTTTTCTTTGACTCTTTTTCTGTTTTTCTACTTTTTAAAACATATACTGGGCCAAACAGGATAAATGTCTAAGTTAGACAATGTAGAATTGTGAACCTACATAGAACTTTTCCCTTTTTAGGTGCGTTTAGATGGTCTGAGCATGTGTGAGGAAATTGAGACCTTGAGAAATTGATTTGAGTCCTGGTTGTGTTTCTAACACGGGCAAGTTTACTGGAACCACTCAACTGTCAAGAGGCCTCAATTTTTTGCATAAGATAAGGAATTTAGAACTGGTAATTTTCAAGATACACCCTAGTTCTAAGATTCAGAGATAGTAAAATGTTAAGATAATGAAAAATGTCGGGGTTTGGAATCATACATTAATTAATTCCTTTGTATTTATTATGTGTGTGACATTTAGGGGATGTAGTGGGAACAAAATAGAAAAGGTCGTTACCCTCTTGAGGTTTAAGTCCAGTGGGGGAACAGTCATTAAATAACTTTACTATTGAATATGATTGTAAATTATTAATTCTGTGAAAGTGTATGGCATTTTGAGGAAATATAAGAAGCAGGCTTACTTCAGATACTGAGTTATGTAGACTGAGACTAGTAGGTGGGAGCTACACGTGAGTGTAGAGTGGGTGTGTCTAACTTGCAGCCCTGTGCTGCCTGCTGATTTTGTGCAGAGTTTTATCTTTTGTGTCAGATATCACAAAGGTATGCAGGGGCTGTTTTTTTGGGTTTTGTTTTTTTGTTTTTTTTAATCAGCTTTATTCAGTGTTTGTGTATTTACTATGTAGTCCAAGACAACTCTACTTTTCTAATGTGTGGCAGAAAAAAAGATTGGACACTCCTGAAGAGGATACTTTTCTGGGCATAACCGTAATACTAGTATGACTACCTTGTTTCAAGAAAGTCAGGAAGATATCCAGAAATGCATACTTGAGGATTGCAAATACACTTACCTCTGAAAGCTGTGTTGAACCTTTGGTACTGTTATAGATTTTTAAATTCAAGATAAATTTCTTCGTAATTAGAGAAGCATTTGCCAACCTTGTTATGAGGATGATGTTCTAAATCTATATATGTACTTTATGTTTATTAAATACTTGTTATATATTGTGTATATATATATAGATAGATACCTTACATAACTGTATAGAAGAAAAGCTCACTTAAGTTCTTTCAAAGGTTTTTCAGAAATCCTTCATATTACTAACAAAATACAAAATATTTCCAAAGCACCAGGGAATCAAAAAGACGTTATTCCATATTTGAAGTATTCAGAATAGGTCTAGAATGTACTTTTCTGTGCATTCTACACAGGTATCTAAATTAGGTTGTCACCTTCTAAGAGTTTATCATCTTAAATCCCTAGATATTAGAAAAGACCTTAGAAAAGCTCTAGATTACAGAGTGCTGATGCTTGTTTCCTTGATCAGTTATGGAGGAATAGGTAACTCTAGGTGTGAAGGCCTTGGTCTTCACTTTGGATAAAGGTTTAACCCACCTCAAAAATAAATAAATAAGTAAGTAAATAAAGATGAAGCCTATTTACAGATTTTTTTTTTTTTTGTGGCCATGACCTTGGAGCGGCTAATTCCAGCCTTGAAAAAGGTCTATGCCGCAAAACAAAAAGGATTTTGGGAAAATCATGTGGACGGCATGAAATGAACATTTCAATGTATTTTTTTTTTAAGTAAGGTAGAAGCTGTCACTATTAACCTGAATTACGCCCTGGTTTTAATGGTACCTAAGCTCTCTGATTAAAGATACTTTGTCCATGTTTACTTCCAAGAAGGGAAGAGGACTAGATTCTACTTCATATAAAAATGGGGTGATAAATATAGAGAGGTAGTTGGTTCTAGAGGCTTGCATACCAGTGCTGCTAACCACATGTAACAGAAAATAAGTCTAAAAGCCAAAGACTCTCACTCTAATACTCCTGATTCCAGGGCCTCAGTTCTTCTTCATCACCAGAAAAACCACTAGATGGTGCTCTTAGTCATCCCTTCTAATGACACATCTGGCCCACCGAGGACAGGATATATTCTTTGCCTAGCCAAAATTTGAGTTCTAGCTAGTTACTTTAAATCTTCAGATCTAGATAGAAATGAAATTATAAGAATATCCAGACTATTGGTGTTCACATCCCATAACTTACATAGGTGCATAATTATTAAATTTTATATACACTTGCCTTGTCATTGTAAGCAAGGTCTTGAGATGTTAGCCCAGTCTCCTCACCCTCCCTTTCAATTTTTTGGCACGGTTTCAATCTATTCATTCTTATGACTTTGCATATACTCTTTCTTTGCCTTGAATTTCCCCTGTGACAATTCTACCTATCCTATATAGATGTTTTCTATATTGACATGGTAGCAAGGGGTGGCCCACTTGCAGCCTGTGGGCCACATGTTCATTTGTGAGGACATTTTTTATGATGTCAGTTGTCATGAAAAGTATGCGTGGACTTTGTTTTTGCTGATAGCTTTTGGCAGTGTTTGTGTATTTAATGTGTGGCCCAAGACAACTATTATTTTTCCAATGTTTAGCAGAGGAAAAAGAAAAGGTTGAACACCCTATAAACAATCTACATTCTCTACCTTATAATAAAAACAACAGTGTAAAAAAAAAACAATAGCGTACCTGAGACAAGATTTTTCAAGGATTTTATTCCCTCTGTGTTTAATTTCAGGATAGATTTTCAAGATGTCAAGATAAATATTTATGGCCTGACTTCTTGTCAGTCTTCCTTCCCACTCCTACTAAACCCTGTGTATCTTTATAGAACCTGAGGACAAGAAGAGCCTGTTACCCTATTTAAAAGTTTTTTTGTGTGTTTGCACACAAACACCTCCTGTTTTTTTTTGTTTTTTTTTTTTTGCCTACAAATAAAAAAGTTTTTTTGTGTGTGTTTGCACACAAACACCTTGTGTTTTTTTTTTCCTTATTCTTGTAAAACATCATAGATTAGCAATTTGGAAAATATTTTTTTATGACCACAAGTTACGGAGCTTACATTATTTTTTGTTCTCAGTTTCTTCTAAATTGATTCAGACTGATCTTCCTAGTTAGGCTGATATAGCAGAGTTTTACCCTGTTATTATTGTAGACCTTCCTAATAAGATCAAACACTTCCTTCCTTAATCATTTGTTAAAGAATATTTTAAAACTTGGAATTCCATGTTATAGTAGAAAATAAGAAGAAATGAGTGTCATGTAGTCATTTCTTTTTTTTGAGGCAGAGTCTTACTTTGTTATCCTCAGTAAGAGTTCCGTGCTGTCATAGCTCACAGCAACCTCAGACTCTTGGGATCAAGTGATTCTCTTATGTCAGCCTCCCAAGTAGCTGGGCCTACAAGCACCTGCCACAGTGCCTGGCTGTTTTTTTAAAGATGGGGTCTTGCTCTGGCTCAAGTTGGTCTTGAACTCCTAAGCTCAAGAAGTCTACCTGCCTTAGCCTCCCAGAGTACTAGGATTACAGGCATGAGCTACCACACCTGGCGAGTCATTTCTTTTTTAAAAGGAAATAGTCAAATTGGAGACATTAAGAAAAAGTGCAAAGACTTAGACTAGCTTTCTTTAAAAAAAAAAAAAAAGAAAGAAAAACTTTTTGGAGCCTGGAAACTATTTTAAAATATCTTATTGGAAGACTAGGATCAGTATGTATTTTTTAAAAAATACCCATAAAAGGATGGTAAATGATAAACATACTGTAATAGGAAAGTAAGCATTATTTTTTTAAATATAGCTCAAGGATTTGGAGGACATCCTCCTAAGTATCACAAAAATGGAAAAGCAAGCATCCAGTGTACTCAATACTAATATGAAGCTAGTAGATTAACACATGCCCACAAGTGAAAAAAACACAATTAAATTTGAGAAGCGGGAAAGTGGGGAGGGGGAGGAGGCTTGGTAAGCTCTCACCTAATAGGCACAAAGTAGGGGTATATGGCACATCTCCTGAGTGATGGGCTCAACCACAACTTGGAATTTCCCTAACAAATACAAACAGTGTAACCCAACATATGACCCTTATATTAATCTACAAGAAATAAAAAAAGATAGCCCAAATGAGGAGAATAAAAAAACCCCAAAATATGACAAATCATATACAAAATGAGAATCTGGATGAGCCAAGAAGGAATGTGAAAACAGTAGTACTACGAGAGATTCCGAAAATTAGTCATTAATTCTTTAAAAACTCCAAAGGTTAAAAGCTACCTCAATCATAGTTGGGACCATAAGACAATATTAGTAGAAATGAATTATTTGTATTACATTGTATTTATTTAACGTATGTTTATTGAATATTTCCTGTTCGACAGGCACTGGGGTATATAAAAGAGGAATCTCTCCTTCCCAGGAGCTTCTTGTTTAGTTGAAGAACTCACAATGTCATTTTTGTTGAAGAAAATGTTAAGAGTTTTCTCACCCACTTTTAATTATTTTAATGTAAATACACTAAGAATGGACAGAATGTTCTAGATTTGCACTATTCGATAACCACAAGTGGCTGTTAAATTAAAACCAAAAATTCTATTTAGCATAGGGAAAAAACATTATTGCAGAAAGTTCTATCAGACCGCTTCATCTTACATCGAATTAACAAGCTAGATAATATATCAATTACTAGTACTTTATGGCATTTTCTTAGCATTAATTTATCATTTGTTCATTTTTTCTTCATTTATAGTAGAGACATTCATTGAATACTTAATTACACCAGGCATTGTGCTAGGTAATAAGGACATAGAAGTGAAAGTACAGTTCCTACCTCAGGGAGTTCATGGTCTGGTCGGAGATCCCAGACAGGTAAACAACTGTAAGGCAGCAAAGTGAGTGCTGCAGTTAAGCAATGCACAGGAAGTGACATGACAGCCCAGAGGAGGAGGTCCCTCCTCTGTGAGTTATTCAACCTCTCATCTTTTTACCACCTTTTACCATTCAGTCCAGCCCAGGGGGATGATGATTGAATTGAAGGATAAGTAAGAGCTATCCAGATGGAACAAAATAAGAGGAAGTATGTTCCAGGCAGAAGGATCAAAGGCATCATGGAATGAGGCTGGTACATGCAAGGCAGTACAGGTGGTTTGGTGTGGAAAGACTTTAAGGTGCCCTTAGGGAGGTGGTAAAAGATGAGACTAGAGAGGTAGGTAGAGCTCTTCAGTCTCGTTTTATTGTAAGGTGATGAGAAACCAATGAAGGATGTTAAACAGTGAAGTGGCACAAATCACATTTATATCTTACATAAATCATATGGGTACAAGTGGATGGAAGATTGCATATAAGAAGCAGGAAGACCAGATAGGAATGTGTTTTAATAATCTAAGCAAGAGGCTGGGGGCAGGGGCTCATGCCTGTAATTTTAGCACTCTGAAAGGCTGAAGTGGGTGGATTGTTTGAGCTCAGGAGTTTCAGACCAGCCTGAGCAAGGGCGAGACCCCATCTCTACTAAAGACAGAAAAAACTAGGTGGGCATTGTGATAAACACCGGTAGTCCCAGCTACCAGAGAGGCTGAGGCAAGAGGATTAGTCAGTGAGCACAAGAGTTTGAGGCTGATGTGGGCTATGATGCCATGGCACTCTAGACCTAGGACAATAACAACAAAATGCAAGCAAGAAATGGTGATAGTTTGAACTTAGGAAGAGATGATGCAGACCCGAGATATTTGGGGAAGTACAAACAACAGGATTGGCTGCATTTGCGTTTTAAAGAGATAAACTGGAAAAATAAGAAGCTATTAAATCAAATTGAATAGCTTATAATTACAGATATCTTCTGTGCCAGATGATTATCAGATCACTAAATTGCCTCCTGTCCCTAAACAATATTTGAGAAAAAGCCATGAGAGTTATAGTCCAGGGTGGTTTCACCTCTATATTCACTAAGTTCTTGTGAGAGGTTATAAAAAGATGAGAGGTTGAATAACTTTATCAGATTCTGGATTAATGAAATGAATGCCAGGAGACCTGAATTATCTATATGGTCCTGGGTGAGTCACTTCATTTTTAATTTTCTACCCTATAAAGTGAAGGACTCAGTGATTTTTAAACTTAGTCTTCAGAGGAGTTGGAAAGATTTCAAATAGAATGTCTCTTGTAGTTGCAAGATTTTAAGATCCATCACTTACATGCCCTATTTATTAAAATAAGTTATAATGCCCAGAGCAGATGGTATGTGAGATAGTGTTTTATAACTGTAAAGTGCTATATAAATTTATGGTACTACAGTAGGACCTCTGTAAGTTGACCACCAGGGATTGTAACAAACCAGTCAACATTTGAAAGTGATCATCATAAGGAACTAGGCCTGCTGTACTAATATGTACATGTGGTACATGTCTGATCTATGAAAATTAAGTCAGCTTAAGGAAGTGGTTAATGTAGGGAGGTGATCAACTATGGAGGTTCTACTGCATTTAAATATATTATAATTTTGACACTGAGCTCTTTAGTTTATTGCCAAGTCTATAGGGTTTTAAACTATGGTATCTTAAATAGGAACCAACAAGGAAGGAAAATGGCAGGTTATTTTTAATATAGAAGAACTTAGGGAGATTAAATAGATAAAATTGAAATTGAGCTTATTTTTGTGCCTGATGAAGTAAGTTGCCCTCCATTGTAGGAAGTCTTTTTTTTTTTTTTTTTTTTTTGAGACAGAGCCTCAAGCTGTCCCCCTGGGCAGAGTGCCGTGGCATTACAGCTCATAGCAACCTCCAACTCCTGGGCTCAAGCGAGTCTCCTGCCTCCGCCTCCCAAGTAGCTGGGGCCACAACGCCCGGCTATTTCTTGGTTGCAGCCGTCATTGTTGTTTGGCGGGTCCAGGCTGGGGATTCGAACCCGCCACCTTAGGTGTACGTGGCTGGCGCCTTAGCCGGTTGAGCTATAGGCGCCGAGCCTGGAGGAAGTCTTTATTGACAAGTTTATGTGCATGTGTACACAGAGATTACAGAAGATAAGCTAACATTAATAGCCTTGGTTGGCAACCACTAGGGATTTATGATAAACTGTTACTTAGAGATAGTAGATTGAGACTATGGCCAAAAAAGCCAAAAAACATTGGGTTGTCTTCAGAAAAATATTTAAAAAATTAGAAAACACTTTTACTTTTTAACAGGTTATTATGCATTTGCTCATCATTTTTCAATTAAGAGCTGATGGTACTAGAGAAAGATAACTCAGTTATCATGGACATGATGGGATGTGATGGAAATGCGAGTTTAGTCAACTATCTAATGACTATAACTACTTAGTACCTAGCAGAGAACCAAGAAGTAAGGGGGGAAATGGTGCATCTCTGAATAACTCAACAGTCACTCATACTCAGAAGGTACATATACTCAAAGGTATATATAAAACTCATTTTTTTGGAGACAGAGTCTCACTCTGTCACCCTGGGTAGAGTGCCATGGCATTATCATAGCTCACAGCAACCTCAGTCTCTTGGGCTCAGCCTCCCTGTGTGGCTGGGATGCCTGCCACGTTGCCCAGCTTAGTTTTTCTACTTTTAGTAGAGATAGGGGTCTCTCACTTTCTCAGGCTGGTTTTGAACTTCTGAACTCAAGCAATTCCCCTGCGTTGGCCTCCCAGAGTGGAAGGATTATAGGCATGAACCACCTCACTGGGCCAAAACTCATTAACCTTACTAGTAGTGGGAGAGGCCTTTGCTTTGGATATACTTGCTCTTACTTTAAACACAGTGCTAGCAATTGATTAGCTGATTTACCAGCTAATTTACCAGCTGATTTACCAGCTCAAGAAAATTAAAGATAGCATTAAGTTATGTTCATGGAGAAAAAACAAGGAGTAAGAATTCATGTTAAAACTACTAGAAGAAGCTCGGCGCCTGTGGCTCAAGTGGCTAAGGCGCCAGCCACATACACCTAAGGTAGCAGGTTCAAATCCAGCCTGGGCCCGCCAAAAACAACAATGACGACTGCAACCAAAAAGTAGCTGGGCGTTGTGGCTGGTGCCTGTGGTCCCAGCTACTTGGGAGGCTGAGGCAGGAGACTTGCTTGAGCCCAGGAGTTGGAGGTTGCTGTGAGCTGCCACGGTACTCTACCCAGGGGACAGCTTGAAGCTCCTTCTCAAAAAAAAAAAAACTACTGGAAGAAAGGAAGAGAAATGAGAAAAGTGAGACAAGAACTCAAATAGCATAGTATTCTGAACTTTTTAACATAATAGAAAACAGATCTTAGTACCCTAATAGTCCCTGGGAATTTTACTATATTGTGTAGAACAAAAAGTGTTTTGTTTTGTTTTGTTTTATTTTGTTTTTTTTGAGACAGAGCCTCAAGCTATTGCCCTGGGTAGAGTGCTGTGGCATCACAACTCACAGCAACCTCTAACTCCTGAGTTTAAGCAATTCTCTTGCCTCAGCTTCCCAAGTAGGTGGGACTATAGGAGCCGGCTACTACGCCCGGCTATTTTTTGGTTGTAGCTGTCATTGTTTGGCAGGCCTGGGTTGGATTCAAACCCGCCAGCTCTGGTGTATGTGGCTGGCGCCTTAGCCGCTTGAGCCACAGGCGCCGAGCCCAAAAAGTGTTTTTTTTTTTAACTTTTAATAGATTTAGGAGGTGCAAGTTGTTTTCTGTTACCTGTATATATTGTATAGTGATGAAGTGTGGGCTTTTAGTGTACCTGTCACCCAAATAGCATACACTGTACTCCAAAGGTAGTTTTTCATCCCTCACTCCTCCCCACCCTTCCTGTGAATCTCCCATGTCCCTTATACCCTTCTATGTGTCCTTGTGTAGCCATGGTTTAGCTTCCACTTATAAGTGAGAATGTGAGGCAAGAACAAAAAGTATTCTTTCTTTTTTTTTTTTTTTTTTTTTTTGCGACAGAGTTTCCCCTTGTCGTACTTGGTTGAGTGCTATGACGTCACAGCTCAAGCAACCTCAAACTCTTGGGCTCAAGTGATCTTGCCTCAGCCTCCCAAGTAGCAGGGACTACAGGTACTGGCCATGATGCCTGGCTATTTTTTAGAGACAGGGTTTTGCTCTTGCTCAGGCTGGTCTCAGTCTCCTGAGCTCAGGCGATCCACCTGCTTTGGCCTTCTAAAGTGCTAGAATTACAGGCATGAGCCACTGTGCCTGGCCTAACAAAAAATATTCTTGATGGTGACCTAGGGATTTGTTAAAAATTTAATTAATATGCTCAAAAAGCAAAAAACAAGGGAAATATGTGATATGTTTTAGAATTCCATAAAAATGCTTGAGATGAAAAATTTGATGCTTAAAGCAAAAATTATACAGCAGCAACAATAAAAACTTAGTTGAGCTCCTCATTCCTCAGAGATACCAGATAAGTTAAGCTGTGTTAGGTTTTTACATATTTTTTTAGTTGTTGTGTTTGAGCATTTCTAAACTGTATTTTATATAGAATATGCTAAACTTAAGAATTATTTTTGTTATTTCGAGAACTATATAGAATGAAAACTTAAATGACTTCTGAAATATTAACTGGGATAAATTCATAAATGGAAAATCTGTAACATTCTCTAAGAAAAGTAGAATATTAATGGTGTGGGAGAATGGTTGCAGGTATTATCAGAGAAGCTTTCTTGTAAAATGGGTTTTTTATGAGCCAAATACAGTATTTTGCTTTCAAAATAACTAATATTGGAATGGCCCTAAATGTAACTCAAGAGGGTATGTTAGTAGTATTAAGATTTTTAAATCTCAAAAATTTAATGAAAAAATATTTCAAAAATTAAAAAAAAATCTTGTCTTAAAGTATCTTGTAGTTTGAGACCTGATTCCTTTATGGAAAAAAATTATGAAAAGGCATGAATAGGATTTTGTGCGTTTCCCCTGTTGTCTGCTGTAAAGCTGACTTCTTACCTTGGTGTCTGCCTTATATTGCTATAGTTGGATTTTTAAGAGCATATTCTGTAACAAAGCAGATGTTTTAAAATATGTTGACAGCCATGAAATTGGTATAGTTTTAAAATGCTTCTGTAATTGTTCACCTTAGGCTAAAAAGAGTCAGGCAACTTTACTTGATTGAAGTACATTACTACTCTTAAATTTTATATGGGCTAACTCTTCTAAGTTTATTGTGATTAAGGATTACATAATTAAATAGAAGATTGGAAGTTTAAGATTATTAAAGTTTTTGTGGCAGGGTATGGAGAACATTCTCAGTAGTGGAAATTAAAGATTATAAATAATCTTCATTTGAAAAAGTTATATGTAAATATTAAGATACATTTGTAATAAATGGAAATTAATTAAGCAGTTAAACTCTTGTATATTTCCAATCTTGTTTTCATTCTTTTTTTTTTTTTTTTTTAAATAGTGTTTGCCAGTTCTGAGCCTGTGCCGGGATTTCAGGGGGATACCCTGCAGCTAGCATTCATTGACCTCAGACAAGTAAGATATAATAATGTACTCCTCTGTCATTGCCTCTACAGTCTGCCTTTTTTGTTTTTTTGGTTTTTTTTAATGCTATGGAAGTGTTTATTTGCCTTGAAACAAGCTATCCTTAGAAAAATGCTTTCTTAATAACTATGTATTTGACACTTCTCTCTGAATCTATAATGCATACAGTGTCTCAACTTTATTATGAAGCATCTCATCAGTGAATAGTTAATGTATCTACCTGCTAAACATGTAACAAAATAATAACTTTGTACTTTAGTGACACTTCAAGTTTAAGGTATATCTTAATAATTTCATTGTCATATATGAAAATTCGTGGTATTAACATTAATGTCAGGACTCAAGTTAAATGGAAATTGTTAACAACCTAGAGAGTAACCCCTCGTCAATAGTAAAGAATGCCATTATTATAAATTTTCTGTATGGCTCCAGAAAAAAGGATAAAATTAGTTTCAAAAAGGTAATGATAAAATATTTTTAAAAAAGATAGTGATATACACATATTTGCATAATTTCTGGTCATAGTACTCTAAGTCTAGTAACAAATGTGATAATTTTTAAAATCTTTTCTAGTCGTCTTTGATATCTCTACTCTGTCATTTTCCTTATTTTCCTCCTTTTTTCCATATCTTCATATTTTTTCTTTTTGCTCCTTTCCTCCTCTTTCTTCTCCCTCTTTTTTCTTTTTCATTCTTAATCCTGGGATTAAGGAGCTTAATAAAGCAGGGGAGTCACAAGAATGTGGCGGAGGGAAGGATCCCAGATAGAGGGCTTGGGGGTGCTAGAATTGACAGTAGGAGTGACTGCTGGCCTTGGCAAGAGCAACCATATAGAGATTGAAATTTTAAAAAGCCAGTGTACTATCAATTTATTAACGGTGCCCGTTCCCTTTAGGGCAGCAGTTCTTAACCTGTGGGTGGCGACCCACAGGAAAGGTATGGAAGGGCTGCGGCATTAAGAAGGTTGAGGATGATGAAGATGAGGCTTCACACTGGCATGAGCAGATATTACTATAATGATGTTTGGAGCAGGACCAGTTTGAACAATGAAGGAACTCTGATTTCAGTAAATGTTTGAAAATAGAGCTATTCTTGCTCCAATTCCAAATTAGAATTCAATAAATACTTATCTACTACTTATACTACTATATATTCATTAGTTACAAAGGAGGGATATTTGAAATAGATAGAAAAGTAATATAAGTGTTAGTTTCATCTTTGTAGAGCTTAAAAATCCTTTAGAGAAGCAAAATACCCAGGAACTATTTAGGAATTCTTACAATACAAAGAGTATATGATAATAAGTGGTGTATCTCCAAGTAAGGTTTAGAAGGAAACTGAAAAAGCAATTCCTGCCTCCAAATTATGTCTTTAAAACATTGAACATATAAGATATGTTCATATTTACTTCTGTTTGCAACTAGTGCTCAGATATTATGCTAAACAAGGAACCACGGGTATGGGTGCCCTAGATCTATAAATGAGTTGGGGAATATAGTAGAAAATGAAGAAGGTGTGGTCTTTTTTTTTTTTGTTTTTGGGGGCGGTTTTTTGCAGTTTTTGGCTGGGGCTGGGTTTGAACCCACCAGGTCCGGCATATGGGGCCAGCACCCTACTCCTTTGAGCCACAGGAGCCGCCCAAGAAGGTAGTCTTTATTAGGTCTTTTGACAGTTAAAAAACTGAGTCTCCTCTCTCTCAAGGAGTAAAGGTTTTCACTGTTTGAATTCTTTAAATTATCCTTGGCTAAATAAATGACTGTTATTTTACAGTGATCCTATTTTGATCATGTGTTTTAAAACCTTTGATATTTGACATACTTTTCCAAATCAAATTCCAAATTCTAAAATTCAGTGGTTTTTGACTTCAAACTTGGGATAGTCCATAAAGCATTCCTAAAAGTTTAAGAAAGACATGGGTTTATTTGATACATAAAAATTATGTGAGAAACATTGCCAAATAAGAAATGGTATTTAACTTTCTTTGAATTATGTTTATGTTGTTACTGTTGTTCCAAAATTATATGAGATTCCTCTGATAAAATTCTGATAATACCTTGGTTGGTGTATATTATATTTAATTATAATTGTTATTATGTAAATGGTTATATGCAACAAAAATAGCCAAATTTCCTTATCAATTGACATCTTTAACCGTGGCTGTTCAAAGTCTTTTGCCATCCATAAATGATTATAGCTTTATTTTGATTCTTCTCAAAAAGTGCTTTACAGTTGACTGTAATCCAAAATTTGCTTCTTCTAGACAATTCATGAAAAAGACTCTTACAAAATACTTCTAAATACAGGTTTCTGATAATTTTGGAAACCATACCATTAGACTAGGTAAAAACTTCCACAACTCTTATTCAAAAGCTAATGCATTTGTAAAAATTGCTAACCCAGCATCAAACAAAATAAGAATTAATTACATGGGACTGAACTGATGGTAGACTAAAATGATTTTTTATGAGTTTTTATTTAAAACATTGCTGATTCTTTTTATGATTTGGTAGGTAATCAAGAAAAATATTAAAACTATAACTTACAGGCATTGGGTTAAATAGAATTATGTAAACAAAATAAAAATATTGTTATTTACCTTTCTCATTACCTGATTTCTTCAGAATTTAAAAACTATTCATAAATATTCTTATTTTATGACAACATAATTATTTATATAAGTTTAGTAAGAAACTATTGTAAGAGGACACATCGAAAACATACATTATTTTACCAGTGCTTTGATAAAATGTTCTATTTTCACATATGACCAGACTGCTTTCAGGGATTGAGGTTGTCTTTATAAAACTAGTAGACTTTTAAAAGGAAAAGTCTACATGGTTTCTTTACAAGGAAGATTCTAGGCCTTGTGCTAAGTCAAAAATGTCACTTTCTGACAGATCCAGCAACCTCAAGATATTGTGGGGACCTCAAAAAGAAAAAAAATTCACCTAATTTGTATAGATATTATAAGTGTGGTCTGATGAAAAATCCTTGGCTTGACTTCTTAGTCTCAAGATTTTTTAAAGTGTAATCCAAACTTCCTTTTAAAAAGTTCCAGCAGAGCCAACTTAAAAAGAACCTGTATGGGCAGTCATTGTTCTTGCTGCAATTTATATTATACGAATAATCAGACCAAATATAATAAGCCTAAAACTTACTTTACAAATAAATTGATCCTACTATAATTTGTCTTTTTTTAAAAAAAAAAAACGGGGGGCGGGGGGAGGCCTTGAAGACATTATTAAGGAAAACCCCTATGTTATACCAATTACTAGAATCTAGCCTTGTCTATTTTTTCTTCTATTTTCTTTTTTCTTCTTTCTTTTTTTTTTTTGAGACAGTTTCACTCTGTTGTCCAGGTTAGAGTATAGTGTTGTCATCATAGCTTGCTACAATCTCAAACTCCTGGACTCAACTGATCCTCCTGCCTCAGCCTCACAGATACCTGGGACTACATGCATGTACCACTAGGCCCGGCTAAGTTTTCTATTTTTTGTAGATGGAGTTTTGCTGTATTGCGCAGACTGGTCTCAAAGTCCCAGCTTCAAGCAGTCCTCCTGCCTCAGCTTCCCAGAATGCTAGAATTAAAGGCATGAGATACCACACCTGGCCATTATACTTGAATTATTTGCCTACAATTTAGACCGAGTTCTAAATTTTCAAATTTTCTCACTTAAAATCACTAAAAATTAAAACCATGCTTTTTTTAAAGTGCTATAAACCAGAGCTAGACAATTTAATATAAATATCAAAATAAAAACCAGTATAGCAACTTATATACAGAGTATCCATAAAGTTCATGTGCAATTTAAAATAATATAAATGACCTTATTTTTTGCAGTTTTTCGCTGGGGCTGGGTTTGAACCTGCCATCTTCAGCATATGGGGCCGGCACCCTACTCCTTTGAGCCACAGGCACCGCCCCAAAAATAATATAAATGATCTTAATGCCTGCTGATATATGGATTACTCAAAAAAGCTTGCTTGAACACCTAATTTAAACCAAAATTCAAAAATATCTATTTGATTAAAACTGTAATCTGATGATACTTTAGAAACTCAAAAAACTGGTTTATAGACTACTGCAGACATTGAACTTTCTTTTTTTCTATTTTCATAGAGATACCTCTTATTAAAAATCTGTTTATCTATGTAATATATAGAGGCCTACCTTTGAGAGCCCATCTGCAGTACTGTCTTCCAAAATCAGACACAGTATTTAGTTGGACTGGCCTCATCCCAAAAATAAGAGACTGCTTTGATGAGATCTTTTGCCATTCAACCACTAAGTTGATTTCTCTCTTTATAGCTACCAACTCAACTTTTTAATGTGAAACTTCTAGGGAAATTTCAGACAGGTGAATGTTGGGGCTCAGGAGCCAATATCCCAAAATATGGTACTTTGATATGCTAAACTGAGAAAGAAGCCTCAAAGTCTGTGACCTCCTTCCACCCTTGTCTCTCAGTCCTTTGTTTCTCTCCAAGTACAGGATAAACTTGTTCTCTAAAGTTCTCTTAGCTGTCTGAAGTTTGGACTAGCCAAAGAAAAAAACAATTACTTCTTATCCTTTCCTTTAGTTTTCCTTAACTGAAGTCATATCACAAGGAGAAAGACTGAAGTCTGTAAATACACCTGGACAGACTTTTGTCACAAACCATAATCTGTTCTGTGGGCCCAGCAGACTTTGTCCCAGGCCATTGTGTGTTCTCGAAGTCCATTATATTTCCCTAAAAATCATTTACTACTCTGCTCAAGTCATCCATACATTCCCTATCTCCCTTTCCTCTAAGAAAAAGGATATATAACCATTTATACCCCATTACATGGTAGGGCAGTCACTCTGTGATTTTTCCCTATGCACGCTAATAAATTTCTATGTCATTTATCCTACTAATCTAGGGTGACCAGATTCTAACATCTGTAAGGCGGGACAACATGGCCTGGGGGCGGGGCGGGGGCGCGGGGCAGGGGACAGCGCCGGGCAGGGCCTGACAACAAGACAAACTTTGGCTCGGCGCCTATAGCTCAACTGGCTAAGGCGCCAGCCCC
>NW_003852403.1:38204455-38264835 GCF_000181295.1 Otolemur garnettii
TCTCAAAAAAAAAAAAAAAAAACAAGGCAAACTTTAATAAGTGGTTCTCGATAATCACTTCTGAGCAATTATTTATTACAGTTTAACATTATAAAATTAACAAAAATAATATAAAACTCATATTCCGGCAAAATAGCCATATGATGGCTGAAAACCGTATATTCCCTTCTTGTTCTCCAGCCCATTTGTGCATTCTTTCCAAAAATCGGGACTTTTTAAAACGCTGCAGGACACAGGACAAATTGTTGAAAAGTGGGACTGTCCCGCCAAAATCAGGATGTCTGGTCACCCTATACTAATCTGCCTTTGGTCAGTTGATTTTTTAGTAAACCTTCCAACAGCAAAGGGAAAATTTTCCCCTCAGTCTGTATAACTCTTAACTTCTCCAGTTTACTGGAAGATATTCTTTCTATTGACATTAGATCCAGCTCCTTTAGAAGAAATTCTCTCTGTTGCAGTCTTATTTCCCTGAAAAATATGATCTAATATAGAAAATTGGGTTTTTAGCAAGTCAGAAATACTATTGGTTGTATACTAGTTTCCCAATTAGGTTATGAGCACTTACTGAACATAAGTGGGGTAAGTTTTCCTGTTGTAAGAACATGAATATGTTCCCTAATCCAAAGGATAGCTGCAAGACGAGATGATTTAAAGAGAATTCTTATTATATACAAATAATCTGTTCACAGAGAATGTGAAATTTATTGTGTGATATTTTCTCAGTTTTATTTGAATTTGTATAGTGTTAACTAGTTTATATGATGTTAACGAGCTTGTATAACTGTGAATAGGACCACATAGCTTGGTAAAAATGTTAACTAGCTTGTATAACTGTGAATAGGACAACATAGCTTGGTAAAAATGTTAACTAGCTTGTATAACTGTGCATAGGACCACATAGCTTGGTAAAGATTCTGTTCCTTGATTTGTCCAATTAGGTAGATGGATGGTTTAATGCTGTTTTTAATCTCAGGTACTTTCTTCCTTCAAAGACAGTCATTATTTGACAGCATAGAAACCCTCTTAAGTATAAAGCTCACTAGGGAATTATAACTAAGACATTCTTATGAATATTAATAAACATCTCAAGTCATTGTGCTTGATTTACTTTTCAAGTATGTGCACTTAGAAGGCATTAAGTCCTGGTTGACTTTTCTTCATCATCAATGTAATTTAAGAGATCTTCAAGTTAATTTTAAAAACCTTTTATGAAGCATGTAGAATTGTGAAATGTATTTTGATGTATATAGAATTGTTAGAATAAAAGATACATAGGAAGAACTATGTCAGTATAAAATACAATTTTAAAATATGGAAGTAAATACATATTGGGAATAACTAGTGGATAGAAAATTTTGATGAGCAATTTTATTATATGTTAATATTTCTGGTTTTAAAGGGGACTTAAAATAATTTTCTGTGATTATTACTTTCAAAATTTAATCAGACTTTATTCTTGTACTTTTGTATTCCAGAATGAGAAGATGCAATTAATTCTTGTCTTTAGCTGCTGGACCACTCTGGCATAACATGAATTTTATGATTTTAGCAGCCTAGATTTAATAAATTGAAAAGATAGTTATTTTTCACCTGTATTTTTAAAAATTAATTTACAAATAGTTAACTGGTAAAGTGCCAGGTATGGGAATTAGCAAAAAAATAAAAAACTAAAGTCTCACATGAGGTGATAGAAGTTTTTTCTGTCAGATGTTACTGATTATTTAAATAAGGATGCCTTAAAGTTTGAATAGTGCTTTTATGTTCCTGACTTCATAAAGATATTTCATAGCATATTGCTTTAACAGTTTTAAGTAGTATTTCACCAAACATAAAGGGGGTGCTAACACCTTTATTTACATTTCAGTTGGGTTTCTGCACTTTTCCTTCTTTTTTTTTGAGTCTGTGATCCATTTCTTTCTTAATAGGCTGGCTGACAGTTCTTTTCAAGTATACTTAGAAAGCCAAAAGAGCCCTTTTCATAGTACTTATAAGGGGTCATGCTTCTGTTTTTTAGTTTGAATTTGATACTGCTTCATGAATTGCTGGCTATGAAAGATTAGGAAGTAGGTCCAGTGGTCAAATTTTACCTGCCCACCCGGACTTTGCCCTGAGGTCAAACTCCTGATATTTGCTGTTCTGAATGGAGGAGTTGATGACAAGTATGAGCTGATACAAGAGGAAAGTTAGAACCATATCAAAGCTACAGGCAAGAGAATTGGGACTCAATGAGAGACTGTAGCTAAAAGATGGATCATCAGGATTGCCTTCTTTAAAGAAAAGGAAATAGCTGACCTGTGAGTGAAAAGACTTTATCATCCTGCCAATCACATACTTGCTAATGGAAGCCAGTTATCTCAACAACATCTTAAGGCCTACTGCCCTAATAGACAATGTGGAGGATTAGCGGTTCTGGTACTGCATTATGTGAATATGCTGCCTCCACCAATTTAAATGTGCTGTTTGAATATGATTTGCTTTTGTAAATTTTTTTTACAAGTAAAGCTTATCATACTCCTGTCCCTCCCTTCTGAAATTACTTCTAAATGACAAAGGTCTTGATATACTTACGTGTGTAAGTGTTTGTTTTTTTTTTTTTTTTACAGAGACTTTGTATTTTGTTAATAATACAATCTTTCAAGTGGATTTCAGATGAATATGTAAAATTCTTTTGACAATATATAAAAACCTTAAATTTTAAAAACTGTTATAAGATTCTCTGTATAATATGCAGTATTAAGTGAAAATGTTTTAATAAATATTTTACTAAATGTTGCTGACAAATGAGGTGTCACTCATAATTGAATTTTCCAGGTTAACTAAAGATTATTTTTTAATCACCAAAAGTTTTTAAATGTAGCCCTTTTGATAGAATACTTAAAATAATATATCTCACCTTCATAGCTGCTTATTGAGCATAATTTTCACAGTAGACTAAGCATCCCTGGCTTCACTAATACTACACTAAATCCTATTTAACTGATCCTGTTTCACTTTGTAATATACCACATAGCCTGGTAAGATGTCATTGCTTCATTTGGACAGTATCTTTATAATCTTTTAAACAATATGGAGAAATTTAGGTAGGTCAAATGATAAGCATTAAGGTAGGTTTGAAGCTAATAAAACAATCTTTTGCTTGAAGAATGTTGGCTAATATATCATTATTACCATTTAGAGCAGAGTACCATTTAGAGCAGAGTTTTTCAACCTTTTTTATCTCATGGCACATTTGATCCTGTAGTTAAACTTCCGCGACACACTTAGATTATGTTGGTCAAAGAAAAAAAAAGATTTAAAAAATATATATACTTACTGTGCTTTGAACTTCTTTCAAAATTAATTTAATTAATGATCTTTACAAATTTTTGTGGCACACTGGTTGAAAACCGCTGCTCTAGAGCATTGTTTCCCAACGGGTCTTTCCAGGAACACTGATTTCTCAGGATGAGAAAAGGTTTCTAAAAATAGGTTTCCAAAACAGATAAGTTTGGGAAGCACTTTTTAATCTAACCCCTCTTATGAGACTTATGTCTGTCTTTGACAGTTTGAGACCGAGATATTTTCAAACAATGACTTAAGATATAGAAAGCATATGAATTGTATGTATAGATTATACAGAGCTAAGAGTTACCTAAGGTGACAGAAGACCGAATCAAAGAGCTTTCAGTAGACTTGAGTGATAAGCCAAAGCAAACAGAGTGAAATTTAGTAAAGAAAATATTAAGTTTATATTTAACTTACTTAAGTTTTAAAATTCTAGGATATAGGAAATCTGACATAATATAAAAAAAAGTCTGATAGTTTTAGTTAACCTCCACACAGTGTAATGGGAATCCTTAGACTGCATTCAAGAAAGTGTGGTATTTGGCTCAGAGTGCTGTGCTTTGGGGCTGTTAAAGTCTAGGCCTGGAGTATTATTTGATGATATGCATATAGACACTCACAAATTGGAGAACAGCTGAGACAGAGAGTTACAAGGCTAGGAAGGGATCAGATACCTGTCATATGAGGAGCATTTAAAAAAATCTCTGTATATTTAGTCTAAAGCCTTAGTGTTATGGCTTTGTAGAGAAAAATAAAATATGTGGTTTTTATTATCCCAGATGTGAGTCAAACATATCATTTCTTTTTTTTTTTTTTTTTTTTTTTTTTTTTTTTTTGAGACGGAGCCTCAAGCTATCCCCCTGGGTAGAGTGCCATGGCATCATGCTCACAGCAACCTCCAACTCCTGGGCTCAAGCGAGTCTCCTGCCTCAGCCTCCCAAGTAGCTGGGACCACAGGCGCCCGCCACAGCGCCTGGCCATTTTTTGGTTGCAGCCATCATTGTTGTTTGGCGGGTCCGGGCTGGGGATTCGAACCCGCCACCCTAGGTGTATGTGGCTGGCGCCTTAGCCGCTTGAGCCACAGGCGCTGAGCCAAACATATCATTTCTTCTCTCAAATACAATCCTGTGCCATAAAAATTATCTTACCATTTTCCTTACCATATTCATAATTAAGTCCTATTTTTATGTATTAAATTTTGGACAAATAAGAAAATAAGAGTGTAATTCCTCTGAACTATACATATAGCATTTGAGAGAGAATTTGAAATGCAAAAAATGTGTGTGACTCTCATAGCACTTTTCAGAATAAATGTTTTATTAAAGTATGATACGCATTCAGGCAAAACATACATGTACTATTGCTGATTTTTCACAAAGTGACTGCATCTCTGTAACACCTAGATCAAGAAAGAGAACTTGACCAGTACCTCAAAAGAAACCACCCAGTGTGTCTCTTTCCAGTTGTTCTCTTCCTTCTCCAAGGATCACCACGATCATGACTTCTAACACCACAGATAAAATGAGCCTGATTTTGAACTCTGTGTACATGAAGCCACACAGTAAAACTTTTTGATTCTGCCTTATTACCCTCAGTGTTATGTCTTTGAAATTTGTCCACGTTGTTATGTGTAGCTGTCATTTATTCTATTGGCCATATAGTCTGCCTTTGTACAAACACACCATAATTTATGTCTGTGTTCACTGTTGGTAAACATATGAACTGATTTCACCTTTGCTATCACAGACAGTGCTGTGTCTTTTGGTGAACATATGCACAAATGTATGTTGAATTATATGCATAGGACTTGCTGAGTCAGAGGGATATAGATATGAGATCAGTTTTCATAGATAACTGTGAAGCATTTTCCAAGGCAATTGTACTAGTTTATACTTCAGGCAGTAGTGTGGAAAAATTCTAGTTGCTCTGCATTCGTTATCACTTGGTGTTTCCTCATCTTCTCCTTTTTAGCCATTCCAGTAACTGTGTGCTAGTTTTATGTTGTGGTTATATACAAGCATTGTTTTATTGTGCTACACTTTACTGGAATTCACAGATAAAAGATAGTGAACTTAATAAATCGTGTGTTCTGACTGCCCCACCAACCAGCCATATCCCTCTTTTTCTCTCTTTGGGTTCTCTATTCCCTGAAACACAACAGTATTGAAATTAGGCCAGTTAATAACCCTACAGTGACCTCTGAATGTTCAAGTGAAAGGAAGAATCACTCGTTTCTCACTTTAAAAAGCTAGAAATGATAACTAAAGAAAGCATATAGACAGTCAAGTTAGGCCAAGCTGGCCTAGTTGTGAATGCAAAGAAATAGTTCTCAAAAGAAATTAAAAGTATTACATAAAAATGGTAAGAAAGTGATAAAACAGCTTATTGTTGATATGGAGAAACTTTTAGTTGCCTGAGTAAAAAATAAAACCAGCTGTAATATCTCCTTAAGCCAAAGCCTAATCCAGAGTAAGGCCTTACCTCTTTCTTCAAAGCTGCAAGAGGTAAGGAAGCTGAAGAAAGTAAGTTGGAAGCTAATAGAGGTTGGTTCATGAGGTTTAAGAAGCCATCTCCATTACATAAAAGTGCAAGGTGAAGCAGGAAGTGAAGATACAGAAGCGACAGCAAGTTCTCTAGAAGATCTAGCTAAGGTAATTGACGATGGGGGCTACATTAAACAACAGATTTTCCATGTAGACCCAACTTCTTCTGTTGAAAGAAGATGCCATCTTGGATTTTTATAACTAGACAGAAGAGAAGTCTTTGGCTTCAGAGCTTCTAAGGACAGTCTCAATTTCTTATTAGGGACTAGTACAGGTGATGACTTAAGTTTGAGCCAATGCTCATTGACCATTTTGAAAATCGTAGGGCCCTTAAGAATTATGCCATATCTACCCTACGTGTGCTCTAGAAGTGAAACAACAAAGCCTAGATGAGAGCACATTTGTTTATAGCATGATTTTTTTTTTTTTGAGACAGAGTCTCACTGTGTCACCCTCAATCGAGTGCTGTGGCGTCACAGCTCACAGCAACCTCAAACTCTTGGGCTTAAGTGATTCTCTTGCCTCAGTCTCCCAAATAGCTGCGACTACAGGTACCTGCCACAACGCCTGGCTATTTTTTTGGTTGCAGTTGTCATTGTTGTTCAGCAGGCCCGGGCTGGTTTTGAACATGCCAGCATCGGTGTATGTGGCTGGTGCCGTAACCACTGTGCTACAGACACCGAGCCATGTTTACAGCATGATTTACTGAATATTTTCAACCCATTGTTGAGACCTCAGAAAAAATATTCCTTTCAAAATACTACTGCTTTCAAAATATAATACACCTAGTCACCCAAGAGCTCTGATGGATCAATGTACACAGAGGTGGGTGTTTTCATGCCTGCTGACAAAACGTCCATTCTGCAGCCCATGGACCAAGGAATAATTTCAACTTTCCAGTCTTACTATTTAAGAAAAACTTTTTATAAGGCTAGGCTGTGGTGCTGCCACTAGTGCTTTTGGAAAGGATTCACTATTCTAAATCCCATTGAGAATATTCATGATTCATGGAAGGTGGTCAAAAATATCAATACCAACAAGAGTTTAGAAGGTTGATTCCACCCCTCATAGAGGGGTTCAAGAGTTTAGTGCAGATATGGAAATAACTAGATATGGTGGAAATAGCAAGAAAAGTAGAAGTGGATCCTGAAGATATGGCTGAATTGCTGCAATCTCATGATAAAACTTTAACGGACGAGGATTTGCTTCTTATGGATGAGCAAAGAAAGTGGTTTCTTGAGATGGAATCTTCTCCTGGTGAAGATGCTATGAACATTGTTGAGATGGCAACAAAGGATTTAGAATATTATATAAGCTTAGTTGATAAAGCAGAGGCAGGGTTTGAGAGGACCCCAGTTTTGAATGTTATGGGGGTAAAGTGCTATCAAACCATGTCATATGCTACAGAGGAATTGTTCATGAAAGGAAGAGTCAATTAATGTGGCAAATGTCATTGTTGTCTTATTTTAAGAAATTGCCCAACCTTTAGCAACCCCACTCTCAGCAGTCAGTGGCCAGCTACATGGAGGCAAGACTTTCTACCATCAAGATTACAATTCACTGAAGGCTCAGATGATTGTTAGCGTTTTCTAGCAATAAAGTATCTTTAATTAAAGAATGTACATTTTTAAGGACATATGCTATTGCACACTTAATAGACTACAGTATTGTATAAACAGAACTTTTATATACGCTGGGAAACCAGAAAATTCATGTAGTTCTCTTTATTGTGATATTCACTTTATGCAGTGGTCTGGAACTGAACCTCCGGTATCTCCCAGGTATGCCTGTGCATTTCTTGGTAACTTACAAAATTGAATTCCTTTTCATATGTGTGTTTGATATCTGAATGTCCTCTTTTGTGAATAACCTGCCCAGATTTTTGGCTATATTTTTCTACTGAGTTCTCTCTGTCTTACTGTTCCTATATATTCTGATTGTGAATTCTTTTTTAAGGATGTATGTGTTCCACATATCTTCTCCTGCTCTATTGCTTGTCTGTTTACTTTTAATGGTATATCTTTTGATGAGTGGAAGTTCTTCAGTTGAAGGAAATCTAATTTGTCATTTTTTTCCTTTCATAGTTCTTTTAAAATCCTATTTAAGAAATCTTTGCCTACCCCTAAAATTATAAAGATATTTTCCTATGTTTTCTCCTGCAAGTTTTATTGTTTTGCCTTTCATATTTAGGCTTATGATTCATTTGGAGTTGATTTTTATGCATGGTGAGGAGTATAAGGTTCAAGATTTCATTTTGTCCACATTTATTGAAAAAAATTGGGCCATATGGCTTTTTCATGTAAACTAATTAAGACTGTGAGATATATCTTTTTTTGTTTGGGGGTTTACTGGGGAGAGTTGGGGGTTTTTTGGAGACAGAGTCTTACTCTCTTGCCTTGGGTAGAGTGCTGTGGAGGCATCATAGCTCATACAACATCAAATTCTTGGGCTGAAGAGCTCCTCTTGCCTCAGCCTTCAAGTAGCTGGGACTACAGATGCCTACCACAACACCTGGCTAGTTTTTCTACTTTTAGTAGAGACAGGGTCTCACTTTTTCTCAGCCTGGTCTCCAACTCCTAAGCTCAAGCAATCCATCTGCCTCAGCCTTGCAGAGTGCTCAGGCATGAGCCACCATGCCTGCAAGACTGTAGATATAAATGACATGTGCTTCTAATGTACAAGTAAAATATTTTTTAATGTTTTCCAGTTAACTGTATGCCTGTATTTCATGGTTCATGCCAGCTCTCATAAGCAAATTAGTGGATTGTAAGTTTGTGGTTTTTAAATACCAGCCTTTCTATACTCTTACTACATCAAAGTTATTTTTAAAAATAAAACACTTCAAGAGTATTTATAACAATATCGGCAATATATTAGAGGAAAAAAGCTAAACTACAAGCCCATGAGGACAAGAGTCATACCTTTTTTTCTTCACTGCTATGTATGGATGGCCTAGCACTATTCCTTGGCACCTGGTAAGCAATCAATAAATGATGCCTAAGTGAATGCAAATCATTTAGCTGTACTTAAAAACGCTTTTTGCTGTATACTAAGACCTTATTAGGAATTGAATTATTCCATGTAAGCTAATATTCCCTATAAACAAACACTCTTTAAATGCATAATTTTTTTTTCTATTTTAGTGATTTTTGTTGAGATTATTTCTAATGCGTTATCCGTTTCTCTCCCTTCCAAAGTGAAAATGTAACAAATATAAACCTTTCTTGGTTTATCTTGGCATTATGGATACTAAAATGTAAATTCTTTCTTAGGAAATATATAGTTAACTCTCCAAAACCAACTGCTTGCTCTTTTATGGACAAAGAAATACTTTGGACAGGGGAATTATAAGAATTTAGACAAAGGCAGCATGTACCTTAATTAAGTGATTTAGCTATGATGGAATAAAAAGCACAACTTAAGTAAACAGTATTTCCTAAATGTTTGTGACAGTGAGTCATGAAGAAAGTAAACTATGAGCAACTAAGTATGGGAAATTCTGCATTCTGACATTGTATTTCTTTCTGGTAAATTCATAATCATTAGCATATCAAAGCCTTCGAGAAGTCCTAGGGTAAAGGTGTATCTTATTTCCCCCCCCAAACTTGTTTGAGTGTTGAATATTTTTCACAAATGAAAATATCTTACCATCCAGCAAAATACTGTTCTATGGCACACAGAAAGCAGACTTACCAGGACCACTATTAATCTGTGATTTCCTAGAACTGTCTGGTGACAACAGAGAATTATAGTAGCAAATAGACAAACTTCTCATAGATAGAAGAAATTTAAATATTATAGTGCACATATAGCAGAACCTTCATAGTTGACCACTTCCTTTCATTGACCACCTCCTTAAGTTGACCTAATTTTCAAAGACCAGACATATACCTCATGTATGTATCAGTACAGTAGGCCTCCTTCCTTATGTGGACCACCTCTGTATGTTGACCAGTTTGTTATTGTCCCTTGAGTGGTCAACTTACAGAGATTCTACCAGAATATAGAAATGATCAAAAAGTAAGTTTTCAAAAAGAGTTTGTTGAACTTTTTTAAAGTATTCAGATAACTTTATGAAGGACAATAATTCTAATACTAAAGGATTAAAGCTGCTTAGATGCAATAAACCAGAGAGGCAGTCATACAGCGTAACTCATTCTTAAGAAGCATGAACAGTAGTACAGGATTCCCTGTGCAGAAAGGAAAGATTTAAGTGGAAAATTAAAATCCTAGCTCATGTAGAGTTCAAATTCTGATAGTTGTCAAATTCCTTAGTGAATCATCAAAGTTACTATTACTGAGCCACAGTGTTGCATACATGGAGAGAAATGAAGAATATACTCATTACTAGTTTTTTTTCCTTTTCCTGGTAAGCTTCATATATTGTAAATGATATGGATAGATGCTTAACAGTCAAGGTTAAGTTCTATATTTTTCTGTTTGTTACAAAGAGTGTCTTATAGTATTAGAAAGGAAATACAGTTAAAGTGACTTTTTTCAAGATAATTGTACCTTTCCTTAGGACAAAAAAAAACTAATACTTAAAAAATCAGAACCTAAACAAAGCCAAAACTTCCAGAAAGGAAATAGTATTACTATTTAGTGGTTCTAAAAATAAGATACAAAAATTTTAATTTCATTAGCACTCACAGAAATTATTTTGTCCAGGTGGTTTACTTTACCCATTAACTTAGCTGTAAGGACCTAATATAAAAAGAGAAGGAGTGGGGGCGGCACCTGTGGCTCAAAGGAGTAAGGCGCTGGCCCCATATGCCAGAGGTGGTGGGTTCAAACCCAGCCCCAGCCAAAAACTGCAGGAAAAAAAAAAAGCGAGAAGGAGTAGAGGGACAAAAGCTACTTTGTTTAGTTGATCTCTTTTTCCTGACATGAAGTCCTCCCTGCCAGGCGGGCTGAGAGTTTTACACCTAGATATGTTCTTATTCCTAATGTCACTTCTGGGAGCCTGTATCGTTTTTTAAAGAATACTTTCTTAAAAAATCATTTTTTTTTCACCCTGCACATGCATCTATTTTTATTAATGGAACCAGGGTAGATTCTCTGTCTTCAGGACTTCACAGACTATTCTGAAAGTAAAGCCAATTCTTTTTAGGGTTGTGGTGGTTCAATGTCCTGATCCAAATATTTTATGTAATTAAAGAGGTACTCTATAAAACTGCTCCTTACTTCACAGATTTGTTTTCTTATTATATATATCTCAATTTATATGCCATTTCTTTCATGATATGATAAACTACAAGTTTGGGCTTCTCAGTACAGTATACTACATGAGGACTGAGCAGCCATTAGCCATCATCATTATTTATATCACAGTATTGTATTCTACCACTTTAAAATAGAGAAATCTGTTTAGAATGATTGATAGCTTTTTATTGATCTTTTCCCCATAGCCTTGATATCCATGAACAGGAATTGGTTATAATGTAGATTGTACTACACAAAGGTGGTAACATGCCTTTAGATCAGGGGTTTTAACCTGAGACTCAATAGTTCTTTTTAGGAGGTACATGCAGAATTTTGTTTGTGTGCACATTTTTCTGAGAAGGAAGTACATGAGTTTTCATCTCAAAGGTAGCATATATAACCTAAAAATGGTTAGCTAACCAGAACTACTCCAACAAAAGTGAAATCTGCCCAAAGTAAGCCAAATCATCAAGAGCTGGCTGATTTTCAGATATTTTTTCATTTACTCAACAAATATTTGAACATCTTTTTTGGGCACAGTTTTAAGTGCTGGAGATACAGTGGTGGACAGGGTAGGCTGAATCCTTGTTCTTGTTACCTTATTTTGTTACAAGAAGACCCACAGCAAAGACTGGGAATTTGAATAGTTTTAGATGGAGTGTCAAGTAGCTTTTAGTTGTATGAAAAATAAAATAGGTTAAAGCGGCAGTGACTAGAGGTAAGGTAAGGTGGGCCACTTTAGATTCAGTTATCAGGGAAAGCCTTAAGGATTATACATTGGGATATTTGAATAGATATCTGAATGAAATTAGGAGATGAGGGGAAAGATCCTGGCAGAAAGAAGGATCAGAAAGGCTAATAGCATGGCTACAACATAGTGAGCCAGGGGAAGAGAGGTGCAGATGAAACTGGGATGATTATCAGTGGCAAATCATGTCATGCTGGAGAACCTTGTTAAGTTTAACAGTTTGGGTGGTAAGTGTGAGGGAAAATCTTTCAAAGGTTTTAAGTAAGTTTGTCATTCTTTGATTTACATTTTGAAAGATGATACTGGCTTCCTAAAGGAGAATAGATTTTAAAAGGACAAAAGTAAAATCATGAAATTAGAAGATTATTTTAGTAGTCTAGGCTACAGATGATTGAATTACTATTATTGATGATATGATTCACTGCATTTCTTTTCATTTGAGCAGTTTTTAATGAAAGTTGTATGTAAGATTATTTTATTCCTGCATCTTTGCGACCGTTTCTTCCTTGTGCTTGCCCTTTTCCTTTCCTACTTGGAGAGATTTGGCTTTCCATTGTAGGATCTTTTCGTGGTCTTTGTCTAGTTTAAGCCTAGTAATAACCACCTTGCTGGGGTGAATGCCCACACAGACAGATGTGCCATTAGCCTTTTCCCACTGCACTTGTTCAATGTAGAGGACATACTTCTTCCTGTAAAATTTGCTGACCTTTATGGTGTCCGCAGACAACCTGAACTTCATCATCCTTTGAGATGGGCGTGAATCTAACATTGTACTTCTGTGTCTGCTCTTTGGAAAGAGGGGGAGATATAATCTTCCTGCGAATGTGGGAAGATACACTGAAATGGATTTGGGGTTCTTGGTTCGGACAGAAGTCACAAAGGGGTTGAATTTCATTTTGGCTACTGAAGCAATGACCACAGAAGAGAAGAGGATTCATTATATTTCACAGTAGCTTCTTCATATGGGCTCAGAAATTTCTGTTTTCCATATTATACATAGTTATACTTACCCTGAGCAGCTGGTTTATTTTATCTCAAGAATACTATGACTTGTGTAGTTATATTTTCTTCTTTATTTTGGAGCTAGAAAACTCAGTTGTACAGGACAGCATCATATATATTATGTATAATCTCATCTGTTCTCGTGTCACTTTCTTGTAGCCTTGGGTTTTCTCAGTTCTTACTAAATATTTGTCTTGGTTGTATTTTTGTAAGTTGCCTTAAAACCTGTTTAGAATAATGCAGTATATAAATAAATTAAACATATGTTAGTGGAATCCTAATCCGTTTGCAGTAAAAAGCACTAGGTATGGATGGATTTTTATTTATTGTTCATTTACTCATTTATTTACTAAATGTTTATCAAGTGCCTCCTATAGCCCACCGCTGGGGAGTAGCAGATAACAAGTTGACATTAGTGAAATAAGGTCAAGACAGTCAGTTCTGAAAGATATCTTGGCTAAAAGACAGAACTTAGAAGTGTAAAAAGAAAGCCACTGAAGTATCTAATGATGTGTTGACAAGAACACTAGTCTCTAGGAAATTGGGAACAGAAAAGACAGCTGTTTCATTCAGTAATAACTACTGCATGACTTTGGAAACTTGCCTGAACAATATATTTTAATAGTTTAATGAAATCTGTGGGGAATGATGTTGTACAGTTTACTTCTGGAAGAGATTTTTTTCCTGGCATGTTTAATCTGCATTCCTAAAGTTAGTGAATTGTGTGAAGCTTGCATTACAGAGGTCATCAACTGAGTCAGTGGTTACCATCTATCTGTGCTTATCATACTTCATCAGGGCACTGGCAAGGCTGTGCCAGGTCCACGTCATGGCATGCTGTTAGGTGCTGATGTTTCCTCCCACCAATGTTGCTTGAAAGGGGAAGTACCCTAGGCACCCATTCTTGTTCTCATTATCCCTCTCACCAGTTTTCTTCCAGCCTTTTATACAGTCTGATGATCCTTTTCTGCTATACCCCCACATGATGTAAGGTTTAGGAAAGACATTCAGATGTACATGACTGTGGAAAGATAGGAGAACCTTGATAAATATACACTTGCATTCAAGTAAAAATGAACAATTTGGGTTCTATGTAAGGGACATGAATAAGCCTTGGAAGTTATGAAGGAATTAGTTGGCCAGAATTCTTACAGTGGAGACTGGGCGTCTGCCAAGACTTTACTTTGAAATTTCTGTCTTCTGTTTCTAATCTTGAGGCATCACAACATACAATTCTTTTGCCACTAGTCCAGTTTATTCTTTTATGATGAGGAAGAAGGCACTTTTAAATAACAATTATTCCCACTATAATTAAACAAATCTTCTTTTGTTTGCATTATATTTGTTACTATATTGTATACACACCCTGCCTGCTTAAACTTGCCCCTGTGACTACTTCACAGGAACTTTCTTTAGAAGTTTTAAAATCTTTGACTTCTTAAAGTATTAATGGGATTTGCCAAAGTTGTAGTATCCGAATGCTTGACTAGATATAGTAGCAGGACAACAAGCTTGTTCACACAGCTCCTCCAGCAAGCATTTTTTCCTTAGACAATCCTAAATTCATTTGAAGTGCCAAAGAATTAAAGAAAGATGTATTTGGGTTTACTCCTGTATATAACAAGACCAGACATCTCACAAAGTTTACCTGAAGGTCCAGATATTAGAAAAGTATGCTGCCCTTTGGGAGAGCTTAAGGATTAGTCTGAAACTAAATGGCTTTTGCCTTTTTCATTTTGCTCCAGTGTCATAATTCTGGAAGTTTACAGTTTATGTGCTTAAATAGGTAGATAATTTGTGCTTTTACCTTCAATTATTGTTATAAATTTTGAACTTAGATTTTTATGGTTATTTTAAGAAATAAAAGAGCTGTTTTGTAGTTTGGAAAATTACTCTCTAAAATGATTTTTTGAAAACCAAACCAAAAAAATAATAATAATGATAGCAGATGTTATAATAACTACAAAAAAATGCTCAATTTTAAAAATTGCTTGTTTTTAAATACTGTAATTACATCCTTACAAAAAGTATATAGTACAAAGAGATCCATACACATTTTACTCAGCCTCCCTCAATGCTAACTTTTTACATAGTTAGAGTACCTTTATCAAAACCAAGAAATTGGTGTTGCATGCTGTTTATGAAATTTGGGTGTGGTGGCTCATACTTGTAATCCCAGCTCTTTGGGAGGTCAGAGAAGGAGGATTGGTTAAGGCCCAGAGTTTGAGACCAGCCTGGGCAGCATAGCAAAACATGAGCCAACCCCTCAAAAAATTATCTAGGTGTGGTTCCACGGCCCTGTAGTCTTAGTTACTGGGGAGGCTGAAGCAAGAGAATCACATGAACTCAGAAATTCGAGATTATAGTGAGCTATGATCACACCACTGCACTCCAGCTTGAGTAACAGAGTACAACCCTGTCTCTAAAAAAAATTTTTTTTAAACAAACAATAATTATACATAAAGAGAAAACTTTCATATTTTTCCTCTTCAATTTCTTAGTCACTGTATTTCCTTCTAGACCTTTTACAGAGTACATTCAAACACTTATGCACACAAATGTGTGTACACATGTAGAATTATTTCCTTTGGGAGGAAGGAAAGGGGACTATTTATAATTTACGGTTTTCATGCAACATATGATCTTATCTTGGTAAATATGGATGTTTCATTCTTTTTCATTTATTCATACTATTCTAATAGTATAAATATCCCATAATTTATTAAACAAGTTCCCTTTTATTGAACATTATGGAGTCTCTAGTTTTTCCACTTATAATTAATGCTTCAGTTATCTTTATATAATGCCTTTTTCATGCATGAATATCTCTGCTTTTCCTTTGTACCTATGTTTTGTCCCAGAAGAAGCACAATCCTTAAACTTTTGCTTCTCACAGCTTTCTGTGAAATATAATTTAGTTCAGTTCAACAAGCTTTGAGTACTCTAAAAGAAGTTACTAAAAGAGTTGTTGCTTCTGCCCCTGAAGGACTCATGACTTGGTTAGAAAATGAAAACAGACATACCCATAAAACTAGGCATATGTGCATACTCCAAACTTTAGGAAGTTATCAATGGTTCACAGAGCCACAATCTTCAAATTTCAGTGGCTCAAAGAACTCAACACTGCTAACACTGGCTAGCAGTCCAGAGGGATTCCTCCTCTTAGGTTATGTTTAAAACCATATACACATATTAAAAAAAAAGTTAGATCCATGTCTTTTAGATCAATAGTGACCAACCAAGTGGATAAATAATTGTGATAAAAATTATATCCAAAGGCTAAAATTGCTGAAGGAACTTTTTTGATTTGAGAACCAATCATTTATAGTATTATTATTGCCTAAACTTCTTCTTGGATCTAGAATGCTTAGTACTCAATATAAAGTGACAGTTTAATCCACAAGTGTGTTTTACAATTCACAGCTCTCTCTCCTTGACCCCTTTTGAGTATTCTTAAATGTCAGAGTATCTGCCAATTACCTTCAGTCCATATTTAGTGATTTTAATGGTCATGAAATCCTAAGTCTTGAGAATGGGAAAGGACTTCTAAAAAGCTGATCACTGTTTCCAAACCTAGAAAATCTCCCCCACGAACAGTTGCCTTGCCATTGTATTTCTTGAGATATGCCACCCATCCAGAGAGAGACTTCTCTGCCCTTTTGAAACTCTCATGGCAGCCTTCACCATCTCTCTCTGAGTCCTGGTCAGACGCTGCCATTTTTGTTACCGCCCACCCATGAATCCCTTATCCTAGACAATGAAAATATTTGATTATTCAGTGAAATTAAGTACTTTTCACTTTCTTACTCCACTCCTTCCCACCTCCCAACCTTTTTCTTATTTTACTATCTTCTCATTTTGTGTACTCTGCCTTTTCACTTCTTGCCCTTTTACAGTATGCTACCCCAAGCCCCTCATTCTGGTATAAATGGCGCTCCAGCTTCACTTTTGGCAGGATGCTTTCTTCACCTCTTGTCATAGATTCTGAGAATCCTGCTAACTCTGCAGCCCTCTCTGTTAGCAATAGGCATTCTTACTGGCTGCATGGGTGAATGAGACTGGTGGTCTGCTAGCCCCCTGTTTCTGTTCATAGACATTGTTCTTCCACCCTTGATAGCATGTTAGTCTCCCACTGTTGCTTTTATAGTTTATCTATATTCATATCCATTCTTACTTTCTTTTCTTCATTTTTCTGGTAATAGGGAGCCATTTTAATGAGTATCTCTCATCCTCATATGCCCTTGACCTCATTTTTCCTATGGGATTTTGTTTTTATCATTCAGCTACCTTTCCTCTGCTTTATTCTTTTCTTAACTACCTTAACCTAAAAACATGCTCAGACCTACCCAAAAGAGAGAGAATCTTCCCGTCTCATTGTAGCTATTTCTGATTTCTCTTCCCATCTCATTGTAGCTATCTCTAATTTCTCTCCTTTTCAGTCATATTCCTTAAAAGAGTTGTTTATAATTGATGATCCATATTTTGTCATTTCTCATTCATTCCTCAATCCACTTCTTTCTGCTTTGCCCCACTGCTGAGACGGTACTCGCTTAGATCACCACGGATAGCCAGTGGACACGGTTAACCCTTCTGCTGTATTTGATAATACTGGTCACACCCTCTTAAAATTCTCTCTTCTTCAAAGTCTATACTCTGCTAACATCCTTTCTCTTTCTTCTTTATGGTCTCCTTTTCCTGCCCCCTAAATGTTGATGTCCCCGAGCTTTCTGTCCATAGAATGCTGCCTTCTGTACTCTGCTCAGTGAGCTTGTATCCTCTCATCTTGTCTCTGGTGCAACCTGCTGTATGCCTTAGATACATATCCAATTGCTTGGTAGACAATTAACCTTGGGTGTGTGTCCCACATCCTAAGTGGCCAAAGCTGTCAGCACATGGTGCTACCTAAGATAGTTTTTCAGGTTACTTCCCACCCTCCAGGCAGGCATTAATGCTCTAATAATAAAGACCCATACATAGCTCTGTAAGTACTGATAGAATGTTAGTTTGTAATTATGTTTGTGTGAATATCTCTCCCATTACAATTTTGAGCTCCTTGAATCCAAAGTCTGGGTCACCAGCATCTTTTCATCACTAGTGTCACATATAGTGCCTATCCCATGGGAACACAGTCCCTTCATTTTATAGAAGAGGAAGTTGGATTCAGAGTTTACACCTCCCTTGCAGTGGTTCTCAACCCTCCTAATGCCTCCACCCTTAATACAGTTCCTCATGTTGTGGTGACCCCCAACCATAAAATTATTTTCGTTTGAAACCACTGCTTTAATGATTAATTCAAAATGAAAATGGCTTGATTTGGCCAGGTGCAGTGGCTCACGCCTGTAGTCTTAGCACTCTAAGAGGTCAAGGTGGGCAGATTGCTTGAGCTCAGGAGTTCAAGACTAGCATGAGCAAGAATGAGACCCAATCTCTCCTCAAAATAGAAGAATTAGCTGAGTGTGGTGATGGGTGCCTGTAGTACCAGCTACTCAAGAGGCTGAGGCAAGGGAATCACTTGACCCCAGGAGTTTGAGGTTGCTGTGAGCTAGACTGAGAGCATAGCACTCTAGCCTGAGGAACAGAGTGAGACTCAAAAAAAGAAAAAAAAAAGTAGCTTTGGAAGGGAAGTTAATAGCGTATAGACATAAGCATACTACTGGTATTTATTATATATGGAATGCTTCTAGAACTGTGAGAAATAAATTTCTATTGTTTCTAAGCTAGTCTATGCTGTTTTGCTATAGTAGGTCAAATAGACTAAGACAGTGTCATAAGAAACATTAGTTCTTAAATGTTTTCATATTCAAGTGAAATATAATCAGATAAGCTAGCAATATCTATAAGGTATTGATCAGGCGAGACAGTGGAGGAGCTTGATTTTTCACAACCAAATGGTTGTGATATGGTGCTGATTTTTTTTTTTTTAAGAGACAGAGTCTCATTTTGTCACCCTGGGTAGAGTGCTATGGCGTCACAGCTCACGGCAACCTCCAGCTCTTGGGCTTATGCGATTCTCTTGCCTCAGCCTCTCGAGTAGCTGGGCCTATAGGTACCCACTACAACACCTGGCAATGGTGCTGTTTTTTTTTTTTTTTAATTTTGCTTTCAATCTTCTTAGTTTGCAGGGGTTTTTTTTAATTATTATTTTGCTTGCTTTCTTTCTGTCTTTCTTTTCTTTCTTTTTTTATGGAGACAGAGTCTCACTTTGTGGCCCTCAGTAGAGTACCATGGAGTCATAGCTCACTGCAACCTCCAATTCTTGGGTTTAAGTGATTCTCTAGCCTCAGGCCCCCAAGTAGCTGGAACTACAGGCACCTGCCAGAACACCTGGCTATTTTTTGGTAGAGATGGGGCTCTCACTTTGGCTCATGCTGGTCTCGAACCTCTGAGCTCAGAGCAATCCACTCGCCTCAGCCTCCCAGGGTGCTAGGATTACAAGCTTGAGCCACCACACCTGGGCCAGTGGTGCTGATTTTTAACATTCTGAAGCACCATACAATCAAATATTAGATACTTAAAAATTATTCTTAAAAAAAAAAACTCATTTTAAATTGCGGTGTTTAACCACCCTAGATTCTTATTAAGAATTAAGTCTATCTTTAATATTTTATGAGTTTATTTTCAACCAGTCTGTAAATACTTGAACACTTTCAACTCTGTTACCTGTTTGTTATCTCTCTCTTCTTTGTTCTCTTCTTAATTATCATCAACACACTTTACCTTCTCAACTGTGTGGAGGGCACCGGGCCAAGCACTGTTTTTATGTATTACAAAGAAGAGACGCTTGTGGCTTGAGTTTTTTTCTGATGTCCTAGCATAAGAGGTTTATGCAAAGTGTCAATGGAAACAATTATCTTAACAGGATAACACAGCCTATTTTGCTTAGAAATGTCCTAATTTCCTGTTCAGGTTATCCAGAGGTCAGGTAGGGATTTCTTTTTGTACTCCCATAGTGCAGATTCACATCATGCAAGCATTATAAGACTTAGATCACAATCCATTTAATTCCAGTGGCTGCATTTATCTTCGCAAGAAAGTAAGTCTTTCCCCGGCTCTTTTTATACGATTTCTCTTTCCATTTCTGACTGCTATAAACCTGTTGTAAAGGTGTGATGCCAATAGCTATTTACCAATATCTGCTTCTTAGTTAAGCTTCATCTCAAAGTTCATCTGCTGCCTGTTTTGAAATTCATGTGGATACCTGCGTTAGTCAGAAAGTTGCGGCGTTGTCACTATTACCCTGTCTTAGAAATCTCTTTTTTACTAAGTGCTCAGACAAGCATCAGGCCCCAGAATAAGCCTTGAATACATGCTGTGAACTCCTGCCTTAGTGAATCAGCTTCACTGGAGTTTGAAAACTGCCCTTTTCTCTCTGTTTAATTATGCCTCGAGGCTGTGGAAAGGCTACATTTATCCGTGGAAACAGGCTAAGTGGCAAGTGTTCCACATGTTCATCTTGCAAATTATTGTACCTGACAAAAGGTAATTACATATACAATTAGGTCTGGAAGTAAATGGATAATTGGGGGGTAATAAATTGTCTAGCATAAGAGAAGTGCCTTTTAGATTCCAGAAAAATAAACTAAATACATATCTTTTTTGAGTAAAGATCACAAAATGTATTATAAGATTGAAAGAAATGAATGAGGATACAGGCCCCCTTAACTACAAATACTCACCAGAATATTATAACATTGTCTTTAACAGAGATCACAAAGATCCTTATTTCTATTATGCTAAGTATAATAGTGTAACTAACTTCGTATTCCTCAGGATGCCAAGGAAAATTGGTAAAGGGTCTATATTTGTACTCTGATACACAGAACTGAGACTTTATCTCTATAAACTATGAAATGGAAGTCTGAAATTCACTTCATCACTCCATCAAAGATTTCTTGCAAGGGATAGAATTGGACTCTGCTTTTTCCATTGCTTGCTAACAAATTGCCATAGAAATTATCCCCCTTTCCTCCTGAGACAGTTGGGATTTAATGATCTTGGTTTAGTTGCAGTTATCCCAAATGACCTAAGTTCCATTTTATTTTATTTTATTTTATTTTATTTTATTTTGAGGTAGAATATCACTCTTTCCCTAGGCTGGACTACCTTGGTGTCAGCCTAGCTCACAACAACCTCCCTTGATCCCTGGGTTCAAGAGATCATTCTGACTCAGCCTCCTGAGTAGCTGGGACTACTGCATCACCCACAATACCTGTCTAATTTTTCTTTATTTTTTAGTAGAGACAGGGTTTCACTCTTCCTCAGGTTGGTCTTCAACTCCTGAATTCAAATGATCCTCCTGCCTCAGCCTCTCATAGTGCTAAGATTATAGGCGTGAGCTCCCAAGCCTGGACTGAGTTCCATTTTAAAGAAGACAATGGTAAGGTTCTTCTAGGATCTGAAGTATTTAGTCTTAACTTTCATTCAGCTTTGGCTTTTTTTAAAGCTAGTGTCAATATTTATAGCTAATAGTAAATTATAAATATTTTCTGACTCATTAAAATTTTAAAGCAGAACACACGTAACTACTATTATTGAAACTACATTAATCTAGCTGTTAGATGCTCTAGGTTTTCATTTGCCTTATTTTAAATCACAACCATTGGGGCAGGGGTGATTAACCACTTAAACTGTTTGAAATTTGAGAAAAACTTACTAACCATCCTCCCTTGTTTTTCTTAACAATTGCCATAAAGGTGCACATAAAGAAACCCCAGCCTAATCGGTCTTCCTTTATTATGACAACTGCCATGTCCTGGAGTGTGGACATGTAGACCTGTCAGCATACAATTTTTTTTTCATTGGCTAATTCATATTATCTTCCTTTGTTGTTCAAGTTCTTCCAAAGTCAGTTCATATAAGCAGATCTTATTTCTTTGTAACTCCAGTGACTCATCGGAGAGAATTGAGAGTCTAGTGAGCACCTCTCATGACTTTCAAGGTTTGATTTCTTTAGTATTTCAGAAGTCTTTGAGCTTCACTGGTGAACTCATTACATAACTATCTGTTATGTAAGTATAGCACATGATGTAATGAATCTGGACAGAAAATTAAATGTATAACCCAGGAATGTTTATTTAACGTGTTTGATGGTGGCATCACTGGTTTACAAAAGATAATTTCAGGACTGAACTTTGGTTGTGAAATAGATACTTTAGTATATGCTATAGCACAGATTAAATCAATAAATAGTTTGTCTTTCAGAATAATTATAAAACATTACTAACAATTCAAAGATGTCCTAACTATTAATATTTTACACGTAAAGTAAATGATAACATAACCATATTGTTAGCATATAAGATGTAAGTTCAGGCTCGGCGCCTATAGCTTAACGGGCTAGGGCGCCAGCCATGTACACCTAAGGTGGCGGGTTCGAATCCCCAGCCCGGACCCGCCAAACAACAATGACGGCTGCAACCAAAAAATAGCCGGGCGTTGTGGCAGGCGCCTGTGGTCCCAGCTACTTGGGAGGCGGAGACAGGAGACTCGCTTGAGCCCAGGAGTTGGAGGTTGCTGTGAGCTGTAATGCCACGGCACTCTGCCCAGGGGGACAGCTTGAGGCTCTGTCTCAAAAAAAAAAAAAAAGATGTAAGGTCAGTGTAGGCTTAAAAATGTCCATGCTGAAAGGTAACATAGGGGCTGGGTGTGGTGGATCACACCTATATTCTAGCATTTTGGGAGCCCCTGGCAGGAGGATTGCTTGAACCCAGGAGTTGGAGACCAGCCTGAGCAAGAGCGACACTCCATCTCTACAAAAAATAGAAAAGCTAGTTAGGTGTGGTGGTAGGTGCCTGTGGTCCCAGCTATTGGAGGCTGAGGCAGGGGGATCGCTTGTAGTGAGCTACAATGATACCACTGCACTTTAGCCCAGGCGACAGAATGAGACTCTATCTAAAAAAGAAAAGAAAAGAAAAGGAAAAAAAAGTAACATAGGTAGTTCATCTCAACAAATCTGTAGTTGGTGCCTACTATATACTAGGGACTGGGCCAAATGCGAAGATACAGATACTAAGCAAAGCAAGTCACTAGCTTGATGCACTTAGAACATACATTTTTAGGAGGAGGAAAAAGGCAGTTCACTTGTTGGGATATAAGAAACAGGCAAGAGCTGGGATAGCCATGAATCACCTAAACTAAAATAGGAGTTTTGTTTAGTTTTTATTTGACATGGAGTCTCCCTGCATTGCCCTGCCTGATCTGGAACTGCCGGGCTCAGGGGATCTCCCCCGCTCCCCCACTGCAGCTTCCCAAGCAGCTGGGATTACAGGTGTAGGCCACCACAACTGGGAAAAAAAGAAGTTTCTTATATTTGATATGTTAATGGGTACACAAATGAACCCATGATACCAAGGTACAATGGTGGAAATAATGTGGAAAGTACTATGAGGATACAAAAAAGCAATAGCTAACCCAACCAAGATGGTCTAGGGACACTTCCTGGGAGAGGTAATTCCAAACTTAAGTTTTAGAGAATCAATAAGAGCTACCTGGGTGAAGAAGAAAGAGAAAGGGAGTCCATACAGGAGGATGAGCAATGTCCAGGGTAACTGGTTTGTGAGGGAACTAAGAGTAGTTCTTTGTTCCGGAGCTTGAATTAGAAGGCAGGAGAGGAAGCAAAAGATTGACTTAAATAAGGTTCAAGATAGCTTTCCTTGTCTTGTTAAGGAACTGAACATTAACTTGTAGGAACTAGGAAGCCGGCCATCAAAGGTTTAAACAAGTGAATGGTATGATCAAATTTATGTTTTAGCTGAATCCAGCAACAGCGTGAGGTTAGTGCATTGGGCATTGGAAGAGAGACAGAGAGGTCAGGCAAGACCAGAGGCCCCTGGGAAGAGATGGTGATGTCTGAACTAGGGCAGGAGCAGTAGCAGTGGGATAGGGAAGCAGGAAGAAAGTGGATACAAGAAATGTTTAGGAGGCTCAACTTAATGACTAAAGACACATGTGTGGGTGTGCATGTTCTAAAAACCTGTCACATTCAACTATTTGAAATGAATCTACTGGAGGAAACTATATGAAATGTTCCTTCTTATATTGGATAATTATTTATTTCCTGTTTTCAAAAATAGGAAATAAAAAAATGTTTAATAAAAATTTAACAGCTTTCTGCATTCATAAAGAACTTTCGGGAAGCCTTAGTCAAGTATCTATTGTTCTTTGGGTTTAAATACATAATGTTTTAAACCTCGTTTGCCCAAAGAATTACTTTAAAGCTTAACTACACAATGTACTAATATTTTTATATTAACTAAATAGAGAGTCAGAAGATCCCATTAAAGGTTTATGTCACAAATTCTACTCCTAGGTATATACCCAAGAGAAATGAAAACATTAATTCCTAAAAACTTGTACATAGATATTCATGGAAGCATTATTCATAATAGTCAGAAAATGAAAAAATCCAAATGTCCATCAACCCATGTATGCATCAACAAAGTTTAGTATGTCCATACAACAGAGTAGTATTTGGCAATGAAAAGGAATGAAGTCCTGGTGCAAGCCGCATGGTGGACTTTGAAAACAACACACTAAGTGAACAAAGCCAGTTACACAAGACCACATGGTGCAGGGCTCCTGTTTGGAGGGTGACTACTCATGGGTGTGGGGATTCTTCACGGAGCTCTAAAACTGAGGTTGAACAATTCTGTGAATACAGTTGAAATCATTACTTTGTACTTCCTTTGGGGAGGTAGAGTTGGGGTCTTGCTGTGTTCCCCAAGCTGGTCTTGAACCCCAGACCTCAGGTAGTCCTTCCGCTTCCCAAAGCACTGGGATTATAGGCATAAGCCTACATTCCTGGTTGATTTGTAGCCTTTGAGTGAGTGAATTATGTGATATATTTCAAAGCCATTAAAAAAAAAACTAAACTAAAATAAAGATGATGTAACAAGAAATAAAAGTTAAAATATAGTAAAGTTATAAAAGCCAAAATCAGAGAAAAATTATGAGATAGCTACCAAAAAAGAAAGGTAGTATATGTAAGGAAGATAAACTCTCATATGGGATGGCTGTTACACAGTAAATCTAAAATTAGAAAAATAAGCCCCTTAGAGATATTGAGGTAATCATCAGAACTAAAAAAGGAGTTAAACAAAATTACTTTTAACAGGCTTAGCACCTGTGGCTCAAGCAGCTAAGGTGCCAGCCATATATACCTGAACTGGCAGGTTTGAATCCAGCCTGGGCCTGCCAAACAACAATGGCAACTACAACCAAAAAAATAGCTGGGTGTTGTGGTGGGCACCTGTAGTCCCAGCTTCTTGGGAGGCTGAGGCAAGAGAATCGCTTAAGCCCAGGAGTAAGAGGTTGCTGTGAGCTGTAATGCCATGGCCCTCTACCCAGGCTGACCGCTTGAGGCTCTGTCTCAAAAAAAAAAAAAACTAAAAAAAAAAACTGTAACAATGGAAAAAGTAGGACAGTGAACTCTTGGTTTCATGGTATACTCCATTTGATTATTAACTATGTATTACTTTGATAAAATTAATTTTTTTTTTTGCTTGCTTGGAAGAGAGTCTTGGTCTGTTGCCCAGACTAGAGTGTCCTGGCATCAGCTTAGCTCACAGCAACCTCAAACTTCTGGGTTTAAGCCATCCTTCTACCTAAGCCTCCCAAGTAACTGAAACTATAGGCGCCTGGCATGATGCCCAGCTAGTTTTTCTAGTTTTAGTAGAGACAGGTCTCACTCTTGCTTAGGCTGGTCTTGAACTTCCTGAGCTCAAGCAGTCCTCCCGCCTCAGCCTCCTGGAGTGCTAGGATTACGAGCATAAGCCACCACACGAGCCAATAAAATTAATTTTAATAAACAAATTAAATACATATGTATCTACATGCCATTTGCATACATATGTATGCAAATTCATACATATGTATCTATATGCCATTTTAAGCCCTGGTGGTGACCCCCAAAATTCAAAATATAGTAGAATACTGAACCACCTTCATAGTTAACCACCTCTTTACACTGACCACCTCCTTAAGTTGACCTACTTTTCATAGACCAGACACGTACCACATGTACGTATCAGTAGTGCAGGCCTAGTTCCTTATGTTGACCAGTTTGTTACAGTCCCTGTGTAGTCAGCTTATAGAGGTTCTACTGCAAAGCAAATGTAGATGTTTATAAATTAATTATGTAAATTCCACTATTTGCTTCTTTTCCAAATTCTAAACCTACTATTGGTTATCTAGGAGTACTACATTAGCTTAGCATCAAAAATATTTAAACAACATTCTACTTTTCCTATGTATAAGTCCTCTGAGTGAAGTGACTTGAAGAGAACAATACCTTCACTGCTGACCCTCATAGAGGTGGGAGTGGATCAGATGAGTGGGAGCAAGTTTGCCAAATGGGACATTTGAAGAGGGCACGCTTAGGTGAGGGCGTATCAGAGAGCCAAAGGCAGCATCAGGGCAAGCCATGCCTAAAGGCAAAAAAATGAGGTGGCTGGAGGTACAATACGCTTTCGCTGCTTTATGGTTTTTGCCTAAGCTCCTTCTGGCTGCTACTTAAAATTCTCTTCTTGCTTCATGTGGAGTTTTCCAAATGTGGTGTTTTCAGATAGCTGGAAAGGAAGAAAGAGCCATATGCTTTAAAAATCATATGGAGCTCATCATTTGATCTCATCATGTATTTAGTAAAAGGACTTGTATTCTTCTCCAAGGTGGCTAACTTAGTAAGACCCATTTTTGTTGAATTCCCAGTGACTAATTACTCAGGATTTGTTTGAAGGACAAGTATTTTTTCCTTAAAGCTGTATTAGCCTTTAAGATTTTTGTTGTTGTTTAAGTCACGGAAACACTCTCGGAACCCTTGCCTCCGCTTTGTTTTTTGGAGGCAAAGGAAAAATGATCTCCTGGTTTACTTTTGGAGTCTGCAAAGCAGCTCTGAGGTCCCAGGTGCATTTAGTGTTTGGAAAAGGGAATTTGGGGGACTGAGGTTGACCCTGAGCCCCCAGGTCACTGTTCACATTTACAAAAGCAAACCTGGTATCCCCAGTTGCTTTTCTCTTGAGGTTGGCTTAACTTTATTTATCTTCTGTCCTGGGTCACTGCCCCTGAGGTGCTTCAAAAGCAAAACCCAAAAGACCCAAAACAAAGAAAGCTAAACCAGATTCAAGGAGAAAATGACCTGGCACTGTGGGTTCACTTTTACAAAGGCATAAAGTCACTTCAGGAGTTTCATAGAATGGTTTTAAGTCTGCCCAGATTCATTGTGTCATTTGCACAAAGTGATCTCAACTGGCCTGAGACCCCAAGTTTCTTGGGTGTAGATCCAGAGTGAGTCTGTAGGATGGGAAACTGTCAGCAAGCTAAATGGGTTGACACAAATGAATTCCTCGTGATTCTGAAGTGATTCAACTATTTTGAGCATATAAATGGGACCACCCATGCAATCATTTCTTTCCTTAAGCTGATCTTTTTGTTTGCTAGACACACACTGGGAATGCTGAGGAAATGAAACTTACAACTCACTTACAAATATTGGCAAATATCCACTTTATGTTTTCAGATTAGTTATGAAGGGTACTTTTGAATCCCTGGTGAAAAAAGAGGATACTAATTTTAGATAATCTTATAAATCATCACGAGATAGAATGGAGTCACATTATTTTGCTATTCATTTTTATATGATCTATCCTTTACTTACTTCCCCAAAGGATTTAAAGTAGAATTATTTTACTTGACTATTAGAACAAACCCATTTATAGAACTTAATACCAATTTTCATTATCTTGTGTCTGACTACCCTTTAGTAAGTAATTGTAAAATTGCTTTTGGGTAATCTGGGGAGATTTTTGTTTTTGTTCATGTTTGATCTACAGCTTTGAACTTTAGATACATGTGTTAACTCGTAAATTCTCCTGTTGAGACCATGTCTTACTGTTTATTTACAAGACTGAAAGATTTCATGTTATTAATAATTGTATTATTTATGTACTACCACCTAAAGGAAGCAAAACTTGAAGTAGAGAGGTGAGACTTTCCATAAATTAGATTTCAATATTAAGAACATAGTGCATCCTGTGAAACCTGACCACTTTTTGTGAGAGGCAGTCCACAAAGCAGTGACTATTGGAATGCAGAGAAGGAGTCAGGGTTCATACAGGGCAGCACCCTCAGTCTTCCCTTTCCCGTCATGCCCTGTCTCCAGAGCAATCTTGCTCTTTTTAGGCCATCCCAATCAAAGACTAGGCAATCATGCATCTTGGTCACCACAGGCATGGGTAAGCAGCCTGTGGAAATGGGCTCAGTCCATAAAATCTGGCCTGGCATAGTGTTAGGTGAAACCTAGGAATAAAGTCCTAGTTTTTTGTGTTGGATCCTTCACTTCAATAGAAATGCATTTTAAAAAGCAAAAGGGGACCTTATGATTGTTATGGATGAGGGAATTGGTAGACCATTCCGAAATATTAGTACTGCTTTCTCTAGGATGATCATTTAACTCAATTAACATTAGACTCAGTGTTATGTATCATAAGGGAATCTGTCCTCTTTATCCATAACCCAGTGAAAATGTGGGAAAGGTGGAAGAAGTTGGTTGTCTGTAGTCAGTTGCCACAGTTTGCCCACCCGCTGCCTTTTCAGAGAGTTGTCAGCATAAGCTAAAGTAGTCTGTAGGGTGCTCATTTTTTTGTACACATGAAACCTAAGAAAAGAGCTCTCAAGTAAACTTGGAATAGTAGTCCAGCATCATCAATTTGTTATTTGTTGAATATGTATTGAGTGGTTACACAGTACTGGACACCTAAGTGTGCCTGCCTACCTTTGTCAAGTTTGTTTCTATTTACTTATTTACATTTTGAAAATCCTTATACACATGGAAATGAGAAATCAGAATATAAGATCAAGCTGCTTGATCGCTCATGTTTCCTTTCTTTCCATATTCCTGTATTTTTTTGAGACTCTGACACTGAAATAGTGCTCAAGGCTTCAGCCATGGGATGCAGAGACAGAATAACGAGCAGTCACCAGCTTCTGCATAAGTCAGTGGTTTCTGTCTCCCTCTGTATTAAACTTCCTCATTGTTACTGTAGTTTAGTAGGATTTTGTGTGAATAGTTTTTTTCTTTATGATTTCTTCGTGTTAATATCAAAATATTACTTCTTTGTTAACTGCGTCCCCACTTACACTGTGAACTCCTTGAACACAGAAAGGGATTTTGCCTAGTTCCGGTACTGTATTGCTGGTATCTAGCACCTTAGAGGTGGGCAATCAATACGTGTTGGATAAGTAAATGGATCTTACCTAGATCTGTGGTCCTTTTATGCTCATTGGCAAAGGAGTCCATAACTGTTCATGTGCAAGTTTCCATGAATATCTATAAATTAAATCTGGACAATGTATTCATGTAAATATGGACGCATGTGGATTAGATTTGTCTACATATGGGCAGGTAGGTTTCATTTTGTTGTTTCTATAATTTCTAGCGATTTGCATATGAGTGCGTACGAGTATCTGCCGGTATGTGAACATTGTAAGCATAGGATTTATCTAGGAAAGTCTGTTTTTGAGCTATAGAAGAATCAGTTCTATATTCACAGGTGGAGTTGGTGTGGGTTTTTAATTCAACGAGTAGGTTTCTCCTTTCCCACCTGAAGGTAGGTCAGCCTAAGAAAAAAAGAGCCTTGTTTTACCCCTTCCTTGTCCACATCCCAAGTGTCATATTGCTAATGCCTTTTGGAAAGAAAGGAGGATTACGTTCCGTTGTGTGCCTGTGTGCACACATCTAACACATACGTACACCTGACAAAGGAACACTTGACAAGGAGGCTTTTTCTGACAACCATGTAAGGGGTATTCATTACTGAAGTATATTTTAATATATAAATAGATAAACCTTACTTCTAACTATAGCTTTAGCACATGTCTATTGTAGAGTATTATAAAAATAAAGGAAATAAGTCACCTTTAATTTTATCACACAAATGACAGCCATTCTTCTTTTTTCTTTCAGCCTTTTTTGATGGCCTTTATGTAACTTCAGTAGCAATGCTTGTCACATTTCCCCAAGTTACTTAAATTCTATTTAAACATTAATTTTAATAACCACATGATATGCATCATACAGCTGTAATTAAACCATTCTCTTAGTAGTATTGAAGCTGTTGTCAGGTTTTTGATAACACAAATAACATTTTTGAGATGAATATCACTATGTGTAAATTCTTGTCTACATTTCCTGAGGTTACATTCCTAGAAGTAGCATTACTGAGTCAAAGAGAATGTCCATTTTTATACGGTTCTTAAACACATTACAGAATCAAGTTCCAAAGAAGTTATACCAATTTACATTCTTACCATCTGAGTGTATGACAAGTAACTTTTCCTCCTTGTGAAAGGAGATAGAAAAATCTATTTGTTACCAAACATTAGTTAAAAATTACACAGAACTTGAGGTAAGTTCTCTTCTTTTATAGACAATATAGTCTTTATCATTATCTCAGTCTAGTTTCTGTACCAGTGTTTCAGCTTTTGGTATGACTTAGAATGTCATCTTGTCTGGAAGAAAATAGAATATCTTTTTGTAGTCAATATTTTCATTATAGAATTTTCTGTCTTTTGTCAGAAAGCGGTAAATTGGATAGGAAAAGAGTCAGACAAGTCCTTTAGCTTCCTAAGGGAAAGCTGGTTTCTTGTCACCTTTCTTTAGGTGGTTTTAATCACTCCCAGAGTTTTATCCCCCTCAGAGTCAGTGAGTTGGCTCTTGCATCTGATGAGTAAATGCAAATGTTTCCTCCATTTGAAGGCAAAACCAATAGACCCCTTACTTAAAAAGTGAGTTAAAACAAAAAGAAAGAATAATATAAAAACTAAGGGAAGGGAGTAAGTAAAGCATTTAGCTTTCTGTAACAATTCAAATGGGGATAGGAAGTTGGTTTTAAATGGCTTAAAGGGGATTAGGGTTTTAAAGTTGGATAAAGAGTTTGGTGCTTTGGTTCAGGCATGGCATTGCTTTTAAAAGATTACTTCTATATTTGACAGTGATTCCAACTGGAGATTATAAAGTAAATAGTCAATTTTAAGACACCACGGAAAACAAGAGGGGTTCTTTTTTGTTGTTGTTTGTTTATACAAAATGATTGCCTGGAGTTAACAGTCTGAATCCTGAAGCCCTCATTTCATAATGCTACTGAGCATCTATCACCAGGGAGAATCCAGCAGAGGTTGTTTAATGCACTTAATTGAGATTATCTGAGCTTCTGGTTTAAATTACTTTGGAAAAAGTCTAGGTGCAAACAGCTTCTTTGAAAGGTAAACATACTTAACTCGAAGAAAAAAGGTTCAATTTAAGTTCTTTAAAATTCTTAATATAGTTAGTAGTACCAACTTGTGTTAATTAAATTTGGATACTGACTGAATAAAGTGTAAAGATAAAAATCTCTGTACATCAATACAATTGTTACTATATTAACAGTATTTTTATTATTTTATAACTATTTGAAAAGATAATAAAGTATTTTATTAGAAAACACCCCTGGGAATTTTAGTACTTTCAAAGTAAAAAGATAGTATTTTGGTTATAAAGTACAGTTGATGAAGTTTTAAAAATTAATTTCCTTATTCGATTCCATCTAAGAAGCAAGTCATATTAAAATAGTCCAAGAATAGCTATATTTAATGTATGTATTAACTGTGAATAAAGAACCCGAAGTTTTAACATTTCCCCATCTTCCTCAGCTCCTTGACCTGTTTATGGTTTGGGATTGGTCTACTTATCTAGCCGATTATGGACAACCAGCTTCTAAGTACCTGCGGGTGAATCCAAACACAGCCCTTACTCTTTTGGAGAAGTGAGTAAATTCTGAAAATTGTTTGCATAACATTTTAGCATTTTTTGGTTCATTGATGAAATGAAGAACGAGGGATTTCCATTAAAAGAGAAAATCTAGATGGAGTTTAAAAGCTCAGTCCATTTTAATGACTAAAAGATAAGCCTTTCTTTTTTTGCCCTTCAGAGTTGGTATGGTTTCATAAGTAATTGCTGTTTATATTGATGTGGACAAAACATTTTTCCTCTTATATCCTGAGTTGCTGGCTTAACTGACCTTAGAAATATGTTTATAAGTGAGAATTGGAGCTTTTTTTTAAAATTTGTAACACGGGAAAGAAGGTATTTTGTAAAATGTGGCCAGGAATTGGAATGTTTGCCACCAGTGCTATCTAAACCCTGCCATTATGGACTTGAATTCTTTGTAGGTAGAGAAATATGTGATTTGAAAAAAATAATATAGTAAAAACTGAGGTAACAGGATTTACTGGTGCATCTTATCCAACTTAACATATTTCAGGTGTTTCTTTTTCCTCCTGTTACAGACTTTACTTGATCAAATTTCATTTTTACATATCAGTAATAAGATTTTACATTTTAAAATTAAAATTGTATGTCATTTTCCCACATTTCAAAATATCTGTGGTGTATTTTATTTGAAAGGGCAAAAGGAATTGTTTAAAATAAATGTCGATTTATTTTACAATGCCATGACACACCATTGAGGCAAAAACATTATTGTTTTAAATTTTCTAATGCTATTTTTCCTTTCACCTTGTCTTGCTATGAATGTGATTTGCAGAGTCCATAGAGGGTATGTATTTTAGCATACTTTATGGAATGATAATTAGATAACAGTGCAATAGTAATAAACCTAGTGTATTTTAGATTTACTTAACTAATACAAAAATACTTCGTATAGAATGTACAATAAAGCTGCTAATTTTTTGTGTAGTACCTCTATCTGTAAGTTTATTAGTACCTTCTTTCTTTGAAGTATGTTTTTCAAACATAGGATTAGTGTGAGATAATTCAGAGCATGCCAAGATACTTTACTTGTGACAGCATAGCTTTTAATTTCCTTTTACTAAGCTGTTTCATTCACCTATGTTTCTAGGATCAAGGATACTAGCAAAAAGAATAACATATTTGCTCAGTTCAGGAAGAATGATCGCGACAAACAGAAGTTGATAGAGACAGTTGTGAAGCAGCTGAGAAGTTTGGTGAATGGTATGTCCCAGCACACATAGACTTCACATCTGTTGAACTCAGTGGCACCAAATTCCTGACTCATCATTGATCTCCAGCAAGCGCTGGTCAGGATACAGGAATTTGTTTACAGAATTCAAAAACACAATGGAGAAAAGACGAGGACTCTCGTAAGAAATAGTAATAAATATCATTTGTATGGATTTTTAAATAATTAAATACTATTTTATATATGGAAAATGTGACATTAATTCTTTTTCACATCTGGGGAAAATGGCAAAAGTATAATATATAATCAAGTAAAAAATTGTATATGAAACTGATTCTAAACACATTAGAAAAATTATGCCTTTATTCATAAGAATTGTTTTCTATTTAGACTTGAATAATTTCTGATTTTTTCATCATTGTATGGTTTTGGAATGCATTGTCTGATATGAGAGTATTTATTTCACTCTCATTTTCTGACTTTTTTATTTTTGCCTCAGTGTGATTCAAGTAGAATAAAATTTTGAATTCTGCTGATTCTGAGGGGAATAAAGACAAATCTTTAAAACTCCCTGGAATCAAACTTGATTTAAGTCAGTAAAAATGTGATTTATTTGTCCTACTTGGGAGGCTTAACTTAATTGTTCTGAATATGAAGAAAAGGTTTTGGATTTTCTACAGATGCAATGTTTCTGTCCATCAGGGTTGATATTCCCCACTGTATTGCTTGTTGCTGACCCCATTCTAGGATTTGTTTGATTTGGTTTGGTTCAAGTTAAGAGAGGACGGGAACTAAATGGGGCTAACCACTTGAGGTGCAGCTTGTGCTAGAGTAGGTGTGTTCCTGCAAACAGAAGTTACCACAGGGGTCAGGTTACTTTCTTCAAATAGCAGATCTCAGTACTGTATCCTCGCTGTGGAAACAAGCCAAACAAAATGAATTCTGGAAAACCTAAAACAAATGTACATTTTCCTTGTGTAAGTTACTGTGGTCCAAATGGCAATATGAATCTGATCTTTATTTTCTTTCATTGTATTTATGCTGAATACTCCCTTTGCATTTTCAGGATTTATTCCTGTAAGAAACTACACCTGACTCTGTAAAATAAGTGTGAAGAATTATGTGTACATCTCTTGCTTTTGTGATGAAATATTAAAAACATTGAGCAAGTTGTTGAAAATGCAGTGCTTATTTTGTCCATTCAGAGCCTCCTGATTTAAAACAACTACTTCTTTCAGAAAAGCATCTTATTCCCTAGTTACTGGAATGGGAGTGGCACCAAAACAGCAGCAAAACACATTTGTTCTCTTGGTCATCTCTTAGCTAAAAAAGTATTTCACACTTTAAAAAATATTACATGAAAACATGGTAATTGCTTGGGGCACAATAAAATCTGGAAGTTAAGAGAAGAGCAGTGAACAGCTAGCTCTCTTTGAAGACTGGAATGTGACCGTCCCTCCCCTGCCTTACCAGCCCTCCAGGGTACTGGGAATACCTCCCCTGCTCTGCCCAGGGTTTGGAGAGATGTGGCTTTCCCACCACCCTCAGCAGACCACTGTGGGACCTCTCTACTCTTCCCAATAAACCCAGCACCTTGCAATCCACCCCTCAACCCCCGTAGAACACACAGTCCTTGACTTTGCTGTAAAGGCATTTTGGAACCCTTGATGGGATGCCCAGAACACAAGCGGGTAGACCCAGGAATGATCATTCCACGGACTCGGGAGGAGGAGGGAGGAAATGAATTCGGGCTTTGAGACGGGAAAGGGGTTCGGGAATATCCACTTCTCCCAGGCTCCAGCGACTCTGTGAAGCTTTGGGCAGCAATGAAATTACCACTATTGAAGGATTCCTGAAGTGGTGGATCAGAGAACCGAGAGGGATGAGGGAGGGTCGAAAGTCGGCCCGCTACCCTTCCTATGGCCTCTTGCGATGCCAACGCAGGCGTCGACGACTGCAGTTTCCCTCAAGGAGGGAAAACAAAGTTTGAATCTTGGAGTGGAGAGGGGAGGGAGCCTAGACGGTCTAGGGTAGGGATTCTAGAGAGCTACAACCAGGCGTGGGCTAAGCGCTGCGGGGCGCCGGCGCGCTGGGTTCGCCCACTTCGCGAGCTCCGGCGAAGGGCAGGGAAGTTCTGGCGCGAAACCGTAGGCTCCGCCCGAGGATGTGCGCGGGGCTCAAGCCGGGTCCCAGCCAGAGCACCACAGCGGCTGGTATTCCCTACTCAGAGCCCCTGCGCGAGGGCGCCGCTGCCCATCGCCTCCAATCATCACTCTGCGTGGAGCGCTTTAAATATGCAGAGGCGCGTCACGTTGTGTGCACCGGGATCCGTCCGTAGGGAGGGAGCCAATATCTATATAAATGTGTTCAGGGAGGGCCAAGAAGGGTTAAACGACTGGAGGAGAGAGAGCTGGGGTGGGGGTCTGCAGCCCAGGTTGGCAACACTGGTGAGTTGCTCCCCCTCTTCTCCCTCCCTCGCTGCTTCTATCCAAATAGTGCTGGTCCCTGGGGAAGGTGGGAGGTGCCAGCGGGTGCGGGGCGCGAGCGTTCCAGAGGCCGCCAGACCCTGAGAGGGACTGGCGTTTTGGCCCTACATTTGGGGAAAATGTTCTGAGCGTGCCGGCCTCGAGGAAGGCATATTCCCTAAGGGCGCACAGTCACTGCCTCTTCCACTGCCAGATTGTTTTTAGAGCGGAGTTCTAGTCCAAGGTTATAAATCTTCAACTTGACCCCAAGCCGTAGGTTCTTTCCAGACCGAACAGGTGAGCACCACACACTCCTCGAGTCTCAGTTCTTGTGTCCCCTGAGCGATCTGAGCTGCCTGGCCCGGCAGGATCGTCATGTTCCCCTGGGGCCTGAGCTGCCTGACAGTGCTGGGGGCGGCGGGCACTGCTATCCTGTGCGCAGCCCTGCTGCTCAGCCTGGCCCAGCACCTTTGGACCCTCCGCTGGACGCTGAGCCGGGACCGGGCTTCCGCCCTGCCCCTGCCCAAGGGCTCCATGGGCTGGCCCTTCTTCGGTGAAACGCTTCACTGGCTAGTTCAGGTGAGCAGCCCTTTGTTCCCCGGACCCCCAATATGGCCCTTCTTCCCCGCTCCCACCGGATCCTCTTCACTCTTAATTCCTCTGGAGTTAGTAGCCAGCCCCTTTCCATCACCCACAATCCCGGGGAGCGCGCAACTCTCGCCATTTGCCTGCTACTCTCTGCTGCCTCAAAAGGACCTCAGGTCACCGTCACCGGAATTCTCCCTAGAGCAACTTAAACTTGTCCTGACACAACGGGGGTTTTAGGAAGGGGTCTGAGGAGCGTGTCACCCTTCGTCCTGCGTACGTAGAATCAGAAGCCAGGAGTGCGTCTCAGCTGTGAACCCGATTAGGACCCTCAGTTTCTTCATCTCACCAATGGGAACAGGAGCATCTATATTCACACAGGGTAGTTGAGATAGTTGGGACTCTATTTTGTAAAGAGTAACGCGCCAGCCTGAGGCAGGGATTTGTTACCGAGAGGCAACTGGGAGGTCTTGGTTAGATCCCCGCCCGGTCCAGAGGCTCCGGTTCTCCTCGCCGCGCCTTACTCTTAGGGCTCGAGATTTCACAGTTCCCGCCGGGAGCGCTATGGGACTGTATTCAAGACGCACCTGCTGGGCAGGCCGGTGATCCGCGTGAGCGGTGCGGAGAACGTGCGCACCATCCTGCTGGGCGAGCACCGCCTAGTGCGCAGCCAGTGGCCGCAGAGCGCGCACATCCTGCTGGGCTCGCACACACTGCTGGGCTCGGTTGGCGAGCCACACCGCCTTCGGCGCAAGGTGAGTAGAAATCAGAGAATGGGCCATGAGGACATCAAACCGCTGTCCCCGGGCATCTGCTGTGGGACAAGGTGAGACCGAGTGTTGAGTACACTGTGAACACGACCAGGATCCCTGACTAACAAGTAGGTGAACTTGGGCCAGTCCCTGACCTTCTCCAGCTTCAGCTTATATAGACCAGGACCAGACTAAAATGTCCTTTTATCTCCGATCTTCCGTGACTGTGATACCAGAAGCACTGGAGATTATAACCTAGAGAGGGGTCAAGGAAAACTTCCTGGACTAGTTGGCAACTGAAACCTGGATGGGTGGGAGGGACTGTGTACACCAGGACAGAACTAGGGGAAATGGCTAGAGCAAAAGCCGGAAAGTTTAGGTCGGAGTCGCTTAGATGAGGAAGAAGCGTCTGGAGTTGGCCTTCTGGGTACTCCAGAATCGCCATGGACCGGACGCCGATTGTGACCAGCGCTGATCACGCGTGCTCTCCGCAGGTGCTGGCGCGCGCGTTCAGCCGCTCGGCGCTGGAGCGCTATGTGCCGCGCCTGCAGGGGGCGCTGCGGCGTGAGGTGAGATCCTGGTGTGCTGCTGGGGGGCCTGTCGCAGTCTACGACGCCACCAAGGCTCTCACTTTCCGCATGGCCGCGCGCATCCTGCTGGGGCTGCGGCTGGACGATGCACAGTGCGCCACTCTGGGCCGGACCTTCGAGCAGCTCGTGGAGAACCTTTTCTCTCTGCCCCTGGACGTGCCCTTCAGCGGCCTGCGCAAGGTACTGCAACCTCTACCCAGACCTTCCTCTCGGGGCTCCAAGGCGCAAATGGTCGCCCTGACCGAGACAGGGTGCCCTTAGCTCACTCTGCGCTATCACCTCTGCTGTGGGACGGAGGCGGGACCCAGGATTGGAAGGTGGCGTGGTGTGGCGATGGGTCCAGGGATTAGTCTCTGTGCTGACTTCCCAGTGTGACCCAGAGCAGGCTCTATCTGGGACGCTCCTGATGGGACGCGCTCCGGCCTCAGCGACCGCGGGCTTCCACAGTTTGGGTCTCGCTGACATGGGTCCCGAAAGTTGGTCGGGCACCTTCCCGCAGCGGCCCCTTCTGGGCAGACCTCCACTGCTTCCTAGTTAACCAGGATGGATATGGAACTGGCGGGAGAGTTGGTTCTGCAGACACACCCCCCAGTCCAGCCTGGCGCCAGCCCGCCAGCCTGGACGGAGACAGGAGGGTGCAGGCTTCCCGCCCCCGGCCCTGGGCCCTCTAGTTTCCGGATCAGAGAACCGTTGCCTCTTCGGACTTCAGAGCAAAAGGCAGGATCCGGAGCGCAATTAGGAGTCCCCATCCTGCCTTCCTCTCTGGGTCCTGGGACTTCTCACTCTGCAATTGCTTGGTTTTCAGTCGCCTGAATAAAAATAATAAATACGTATAAAGGGTCACGCTTTGAGCATTGGATACATTTTCTGATACAGTCCGCGCAGTCTGCAAAGTGTTATTATTCAAATTTTATTGACAAAACTGAGGCTCAAGGTTAAATGAGTTACCCAAGATCACACAGCTAGTGAGGGCAGAGAGGATTTGAACCCAATCTATTCTGGCTTCAAAACTCAAGTGTTTTATAATGTTTCCCCAGAGGGGATGCGATTGCTGAGCTTGCTCCCTGACTCTGAAGAAGCATCCCAACCCTCTTGCCTGTGCCCTTATAGAGGTTCATGCTCTATAATGGTCTCTAATGCTGAGACCATCCAATAATGTCCCTTAAGCGGGAGCTTTCCTGGTGCCCCTTCCTTTCTGCACTGGTACCCACTGCCCTAGTCTCAGCCCAGTGTAGTCAGTCAAAAGGTGGTGGGTGAACCTTAGCCTGCCTGACTGGGCCCTGTGCCAGGCATGAGCATTGAGACCTGTGTGACTCCGGGCAATCACTGGACCCCTCTGAGCCTCAGCATTGTCTCCTCAGGATGACAGTAACTATCTGCCTTGCCTCAGAAAGGGCTTGTGATAATCAAGACAGATGATGTTTGCAGACAGTGGACAAATTCTGGACCATTTATTGGGCCCTGCTATGTGCCATGAGCTGTGCCAGGAGCTAAGCCAGGAGACTGTGAACCCCAGGATCTCAGCAGAGCCAGGGCTGGAAAGGTTATCAGTGTAAGTGGCCAGACCTGGCCTCCTGGGCATTGCTGCCCCCCCTTCCTTCTTTCCCTGTATATATATCAGGGCATCCGGGCAAGGGACCAGCTGCATCAGCACCTGGAGGAGGCCATTGCTGAGAAGCTTCATGAGGACAAGGCTTTGGAGCCAAGGGATGCCCTCGACTTGATCATTCACAGCACTAGGGAGCTGGGCCATGAACTCTCAGTTCAGGAGCTGAAGGTGGGTGGCAGGAGGCTTCTCCTTGCCTTGTTTCCATTCCAGCAGGTGTCTACACATACAAGCTGCTACTGCCTGGCACTCCTCAGGGTAAGGGGAAAGAGGGTTCCAGTCTCGAGTCAGCCACAGGCACTAGCTGTGTGACTTTGAGTCCCTCACTGTCCTTCTCAGAAGGCTTGAATCCTAAGCCCATCCCTACCAGTTTCTGGCCCCAAATGGCTCTGTTCTCCACCTCCCACCCCTCTTTCTCTGTCACCCCGTGCCTTTGCTGTCCCCCTAACTTTCCCCCACAAACTCTAAGGGGCTCAGGATCAAATTCCACACCCTTGAAGCTCCTCTTTTCCTCTAAAAACAGGGTCTTCTTCTGTGAGCTGCCTTAGCACTTGGCACTTGGCACCTCTGCTTGTTTCACTTATATAGATTTCCTGGAGAATCAGTATCCCTCTCCATGTACGTGTAGAGCATGGTGCAGTAGAAGGAAGGAAGCTTTGGAGAACCCAAAAAGTAATAGAGAGGCTTGAGAGGGAGGGACAGTGAGAAATGGGAACACCCCAGTCTTCTCTGAAGAACTCTCATCCTTTCTCTGGACCTTGGTTCCCCACTTTGTACCAGCCAGGCCCTGACATGGGGCTCAGCTTTAGTTTCTTTTCTGAGAATGGAATTAATAGTCTCTGTAATCTCGATGCTGATTCCCGAGGTGGTTGTGAAGTCCAGAGGAGTTGGTGGGTTAGAAGAGAATGAGCAATGGGCTCGTGAGTTCTGGGGGAGCCTGGTGGGCAAGAGCAGTTTTAGGCTACGAAGGGGAGTGGTGTGGGTGGTCCTTCTGCCTTGACAGGACTGGGATGGGGTGACAAGGCCCTTTAGGTTCTCAGGAAGGGATACTGGACAGGAATCTTAAATTCTGTCATTGGCATCAGAGGCAGACCAGGCTGAGTGGGCCTGACCAGGGAGGGTGTCGGGGCACTGGCGTTTCCAGCCCAGTCCCCTATTTTGCAGGACACAGCAAGCAGTCAGCCTCCAGCCACGTCAATCATTCCACAGATATTGTTCTGTATCTACTCAGTGCCTGGCTCCATGCTGGGACTGGGGAGCCGGCGGTGAACAAAACACAGCCCCAGTCCCTGAGGTTCAGGAGAAGAGAGTACACATTCATCTTACGATAGTGGGAATCAGTGTACGAACACACACTGTGGGTGCTGCCAGGAAAGAAGACACTGGGCCTTGGGATTTGGGAGGACAGAGACAGTCAGTGAGAACTAGGGACTGGAGGTTGAAGCCACCAGTTCCTCCAGAGCAGTCCAGGAAGAGATATAGTGAGCCCAGGAATTGTACCTCACAGAACTGAGGTGAGAATCAGTGAGTTAATAAACTAAAATCAGTAAGGATAGTGCTCAGAGTAAGTTCCACCCCGAAAGGCAGGGGGAGGGATCCTAATTTTGCCCGTGCTATCTGTGACCTTCCCAAGTGGCAGACTTGGACTTCAGGACCTGTGCCCATAGCCACAGCGGTAGCACATCCCTAGATCCCTGGCCTTTAGGCGGTAGTGACTTTGGGCTTTTGGTGCCATGCGGGGCCATGCATTCAGTGCCCTTGGCGACTAGAGACTCAGCGCCCCCGGGGCTGTCTTGCAGGAGTCGGCCGTGGAGCTCCTCTTCGCTGCCTTCTTCACCACGGCCAGTGCCAGCACCTCCCTCCTCCTGCTGCTACTGCAGCATCCGGCAGCCGTGGCCAAGATTCGGCAAGAGCTGGTGGTGCACGGGCTGGAGCGCGCGTGCGGGTGTTCCCCTGGGGCCGCTGTGGCGGTCGGGACCGTGGCAGGGCCCTGGCCGGACTGCGGCTGCGAGCCGGACCTCAGTCTCACCGTGCTGGGCCGTCTGCGCTACGTGGACTGTGTGGTCAAAGAGGTGCTGCGCCTCCTGCCGCCGGTGTCGGGAGGCTACCGCACAGCTCTGCGCACCTTCGAGCTCGACGTAAGTGCCTGGCTGAGCCTGTTGCTGGCCTCCTCCCTCCAGGTGGAATAAATAGAGCCCCTTAGTGTGTCCTGTACCCGGTTCCTCTAGGTCACAAGGTCACAGGAGCGAACATTGTTACCTGCCCAGGGCTTCAGTGAAGGCCAGGTTCCAGGCAAAGGCGACAATTAAAATACACAGTAGAGTCTCCTCATGGGCTGATCAGGCTGGCTTGGAGTGGGCAAGGTTAAGGTCTAAACCTGTCTCTATCTCTGTAGGACCTTAGGCAGTTCCCTCTTCACTCTGGACCTCAGTCTACCCTCTGGAATGAAGCTGCTTTGGTCCTTTCCAGCTCTAACACTTTAGATGGGCTAGGTGCTAGGACTGTGTGAAAGTGTCTCCTTTGCTCTTCAGAACTGTGGGTGTTTGCCTGAAAAGCTGTCGCTGTAGTCCCCAGAACACCAACTCCAGTGGCTGGGTGGCTCCAGGCAAAGAGTGAGCACCTCCATCTCTTGCAAACATCTGTGGCCAGAGTTGGGAGGTGAGGAGCTAAGCTCAAAGTGCAGAGGGAGGCGGCCAGAACCCACAACCTCATTCTATACTGTGGTGAAGAGAGTGATCTCTAGAGTTGGGTGACACCAGAACATTGTGGGAGCTCTTATTTGAACCGAAGCAGTGAATGGTTAGGATGGGGTCTCACCACAGAAAGAGAACAGCCCAGACAGAGGTGAATGTTTAGAAGTGCTTTGGATACTGAATCTGGAATCCGGATTTCACTTGGAAGGGGTGCCCTACAAGACCTTAGGGAAACAAAAGGAGGGGAGCACAGAACTCTGGAAGTGAGCAGAAGACAGGGAGGGGTCTGAACGACCCTCCAGTTTACAAATGGGAAAAATGAGATCTAGAGAAGAGAGAGAGTGCTCCTTGGATTATCCCACGCTGTTCTGTCCCCCTGTTGGAAACTGTGAGTGTTCACCCTGGAACCTCTTCAGACAAGAGTAGCAGCATAGTTGGGGGTTGGAAGACACATCAAAAAGCGAAATGGTTGAGAAAGCTGGGAGTATGAAAGCTGCCTTCCAGCATTTGGAGGATTCGCCAGTATAATTCTCACATGTCCCTTCTGAAAGTGTGGCTACCAAATCTGAACATTATTGTCCAGCTGATGGGTAGAGAGAATGGGAAGTTTTTTATTTAATGCAGAGAAGGGCTTTACAATCAAACTGACCTAAAGGAATGGGTGTCTGTGTTATTTGCCTTGTTCTAGCTCAGGCAGCTGGTAGGTCTCTAAACAGGGCTAGAGCTTAAGTCTCTTGATGTAATGTCAGAACGGAAAAAGAAAGACAAAATCAAACACAGGAACATAAATAATAGATCTCATTGACTGAAGACTAAAATGGGCCAGATCCTTAATTCCAATCCTCACAACAAAGTGGTCATTTTGATCAACAAACTGAGACCCAGAGTGAATGAACACCTGGCCCAAGATCTGGCAGGCCATACAGCTCACTTTGAAGGAGCTGAAATTGGAAAGCAGAGCTTTCTCCAGGCTTCCAGATTAGTCGGGCCTTCCTGCTGGCTTTCGGAAGCTTGTTCAATACATCCACGGTGGAGGGTTCGGGCGTGGTTGCCGGGTACCTTGAGGTCAGGCTGGACTTCTCCCCTCCCTTTAGGGCTGCCAGATCCCCAAAGGCTGGAGCGTGATGTATAGCATCCGGGACACGCACGAGACCGCCGCGGTGTACCGCAGCCCTCCCGAGGGCTTCGACCCAGAGCGCTTCTGCTCGGGGCGCGAAGATGCGCAGGGCGCCTCCAGTCGCTTCCATTACATCCCTTTCGGTGGCGGTGCACGCAGCTGCCTCGGCCAGGAGCTGGCACAGGCTGTGCTCCAGCTGCTAGCTGTGGAGCTGGTGCGCACCGCACGCTGGGAGCTGGCAACACCCGCCTTCCCTGCCATGCAGACCGTGCCTATCGTGCACCCAGTGGACGGGCTGCGGCTCTTTTTCTATAGGCTCACGCCTTCAACTGTGAGAGATGGGCTATGCTTCTGATCTGCTGCGTTGCGGGACACAGTGTGGTCGGTGGCAGTGATGCGCACGCAGCGCCACCCACCTGCAGCTCCCTAGTTCAGCGTCGCGAACCCACTCACTTGTTCACTCTTTCAACAAACGTTCACCAAACACGTCTCTGTGCCTGACTCCAGGGACAAGAAGCTTGAACCACAGCAGCCGAGCCAGAGAAGCGCCCAGAGGAAGGAAAGGTCGTGGGTCAGGTCTCTTAAGACCTTCCCAGGATATCCAAGCAGGGATGGAGGGAACATATTTCCACTAAGTGTTTCGCCTCCCTCCAGAGCCAATTCCAGAAGGGTGCGTGGATGGCGGGGTCGCGGGGGGAAAGGGTATTGCACCTTGCAGATTGTGCCAGAGAATGGGTACACGTGGTAGGATCTGTAACCCTTTTGAAGAAGCAGAGATGCCTGGTGCATCCTACCCTGGCTTTGGACCATAGGAAGCGATGTCCCAACGGAAGACCCTCAGACAGCTGACCTTGGGCTTCATGTGCCTTGGCTACTCTGCAGATCTCAGCAGAAACTCAGAACAGTGGGCGCTTCCAGGGCTCTAAAAGGCTCAACATCACCGGATTCTGCTGGCGACTTCTAACAAGAAAAATTCTTACTTTAAGAACACATTTAATCTCCCCATTTATACAGGACAGAATAGGCACACCAACATGTCTCTAATGCTGGATTATTTTCATGGGAGGCTGACACATAATCAGAGAGGTTTGGGATATTTGTACCCAAAACAGGAAGGCCAAGAAATAAAATTTCCTGGCAATAGTTGAGTGAGAAGGCTAGGGCTTAGCTGGGCAGCTGCTCCCTGGTGAAAAGGCCTGGGGTGGAGGGTGGGGGAGGCCTGGGGAGGACCCACCCAGGGTATACCCAAAGGGGGGCTGGGAGCTGGACAGCCTGAGCCCAGCCTCTCAGTACTTCCCTCCTGAGCACACACCTGGAAGCCGAGCTTTGGATTAATCTCCCCAGGAGCTGGCTGCAGGGACCCACTCTTCTGCTTCCTCTGTTACAGGGGGAAAATAAGGAGCCAGTGAGGGGAATAACTCCTCTGGGGAGCCAGACACAGGCTCCGGGACTCACCAGCCAATGCTCTCCTTCTCCCCATCACTTAACTCCCTTGCCCCAAACCTCTGCACCTGTGGGCACCAAGCAAGACACAGCCCTTTTGCCTCCTTTTCATAGTGATCCCTAGCCTTACTTGAGGGCTCTGTCAGCCTTCCAATTCCGAGGTTCCCACCAGTGTTTAATAATTCAGAGCCCAGAGCTCTGTGCCATCACTCCCAACAGCTCACTGCAATCTGCCACTGATCTTCTGACAGGCCCAGGCAGCTGGACAGGGGAAGTCACGGCCCAGGCCCAAGCTGACCCCTTAGTGAACCAGAAGGAAGCCAGTGCCCTCCTGACCTTATGCTTAAGGTGGATCCCAATGGAAGCCAAAGGAAAGAGAGACATAGCAGGCATGTGCAGGGTTGGTAGCTCAAGAGAGCAGTGGGCTCTTTCGAGCTGGGCTGCCTATGCCATTACCCCGGACAATGCAGTTCATCCCCCATTACCAGTGGTAGGCCCAACACCAGAGCCTGAGTTCAGCAAAGGTAGCAGGATTCAGTCCTGCCCTCACAGTGCTAAAAATGCAGAGGACAGCTTGGCCAGAGCCTGGAGAAACTCAGAAGCAGAGGACCTAAGGCTTCACAGTTGATTATGAATTGAGAGGAGAGAAATGTGCAGTGGGGCCTCAAGAAACAAGGACAGTTGAGCTGGGTCCAGGAAGACATGGTTTACCTGCTTTGGGATCTGGACTAAGTATAAGCCTCTGTAAGGGTGGTTCCAATTTTACTCTAATTGATCGATATATCCTATTCAGTAATTTCAAGGAATATCTGAACTCCAATTTCAGTAGCTGCAGTTTCCCTGGAGAAGGAGCAGAGTAGGTTGTTGCCCTCCTGGACTTCATATGCTCAAGAAGGAGGGAGACAATAAATAAACTAGCAAACAAAAGAGCAAGAATATGTGCAGTGGTGATAAGTGCTGTAAAGAAAATAAAACAGGCCTGGAATACAGAGGGCATGGGGCTAAATTTGGCTGTCTGGGTAGGTAGGGGACACTTCTCAGGGGAAGTGACATATGACTTTGGCAGGAACCAGTCATCAGCTGTGCTCTGGAGGAGGGGTGCCCCAAGCAGAGGCATGGAATGAATATTCAAGAAATAGAAGAAGGGGTGAAAGGAGAAAAGTGGAGGAGTGCTTTCTCCTCCCCAGCTCATCTGACCCCCAGTGTACTCCTGGGTCACTCCTCTCCACCAGCAAAAATACCACTCCCCATCCCACCGGACCCCAGCTTTTAGCAGTAGGGAGGGTGTTTTGTAAACATCTCAGAAACGTTTTGTTTTCAGTGAACTACCCCCTCTCCCTGCTCACCACCACCCAAGAAATCTTGGGGAGGTTCCTAGATCAAAGTTCTCATTGGGCTGGTAATTTATTGACCTCCTTTCCCCCCTTCAAGATGATTTTTAATAATCTTTCACTCTCACATTTAATCCTTCCCTGTCAGACGCCTTCGCAGGTTTCAATGAGCAGATAGATTTTAAAAAAATTTCCCCCTGTGGCAATTTCCAGCACGCAGGCCCTGCTCATCTTGTGACCCGGTGAGCGCTGAACTTGGCGAGGTGGCCCAGCAGAGTTCACTCGGATGTCACGGTCCGGCCTGCGGGGTCACAGGCAGGTCAGGCCTGAGGATTGGGAACCGGCCCCAGGTCACGCCCCCATAGCAAGCTTTGCACACCGGCCGGAGGCGCTGTCCAAAAAGGGGCGGGCTCCGGATTTCTGAGAATTACCTCTAGCGCGATTCGCCCGGGTTCGTGCCGGTGACCAGAGGTTAGCTCGCACTGTTTATAGTCACCAAATCGTTAGAAGAAATGACAATGGGAGAGGCTGAAATCCTGCCCAGAGCATTTAAAGCGCTGACTCCCCGAAACCTGCACTGCCACGATCCGGGCTTGGAACATTGCTGGGGCTATGGGAGTTCCTAAAACCTCCGCAGATTATTTCCTGACCCCTCTGGGTTTGGGCACCCCCGGGAGCGCAGCTCTTTTTAACCGTTCTCAGGACCAAAGAGTTTTCCACCTCCAAGGGACGCTCTCCAAGGCATGCGGCGGGCTTCGGCCAGAGCCAGTGTTCGGTTCTAAAAAATACGTCATTCTGTTTCGTTTTCGGCGCCCGCTGGTGCTTTCGGTGCCCAAATCAAGGGGGCGTGTGGCCCTGGCTGGCCCGGAGCCGCGTGGCTGGGCCAGGTGGAAAGCTAGGAGCGCCTGTGCGCGTTCAGCAGCGTCCAGCTCCAGCCATTGGCTGCAGGAGCGGCTGATTGTATTTGGGCAAAATGCAGACGACCCGCTGCCCAGTACGGGGAACCCTCTGATCAGAGGTCGGCAGAGGCCTGGGTTTAGGGCTAAGCACCTCTCTCACCTGTTTGAGGACAATGGCTTTACTCTGGGTGGGAGCTAGGAGAGAGGAGGAAGGTCACCCTGGTAACGCAGACATACTTGCAGGGAGCTGGGAAGAGTTATTTGCAACCAAAGCCCCCTTTTGGGAACTCTGCTACCCCGAGGTGTAGACAGGTCCGGAATGATCGCCTCCATACGTGTATTAAGGAGGAGGAAGCAGGCACAAGGATGTGTGGTGACTTGCCCAAGGTCAAGCAAATACAGATAAAGCGGGGACTCAGAGCCAGGTCCCTTGAGTTTTCCTTCCTCTATCTCGCCAGGACTAAGGACCCCTTCCCCGCTGCCTAGCTGGGGCTTCAAGCCCTGGGGGCCTCAAAATCTACCCGGCTATGGAGTCGCGGATGAGTTGTCCCTGTGGTCCCTCTCTGGGGCGTCAGGGCTGGGGATCATGATTGTACAGGGTAGCACCTGGGGGCTTCAGGGACCTGAAAGCTCTCGTGTATCCTTAAGTAAGGCCTTCCAAGACTTTATGTGTGTTGGCCCCCTTGCGGAGGCTGGAGAGCTGGGATCCACGATCCGCCGGCCATGCTTGACTCCCCGAGGCTCTCGCTTGCATCCTGGTCCTGGGCTGTTCTGCACTATCTTCAGAAGAGTTGGGAGGTCTGCGTTGTGCTTCGAGTTTGGACCTCAGTTTCCCCACTTGTGGGACGAGGCAGCCGGACGATTCCTGAACGCACTTCCCCTTGCTTCCCTGGCAGGTGGAAGGGAGCTCACGCGGCGCCTGTAAAAGGAAGGCGGTTTGGGTTGAGGCGGCCCGTCGGACCCGGCAGGAGGGATTCCGAGGAGACCGCCAGGGAGCCTGGGGCTGGAATTCCTGCTCCCTGGCCCGCCCCCGCCGCCGGCTCGAAGCTCCGCACACCACGGATGGGGGAGGCAAGCTGATCCTAGCCCCGCACCCCAGGAGGCACGCTCGAAGGGAAGCCGCCACCGCGCCGCCTCTGCCTTGGCGCGGAACAAACGGTTAAAGATTTTGGGCAGCGCCTCGCGGGGGGAGGAGTCAGGGGCCCAATCCGCAATTAAAGATGAACTTTGGGTGAACTAATTTGTCTGACCGACCAAGGTAACGTGGGCAGCAACCTGGGCTGCCTATAAAGCGGGCGCACGGCGGGGTTTGGAGCGCTCGCGGCGGCGGCGGCAGGTGGCGCGGGAGGCCGAGGCGCGCTATGGGGCTGCCCGCGCTGCTGGCCAGTGCGCTCTGCACCTTCGTGCTACCGTTGCTGCTCTTCCTGGCCGCGATCAAGCTCTGGGACTTGTACTGCGTGAGCAGTCGCGACCGCAGCTGCGCTCTCCCCTTGCCTCCGGGGACTATGGGCTTTCCCTTCTTTGGGGAAACACTGCAGATGGTGCTGCAGGTAAGGGAGTTTGGGGAGAGACAAGACGCTTTCCGCGAGCCCGGCTCTGCTCTGGGCTTCCGATGAAGCAGGAGTAGGCGCCCCCGGGAAGGAGGCGACCGCAAACTAGGAGCAGGGCTAGCCGGAGTCGCGGCGCTCCCCGGCGCCCCCTCACGCCCGCCTCTCTCCTCTGCCTTCCTCTCACAGCGGAGGAAGTTCCTGCAGATGAAGCGCAGGAAATACGGCTTCATCTATAAGACACATCTGTTCGGGCGTCCAACAGTGCGGGTGATGGGTGCGGACAACGTGCGGCGCATCTTGCTCGGAGAGCACAGGCTAGTGTCTGTCCACTGGCCGGCGTCGGTGCGCACCATTCTGGGCTCCGGCTGCCTCTCCAACCTGCACGACTCCTCGCACAAGCAGCGCAAGAAGGTGAGGGCGCGGTGGCGACGACTGGACGGGGAGGAGGATCCCATTTGTTGGAGGGGTTCCGGCACATAGATGCTGGGCAGGCGCTAGCAGCGTGAGGTGTGGGCTAGGAACCTCTCCGAGCTCCAGATTAGCTTTCCCAGGCCGAGGAAGCCTGGAGTCTGTCGGGGCTGGGCAAGGCGAGAAGAGCGGAAGGAGGGTAACGCCGTTTCCCTCCTCGGGGTTCAGGTGATCATGCGCGCCTTCAGCCGCGAGGCGCTCCAGTGCTACGTGCCAGTGATCGCGGAGGAAGTAGGCAGCTGCTTGGAGCGGTGGCTGACCTGCGACGAGCGCGGCCTCCTGGTCTACCCTGAGGTGAAGCGCCTCATGTTCCGTATCGCCATGCGCATCCTGCTGGGCTGCGAGCCCTGGCGGGCTGGCGACGGGGACGCGGAGCAGCAGCTGGTGGAGGCTTTCGAGGAGATGACCCGAAATCTCTTCTCGCTGCCCATCGACGTGCCCTTCAGCGGGCTCTACCGGGTAAGGGCAGCAAGTGGGATGCGGAGCTAGGGGCGCGGGGACCGGGCGTCTGCTCACCGCCGCGCGCTTTCTGAGCTCAGGGCATGAAGGCGCGGAACCTCATTCACGCGCGCATCGAAGAGAACATTCGCACCAAGATCTGCGGGCTGCGGGCGGGCGAGGCAGGCGGGGGCTGCAAAGACGCGCTGCAGCTGTTGATTGAGCACTCCTGGGAGAGAGGAGAGCGGCTGGACATGCAGGTGAGTGGTGGCTTCAGAAGGGGCACTGCGGAGTCTGGTCCCCTGGCTTTCTAAGCGCGGTTCCTGGGGCCCCCAAAATGCCCTCTTGGGGCGCAGCTTCCCAGTGTGAATTGTCCGCCTGGACTGTAGATGGGATCCCCAAGGTTGAGACACCGGATCTGGAGAACTGGGGATAAGGCTGCCCGGAACTGGGAGTGTCTCCTAGCCTTAACAGGTTTTAAAGGGAAAGGTGGGATTTGCAAAATGTTAATAAAGAACTTTGGGTGATTTTAATAAAACCAAGGCTTTAACTCAGGAGTTCCTGGTAGAGTGGGAACTTACTCCTTTTCCTGCTCTAGCTGAACTAAAGGCACTTTGCATTTTGTTTAAAGATACTGCTTACTTTAACTTTCTATTAGCAAACCTTATACTCTTCCAGTCTTCCCCCCAGAGCCCTTAGTTTGGTTCTGAATAATCGCTCTATAAAATTGCTTGCAGACTTGGGCAAACGTTGGTCTTACTCCATTTCTAGGCACTTAAGCAATCTTCAACTGAACTCCTCTTTGGAGGACACGAAACCACCGCCAGCGCAGCCACATCGCTCATCACTTACCTGGGGCTGTATCCACATGTTCTGCAGAAAGTGAGAGAGGAGCTGAAGAGTAAGGTAGGGAGTCTCTGGGGTTCCCTAGAGGCTTAGGAAATTCAGTTGCTCCCTAGCCAACTTCTGAATAAGTAAGTGTGCTGTCTTGGCTGAATATTTTGGAAGTGCAGGGTCAAGGGGTGGGAGGGCCAGTGGGGAGAGAGAATTAGTTTTGTGAATAAAAAGAGTGAAATTTTGAGCTGTGATTCCACTTGGGTGATGTTTGGTCCTGTATTCCTACTTCTCCTCTACCTTTTGTAGAAGCATGGAGATTTTCAGATAGGTTTTATTTTCTTGGATTGGTCTGCATGAATAATGTGATAAGTGTGGATAGCTGATCAGTGGTGGTGAACGGGATGGGGGAAGCTTGTCCCTTCTAACTACTGAGCAGCCTTCTCTTGGAATTGTAAATAGTGGATTTGGGCTGAAGGGTGGAGGCAAATGGTCACTAGCTGCTCTTTCCTCCTTACAGCCTCTCATCATGGGGCCCTTTGAGTATAGTCTCCACTTAAACCCTGTTTACGTCTGCTGGGCTGATTTTATTGGAGCACAAAATACTCATTCACCTCTGTATGACTGTTTTGATAGGGTTTGCTTTGCAAGAGCAATCAAGACAACAAGCTGGACATGGAAATTTTGGAACAATTGAAGTATATTGGGTGTGTTATTAAGGAGACCCTTCGACTGAATCCCCCAGTTCCAGGAGGGTTTCGAGTTGCTCTTAAGACTTTTGAATTAAATGTAAGTTATAAGTTCTCTCCTTCCTCCCTTTTGTTGTAGTTTTAAAACTCTCCTGTGCATTGGCTTAAATTCTTTATGCTTTTGATGACAGTGTTGCTGTCATATTTTAACAAGCTGGATGGATCTTCCTCCTCTCTCTTTCTCTTTTTCTACTCCCCCTTCTAACTCATAATTCCCCCCCAAGATGTCTGTAACAGGTTTTTGTTGTTGAAAGTTAAATTTCAGTTTGTCAGCCCTCAGGGCTTCATAATCTTTTGCAGGGATACCAGATTCCCAAGGGCTGGAATGTTATCTACAGTATCTGTGATACTCATGATGTGGCAGATATCTTCACCAATAAGGAGGAATTTAATCCTGACCGATTCATGCTGCCTCATCCAGAGGATGCATCCAGGTTCAGCTTCATCCCATTTGGAGGAGGCCTTAGGAGCTGCGTAGGGAAAGAATTTGCAAAAATTCTTCTCAAAATATTTACAGTGGAGCTGGCCAGGCATTGTGACTGGCAGCTTCTAAATGGACCTCCTACAATGAAAACCAGCCCCACCGTGTATCCTGTGGACAATCTCCCCGCAAGATTCACCCGTTTCCAGGGGGAAATCTGATGGGCACGAATGCTCAAACCTCAGACTTATTTGAAATGTACATATGAGTTTTTATATAGTGTCGTGTTGAATTTATATTTAATTTCTAAATGTATATTATACTATTTATGTGTCTCTACTATAGGACCACAGTCTTTAAATATTAAAATAATGCCTTTGTATAATTTCCCAAATAAAGTGAAGTTTGAAGGTGCTCTTGTATTTAAGATTCTTATCAGGGAAATCTCACCAGTTTAATACTTGTGCTTAGGGTGTTTAAATGTCTACCTGGCTTATTTGTCATCTGTGCATATCAATTTTCTGGGAGGAAGAAACGTTAGCTGTTTTCTTCTGGTAAACAATCCTTAGGAGGTATATATATACACCGAGAGAGAGAGAGAGATACAGATATAGATACATAGTGTGTTAGTCAACAGGTTTTTTTGTAAACCTTTCTATGATAATTAGGTTCTCTATTTGGAAAGTCTATCAAAATTAATTTTAGGGTTTTTTTTTTTTTGGTTTGCTTTGCTTTAGGGAAAGATGAATCTGGAAAGATAACACTTTGAGAAATGTTATTCTAATATAATACCTTTAACCCATCTAACATCTAATAAATGTAACAAATCCGTGGCACGGCATAGTGCCAGAACTCTTCTCTGAAGTTAAGGTTTTAGATAAGACAAACCCAGTCACTTCAATTATGGACAGTTCTTTGCTAAAATGAGACCAGAAATCACTGGTATGTCACCTTTACTTAGAAGTTGCATATGAAAACAGTATTGGGAAAGGCAAGTTTCTGGTTTAGATAAGCTGAGCCCAGGTTTTCTTTATTCAAAATGAGGCAGGAGGAGCACATTTAGCAAACTGACAGATAAAGTTTTTATCTAACCCAGGCAATAGGGTGTGAGCCTGACATGACTGATAAAATGGCCCAGTCGTGACCCTGTGAACCTTGGCTAACCTCCGTGAAAGCACAGTTTTGTCACATTTCTGACCCTGGCATAGCCACAGTCTGAACTGAAGGCCAGACTCTCAATCCAGAAAGGTTAGCCCTGTGACTTGCTGATGCAAGCACATTTTCAGTTTTGAAATGGCACAATCTGCTTACTGAACCTCTGATGGCTTGTAGGTTTTAGACATAAAAATTTTCATTACAATTTTAGAATTTGGCAATGCTGCAGAAACCAGGTGGTCTAAATAGGTGTTTGAAAAGGGTTCTGTCTACAATTAGAGTTACATGTTCTCCCTGACTATAGTTTTTAGGTAGAACTTGGGTTGTACTTTTTGTAATCCTATGATTTTTAAAGGGTGTTTATATGATAACTTATAATGCCATTAAAAAAAGGATATTGCAGGCTTATACAGTTTCAGGCAAAGCCTTAGTATACTGAAGTGTGCAAAGATGACCCCCCTCCCCCCAACATTTGCCCTAGACCTTTCCAGTTAGGAAAGCACACTAGCCTGAGGACGTCATTATTTCAGATAATTTATACAAGGCCATTTCTAAAAGGTCTCAGTGACTTACATTCTGCTGGAGGACAGTTAGCCTCCAGCTAACTGGTTAAAACAACCGGCTTTGATGACTTCATGGCTGTGTGTCTCTGAGCACAGTGCAGTAAGAAATTTGAGCCATTTTAACATATCATTCATTTTTTATCTAGAAAGCTTAGAGGAAAGTGCTTCTTGTTTGCATTTCCTAGGGCTACATTTAGGCCAATTATACAGATCGGTTACAGAGTAGTAAAGAATTTACCTTGAAAATACATTAAAAACAATCTTCAATAAAGTGCTTAGTATAGAGCAACGGCAGTCTAGAAATGTCAGAGTGGACATTTGTGGACTGGTGTCTTGGTCCTAAAATGGGCCTGGGTCACATGTCTCAGGGGCCAGCATGTTGTATGGCATGGACACCTCTGGGCTGGTGTTCATTCAATGGAGAAATGATGTAGACTTGGCCACCTCCCATCAGGACTGTGGTGCCATGAATGACAGGCTGTCATCAGAACAGAGATGTGAAAGGCTTAATGCTTCAGCATTCAGAGGGATTGGAGGCTTCACCTTCACCTAGCACAACCCTTGAAGGCCCAGTGAGCAACTGTGACTTACCTGGGTCACACAGGGAGTGACAGACTCAAGAAAGGCCTCCAAATGACTGGTTTTTTATTTATCCTTTTTTTTTTAAAAACAGCTAATAACACCTGCCTGATATCTTTCCAACTTTCTGTCCTCACACAGCTAGACCCAGGGGTGTCCACCTCCTAACTTCTCTTTACATCTCCTACCACAACTCCCCCCGAGTCCCCCACCTCTCCAATAGTACAGACTAATTCTCTTGCAGGCCACCAGAGGTGACTAGTGAGAGGAAGTGGCTGCTGCCTGCAGACCCCCACCTTCTCTCATGGTTCAAGCGCTTTTTGCACCTTGCCATCCCCCAGAGGTCCACAAGGGGGCGGGCTTCTCCCTTCTATGCCAAGCTCAGGGCCCCAGGGGTTTTCCCCACCGGTGTCCATGAACTCCAGCCTCCACAGTCTCTGGTTCAGGACCTGTTCTACCCCAGACAGTGAGGAGCTGCAGACCACCCAGCGCTTAGCAAATACTCAGCATCAGGCTGGTCAAGGCTGCCTGGCCTCTCTGGAAGGGGCATCCTAGGCCGGGCTGACTTGAGCCATCCTTCAGTTCCTGAAAGCAGCGGCCACCCTCCTCCTGTGGTCTCAGAGATCAGAGGCTCAGGTTCCCAGCATTGCCCACGCACTGCACACGATTTGACCTTTGTTCTATCACTTAACCTGAAAAATCACTCTCGGTTTTGAGGGAGTGAGGAGCACAGTTTTCAAATAACATGGGGAAACTAGTCAGTTGTTTAGACAACCATAACTGGGTATGGGAGCTGTCCCATTGTAGGGGGGGACTGGGGCTGTTTAGGGAGGCTATGGCAGCTGCTTTAGACGTTTAAAGGGCTATTCGTAAATGTTAAGTTCAGACCTGTTCTGAAGACAAAGCGTGTGCTGAAGAGGAAACTGTGGAAGGAGAGCATCTTGTAAAGAAACCATTTTGAGACATCTAGAGCCCTTTGGTGGTGAAACAGACTGTGTGAGAGCGCAAGCTCCCCGTCCACCGAGGCAGTCAAATAGGAAGCTGGATGACTGAGACGCACAGGTGAGGCTGGGCTAAAGGACCCCCAAGTTCCCTTCTAAAAATTAAGCAGTTGGGAATCTCTGAAATGTGATTCTGTATTAATTCAGTTCTTCAAATGCCTACTTCACTGTGAAATGCAGATTAACCCCAATCTAGGGAAATAGGACATCTCACATTAGTACCAGGAGACCTCTGGCCTGCTTTGGGACTTCAGCTGTAGTTCCCACAGCTCCAGGGCCTCTCCCAGCTGCCCATGCTACCTGGGCTACCGTTCCCTTGACCTACCCCTGGGTTCAGTACCCCCACCCCAACTCCCCAGTGCCATGCTCTGACATGGGCTGTGCTCATCCCAATGGTCCTTTATCCCCACCTCTTGAAAAGCTTCCCCAAAAGGCATACCCTTTCTCATAGCTCTGAAGTTGTAAATTTAGTCCATTCTTCTGCACCTCTCCACCCTCCCAGACAGAACACATACACATATATTAGGTGTTCTTTGGAAGACTAACCTTCCTGGGGCCAATTGACACCATTTACCTTAGGTTTCTCCAACTTACATGGTGCCGTATTTTTCTTTGAAAAGTGAAACTTTCATCCTTGAAAAATCTCGGCAGCCGCAAGCTTACAAGGCTGTGGTTTAACAGCATGTCACATTCCTGAAACCAATGCTCCATGGGTATTTGGCCAAACAAGCTTTCCTTCCTTTGAAGTAGAGTCAACTCAAGTTAGAACCCTGGGACAGGGGTGGAGATGCAGCCCTGGACTGCACGGTGGGTTTTCCGGGTGAGAGTTATCATGTTGCAATGTTTATAATCATGCGCCCTCCACATGGAGGCTGCCCCATACTGTAATATTGTTCCCTGCTGCCAAACCTTCTCTAGTTCATCCAGGGATTTGGAATCAGTGTATCTATTTCTGATGGTGGATGCTTTTATCTGAAGTCACTGATGGATTCACTTAAACGCATTGTGAAAAGAAGACAAGGTGCTTTGCTTATAGTAGATATTTGAGAAAACAAACTCACTAAGTACAGCCAAACTGATGCATTGATCGGTTTGTTAAATACAGACATACAACAAAATGGTGAATTATTGGGTAGATGGGGGCATTTGGTATTCTGAAGCTGAACGTTCATTTAATGTCAATTAGTCACAAACTTGAGAGCTGGAGGCTGAGGACAGCTCATTTGAGTACCTGAGTTTATAGCCAAGAAGTCTGAGGTTCAAAGAAATCTTAGATTACAACAGAGAATGGACACAGCACATTGTAGGACTCGGCCCTCCATTAAAAATTCAACAACTATATTGCTTATTCATCCCTATACATGTCAGGAAAAAAAGGGCAGGAGAGCAGATTATTTAAGAATAAACTATTATCAAGTTCTTGCCCCTTGTTACACCTCTGAGAGTGTAGCTGGGCCCTCTGAGGTGCTGTGAGAACTTGGAGTTTTGTGGCCTCCCAGGATTTGATAGGAAGCCTGGCAGAAGGCACAGCTTGCTATCGTTTCTGGTGGGGTCAGAGCTTAGGTCTGCATAGTAGTAGAGCTGGACCTCTAGCTCTTTTGAGCCTGTTCTACTGAATGGCAGAAAATGATATATCTATGAGAAACATGGGTTCTCAGAGTTTATCAAGCATCAGAGTCACCCCGGAGGGCTTCTTAAAACAGATTATTGGGCCCCTCTCGAGGCAGTGGTTCTCAGCCTTCCTAATGCTGCAACCCTGTAATACAATTCCTCATGTTGTGGTGACCCCCAACCATAAAATTATTTTTGTTGCTACTTCATAACTGTAATTTTGCTACTGTTATGAATCATAATGTAACTATCTGATATGCAGGATGTATTTTCATTGTTACAAAGGGATCGTGACCCACAGGTTGAGAACCTTAAGGTTGTAACATGCCTTTAGATCAGGGGTTTTCACCTGAGACTCATGAGTTCTTTTTAGGAGGTTCATGCAGAATTTTGTTTGTGTGCACATTTTTCTGAGAAGGAAGGACAATATTTTCGTCTCAAAGGCAGCATATAGATTTTTTCCCCACCTTCTAAGTCATTTTCATCTTGTTTATGAGTAGTCCTTAATTTCTAATATTTGCACTGTGATCCGTGAACCATGGACATTTAGAGCTGCCATTAGAAAAAATGTATTATAGAAATTCTCAGCTGCTGTAGTCTAGGGGTGGCGTAGGCCTAGGTTCCAAGTTGAAGACTCTTGGATAGAGCCTAAGTGAGTAGGTGTTGAAGGCCTTCTGTTAGCCAAAGTTTCCAACCAGCCAATTTCATTTATATTTTTACGCTTCTGAGTTATCTGACCTTGAGCTAATCCAACTACTAGATGACCAACTGTCCTGGTTTGCCAGGAACTCAGGGTTTTCTTGGGACTCAGGGTTTCAGTGCTAAAACTTGGACAGTCCTTGGATTCAGTTCAGATAGATGTGCATTGATGATCTGATCCTTACAACTCTAAGTGTGCCCAAGAACTAGCAGCATCTGTATTATCTGCTTGCTTGTTGGAGATGTACCATCTCAGGCCCCATCTCGAAGCTAATGAATCAATCTACAGTTTATTTTATTTTGAGACAAAGTCTCAAGCTGTTACCCTGGATAGAGTGCCGTGGTGTCACAGCTCACAGCAACCTCCAACTCTTGGGCTTAAGCGATTCTCCTGCCTCCACCTCCCAAGTAGCTGGGACTACCGGTGCCCACCACAACACTCAACTATTTTTTGGTTGTCGTTGTCATTGTTGTTTGGCAGGCCTGGGCTGGATTCGAACCCGCCAGCTCTGGTGTATGTGGCTGGTGCCCTAGCTGCTTGAGCTACAGGTGCTGAGCCACAATCTACAGTTTAATATGACTCCAGGTGACTCTCCTGCACACCAGGTTTTGAGAATCCTGGATGGAAGCAAAACTTGGGCTCTCTGAGGATTCATATTTGTTGTCTCTGTGAGTAAAGCAGACCTAAGAATGATTAACTTGCGTGATGATAACCTGACCTTGACATACACGTCTTATTTTTCTTGCAGCTTCCTCCCCAACCCTGAAAGGAAAGACATCTAAAATGTCCCTGCTGGAAGAAACCTAAAAGTCCCAAATCTCACCTGGGTCTGAGTAGTGGTTTTCATAAAACACATTTTACAGTTGAAATTTCCCCTTTCCTCAAACAAAATGTCATAAATAACACAGATAAGGGGAGCTGGTTGGACATTTAGGTTGTTTCCAGTTTCTGACACTCCAGCAATGAGCAGTAATTATCCTTACATATGCGGTTGTAAAAAGCAGTGCTTTATTTCTGTAGGTTTCATTCCCCAAAATGCAGTTGTAGGTCTCTGAGGATGTGCATTTAAAATTGTAATGAATGTCTAGGAAGGTGCCTGTCCAAAGAGGAGAGTTTGAAAAAATAATGGTGCATTCATATTATGAAGAATTATGGGGCATAGTGGAGTGAGTACAATGGGCATCCTCTGACCTGGAGGAATGGCAGTGACAGTGTTTCGTAGGAGATGAAGTTTCAGAGGAGCTTAGCTAATGGGGGAGAGTGCAGGAGGCTACTTTGCAAGGTGGTTATTCATACTTTCTAAATATGTGGATAGATGTTCCTTCTGGTTGTAAAGCATATGTGTTTGTTTTGTTATGAAGAATTTTAGGAGAGAGCAACAGTGGAAGTGCTGTGGTTAAAGTGGACAGGATTCCAGAGATCAGCTGGGAGTATCCCCTTTGGCCCACCCTTCCAGTCTGCACCCTCCCCGTTCTCTGCTTTTAGAGAAGCAACAGCCTTGTCGCCAGTTGCTACCGTTTGATAGACTGAGGCCAGGCCATGTGCTCTTGCTCTGGCTGCCAACTGCAGGAGAGGGCACGTCTGATCTCCTTTTGTTTAAGGGACCTTGCTGCCCACTCGTGTGGGGTCAGGTGCCAATAGGAGGTGTATTCTCATGCTGTTTGATGCCTACTGAACAACTTACTCCTTGCCAGGAACCATCCTTACTCCTTCCGCATTCAATCTTCACAACAATCCCAAATCAGAAAACTGATGCTCAAAGATATCAGCAGATAGATGGTTATCAGAGATATCACCTCAGTAATCAGGGTCCCCCAGCTGGTAAGGGACACAGTCGGGGTTCAGACCAGACAGTTCTGCCTCTGGAGCCCGCATACTGGACACCCCAGAGCTATTTGTTCCACTTTATTATCAACATACAAAAGAATGCTTTTTCTTCTACATTGATCTGAAAGCAATTCTTCCTGGGGGATACAGAAATTCAGGTAATTATCGAGCCAAAGTGATGGGTTTTATTTCAACATTGTGTTTCATTTTTGACACTGAGGACCTGGCCCTAAGCTGATGTTGGCTAAAATGAATTCAGTCTAACCTCTGTCATCTGTGGGGTCTTTGGAGGAAGAAATCTGAAAAGATGAAGTGTGTGTGTGTGATTGTGGGTTGTGCAGTTCTAAATCTCCATCATTAAAGAGGTGATAGAAAAGAATAAGAAAGGAAAAAGAGATTAATAACATTTTCTCGTTTAATGGTTGCACATATGAAGTATAAAGATATGGCTCCTTGGCAGAGATTTATCCAAAATAGAATTTCTTTGCTAGAGGGAATGTGTTTTCCTAAGTGAAAATAGAGTTTACCCTCAATTTGAATTGCAAATCCTTCCAAAAGCTGAGCGGGAAGGAAGGGTAATGGCTGGCAGGAATGAGTTCTTTCTACTTTGTTTTATAAAAACTTCCTGAGACAAGCTTTAAAAAAAAAAAATCATACTTATTTGAAAAAAAATTCAGGCATGCTCCTAATCTGAATATTTTAGATAGACCAAAATAACCACACAATTTTATACAATATCAACTTGGTTTAAGATGGGGGGAAAAAAACACTCATTCATCTACAGCTGGATTATATGAAACAGAAAATTGCAGGGTGTATTTGGCAAACTGTGACTTTAGAAATCAGATTTGTCTCTCGAGGATAAACCACGCGGTGGAGAACAGGGCTGAAGAAGTCAGGGAAGAGGAGATGAATTAACATTTTTGGGGGCAGGCTGAGCAAATCACTGTGCCAGGTGAGTTATATTTGTATGTGATCTCCTCAGTTCAGGGTAATTCTAGATCCAGAAGCAAAGAGGAGCCTAGGCTTGAGAGCTGTGGTGATGAGGCGCAGGCAAGGTCTCTGAGAGAGGGGACCAGGAGCAGCTGCGGGCTTGGGAGGGACGCTGAGGCCTGTCTGGGCCTGTGGTAGAGAGAACCAAAGGAAACCAGGTGGAAGTGTCCACAGGCAGGTGCCAGGGAGGTCTGCTTCTCTGGAAAGCTCTGTGTGGGAGACAGGTTTGGAGAGAGCAAATGATGTCAGCTGGGAAAAGGGGAATGAGCTAGAAATGGTCTGGCCAGAGATAGGAGCCGGGAGCCAGGAGCACAGAAGCCAAGCGAGGAGAGAGGGACTTCTGTTGTTTTGTTTTTGAAAGATTCTTCAAGAGGTAACTCCACAGAGCACAGAGCTTCATGTGGGCTTGAGAGAGAGAGAACTATAAAGGGAAGCTGAGACACTAAAAAAAGATAAAAACTGGATTTTGAGGAACTGGGATTTCATTATTGAAAGAGACAAAGGTAAGATCTGCTTTGTTTTCTGCCTTCCACCCTAACGGAGGTGGTGCTCTTCTTGCAGGAACCAAACACAGTAGAGGAAACAGGCATGTGACGAGCTTTAGGGAGGTGATGAAGGAAGAGGAGAGAGGGGAGCCCCTGGGCAAAGTGGGGAGGAGCCAGGTCGTCCAGTCTGGTGCTTCCCGCTCATTGAATCAGGGAAGCCAGGGAGGCAGGGCTCAGAAGGGACCCGTTCTCTTTGGCCCTGCAGTCCCAGACTGTGCCTCCTGAATCTGAGGCCTCTGTCTGAGAAGGGACGAACAGACAGAAGGAGATATAAGTCTCTCACTTCCCAAATGGTTTCTGAGAGTTTGTTCTTCACAGAGTTCCTGAGTAAGCAGCAGAGAAGAAGCTTCAGGCTTCAGCCTTATCTGGAGGGCAGACTCTGTCCTTCTCCTGTGATAGATAATCCTGATAATCCCATTCTCCAAAGGAAGGCAGAGGAGCCAGCTCTTGGACTCTGACATCCAGCCCAGCTGGTTTTTCTTATCTACCTGCTGCTAAGAAAGAAAGGAGCCCATACAGCAGTCTCTCAACTGTACCCCACCAATTGATAGCCCCTTCAAAGCCGCCAGATTGACCCCTGCTCTGGCGCTTCTTCTTTTCTCTCTTCGGGAAGCCACGCTGTCTCCCTGTTCCCTTTTCTTTTTTTTTTTTTTTTTTTTTAACCTTTGGTTTTCAG
>NW_003852403.1:38264986-38267413 GCF_000181295.1 Otolemur garnettii
GTCATTGTTGTTTGGCGGGTCCGGGCTGGGGATTCGAACCCGCCACCTTAGGTGTACGTGGCTGGCGCCTTAGCCGGTTGAGCTATAGGCGCTGAGCCACCTGTTCCCTTTTCTTCCTCCCTTTCCCTACCCTTGGTCCTTCTCTTCTTTGAGAACATAAAATAAAGTTTACACCTTTATTTACTTATTTATTTATTTTTAGACAAGAGTCTCACTCTGTCCCCCGGGATAGAGTACCATGGCATCATATCCCACAGCAACCTCAAACTCTTGGGTTCAAGCAAGCCTCTTGTCTCAGCCTCTTGAGTAGGAGTCCTCCATGAGGTCTGGCTAGTTTTTCCTTTTTTTTTTTTAGTGGAGACGGGGGTCTTGTTCTTGCTAAGGCTGGTCTCCGATTTCTGAGCTCAAACAACCCTCCCATCTCAGCCTCCCAGAGTGCTAGAATTACAGATCTGAGCCACTGTGCCTGGCCTACACTTTTATATCTTAATCTTGGTTTAGTGAGAAATCTTTCTCATTTCAGGAGCACCAATTAAGCTGTCCACCCTAATAATTATATTTATTGTGTACTATATTTCTATTATTATTACATTGTCATATATAATGAAAAAAATCATACAACTCACCATGATGCAGAATCAGTGGGAGCCCTGAGCTTGTGCTCCTACAACTAACAGTCCCATCTGGGGACAATGCGAGACAGTGACAGATGAAGCTTTACTGGCCCATGCGTGGTGGCTGGGGACTGCAGGCCTAAACAACAGAGATTTATTTTCCAGCATTGTGAGGAGCAGGAAGTCCAAGACTAAGGTGCTGGCCAACTTGCTTTCCTGCTGAGAGCTCTAGTCTTTCCTTGCAAATGGCCACCTTTCATCATGCCCTCACATAGTAGAGAGAGAGAAAGCTCTGGGGTCTCCCCCTCATCTTCGAAGGACACCAGTCCTACTGGATTAAAATCCCAACCTTTTGACCCCATTTAACCTTTGTCACCTCCTCACAGGCCCTATCTCCAAATGCAGTCACAGTGGGGGTTAGAGTCAACTACAGATTTTGTATGGAAACAGTCCATGACAGTTGGGAACTTAAAATTTATCTCCCAATCTCCAATCAGGTGGCTTTTGTCTTCAGGAGCCATAGCTGTAAAGATGGAAGGGTCCCTTTGATTGTTTTCCACTTGAGGAACTGAAGTCCAGGGGGACTGCTTGTCTAAGTCCTTCTAGTGTTACCGGCAGACTCCTCCCCGACCAGTACAATGCCAGCGATCTGATGACACCCCCGCTTCCTCAGCAAGACCAAAAAATCCTGGAGGACTAAGTCCATGTATCCTATCAGGTCCTCCTTGTTTCCCCAGATCTAGTTCATAGGAAGACCTTAAACATGGTTTGTGGAATTGAGGGTTTTCTCACTTCCAGAACCATAGGCAGGACCTGGCTATACTGGAGCTAGTGGGTAGACCTCTGGTTCCATCCTCTTGCTGAGACTGGTAAGTCAACAACTCTCTATCCAATCTCTGGGAGAGAGAATGTGATTGGTCTAGCTGGGGTCAGTCACCTACCCGCAGGCATACTAGGAGTGGGTCTTCCAAGGTCTCTACAAAAGAGATAGGGTATTGTGAGTTGGGAAGATGCTGGTGCTATTGTGTTAAAATTATTTAAAAGAGGATTTGATGTTTTTCATTAGTGATGCCTATTTGTATTGTCTAGAAAAGTTCTATCATTTTTCCCCATTATTTTGAGAAGAAAGAATAGGACTTTTCCCCTAGTAGGATTTTATAAATTCTATATTTTTCATATTAACTGGTACAGAATAGGGATATCCTGCTATTTTAACAAATGTGTAGCAAAGGGAACTTTTATTAATAATTGGCCTTCCTATGGGTTTTGTTTCTCCCATTTCTCTTTTAACACAAAAATTGAGCTAAAAATATACATGTAGAATTCCTTTGTTTGGGAGAGATCCCTAGAAGGAACACAATATATTTTCTCATTTAAAAAATTCTTAATTTTCAATTATAGATATGTAGTTGCACACATTGATATAAGCATACAATGTGTAATGATCTAATCAGGATAATTGAGGTATCTAATGATAAGTACTTCAAGTATTTATCATTTCTTAGTGTTAGGACCATTCCAATTCCACTCTTTTAGTTGTTTTAAATAAAATACTGTAAACTATAGTTGCCCTATTGAGCTACTGGGCACTAGAATTTATTCCTTCTGTCTAATTATTTTGTACCCATTTACCATCCCTTTTTAATCCCCCTCCCCATTACCCTTTATGGCCACATATTATGACAGCATGCAACATTTTCTTTCTGTGTATAACTGGTTTTTTTTTTTTTAGAGACAGAGTCTCACTATGTTGACCTCGGTAGAGTGCTGTAGTGTCACAGCTCACAGCAACCTCAAACTCCTGGGCTCAAGT
>NW_003852403.1:38267919-38272140 GCF_000181295.1 Otolemur garnettii
CTCGGTAGAGTGCTGTGGCATCACAGCTCACAGCAACCTCAAACTCTTAGGCTTAAGTGATTCTCTTGCCTCAGTCTCCCGAGTAGCTGGGACTATAGGTGCCTGCCACACCACCCAGCTGTTTTCTTGTTGCAGTTGTCATTGTTGTTTAGCAGGCCTGGGCTGGCTCAAACCTGCCAGCTTCAGTGTATGTGACCCACGCCTTACTCACTGAGCTACAGGCGCCGAGCCAGCAATGGTATTTTGAATATATAGATTGCTTTGGATAGTGTGGACATTGTAACAATACCTGTGTATTGATTCTTCTAAGCCATGAACATGGAATATCTTTCCGGTTTTTGGTGTCCACTTTAATTTCTCTTATAATGTTTTCATTGTAGAGAGCTTTCATTTCTTTGATTAACTTTATTTGGTTGTAAATGGGATTTTATTACATTGTAAATGGGATTACTTCCTTGGGTTCTTTTTCAGACCATTTCCTATTGAGGTATAGACCTGCTACTGATTTTTGTGTGTTGATTTTGTACGTTATGAATTTACTGAATTTATTCATCAGTTCTAATAGTTTTTTGGGTGGCATCTTTAGGTTTTTCTAAATATGAGATTGTGTCATCTGCAAACAAGAATAATTTGCCATCTTCCTTTCCAATTTGAATGCTCTTTCTCTTATCCAATTGCTCTGGCTAGGACTCTAGTACTATTTTGAATAAAAGTGGTGAAAGTGGGTGTCATTGTCTTGTTCTAGATTTTAGAGGAAAGACTTTCAGTTTTTCCTCATTCAGTATGATATTAGCTGTGGGTTTGTTTCATATGGCTTTTTATCAGGAACACAGTTTTTTTTTGTTTTTTTTTGTTTTTTAATTCTTTCTCTGTTCTAAGCAGAAATGTCTTTGATAGGATAACAAATCAACAGAGTAAGGAATCCCCTGTGGCTTTTCATCACATTTTCAGATATAAACCTATTAAAATGCTCAGGTCATTTAACAATGGTCGTTGGTGCCCTTTGGAGTTCTGAGCCAGCCTAGGAACTGCTGGTGCTGACAGCTTTCTCTTGGGGTCTTTCTGGATCTCAGGACGGCAGCTTCTATTTCCAGCACCCTGTGAAGCCGCAGTCACGTTCCTCCTGTGTAACCGCAGTCACGTTCCTCCTGTGTAACCTTCACAGTCATGGGCCATCTGAGCGGGAGGTGCTGAGGCTCCTTGTTAACGTCTTTCTTTCTTCTTCCCTTTTTTTTTTTTTTTTTTTTCAATTAGAGACAGGCCTCACACTGTTGCCCAGGCAGGAGTGCAGTGGCTATTCATCACACATGCAATTATAGGTTAGTGCACTACAGCCTTGAACTGCTGGGCTCCAGCGGCCCTCCCAGCTCAGCCTCCCAAGCAGCTGGGACCACAGGTACATGCCACTGTGCCTGAGCCTTGCTCAACTTTCTAACTAACGGGGTTTTCCCTTTGGATCCTAGACCACTGTGAATTTTCCCTCCTCAGAGCTCTTACATATGCTGTTCCTTCTGCCTGGAATACTCTTTTCCCGCTGCTCTTCATATAGCTGGATCTTTGTCCAGATTCACTTGAACTGTCATCTTCTTAGAGGATCTTCTCAGTTATTTTATATCAACGCTGTTTCCTTTACAGCCCTCACTATAAGCTAGGATTATTTTGTTTATTATTTATAACTACAGGCTCTTGGTTATCTTGTGTACTGCTCTGTATTCAAGATGCCTGCTACATAGTAGGTTTCAGTAAGTATTTGGTTAATGGGAAAAACCCAACAAGTGCTTGAGGAGAGAGCAAATACTGTCTGCCTGAAAGTCAGACTCACCACAGTAGGCTGGTCTTGGTGGCCAGCTAGATTCCTGACACACCCCTATCGTATTCCTTCCACCTGGCTGTTCCATTAGCCACAGCAGCAGCCTCCTGAGACCCTGGAAACCAGTGGCTGGCCTTAGACTCAAGCATTCAATTAACTTGCTCAAAAATTGCTTATTGAGAGCCAACAGTTCAGGATCCGAGGTCCCTTGGGACTAACCCCACTGTTCCTGGGCCAGTGAGGCAGGCCTACCTTACATACCCCCATAGGTGGTTCTAAGGCAGTGGTCAGAATGGTCCTTTAAAACCCTGAGCAGAGCCCTGGTGTTCTCTCCTCAAAACCCTGCAGGGGCTCCCACTTCGCTGAGTCATAGCAGAAGGCATGACAGTGGCTAATGAGGCCCTCTGTGGTCTGGAGCCTCTGCCCTCTTCACTTCTCTGCTGCCTTGTTCTCTCTGCACCTGGCCCTGCTGTTCTGCAGGTGTGCAAGCCATACTTCTGACTCAGGGCTTTTGCACTTGGAAGACCTCAAATACTGGTAGACTCCTCCTGTGTTGCCTTTAATTCTAAGTTTGGCTGAAGTGTCACCCTTTTGCCTGCCTTCCTGGCTGACTGTGTTTGAAGCTGCCATCCTCCTCCGTGACCTCCCTCTGCCTTTTTCTGGCTTTGCTGTTCTCCATCCACTATGTGTATAATTCTCTTATTTCTTTTGTTTCTCTTCTATTTTCTTCACTAAACATGAGATCCTTGAGGAAACAGATTTTTTTTTTTTTTAATTTTTGACACTGTTCTACCCCAGCACCTAAAACAAAGTAGCTGGCCCATTGCAGGGTTTCAGAAAACATTGATGAATGAATGAGTACACATTTTGGCTAATAGGCATCTCAGGGTAGAAATCTTATGCCCAAAGATGATTGTAGGCTTGAGGCTGAGTCAGATGGAGTTTTCAGCAGCTCTCCTTTCCTGCCCCAGATGAGGAGAGTGTCCAGAGTTAGGGGAATCTGTGGTGGTGAGCACCAGACCCATGGCGGACTGAGAGTTCACCACTTCAGGCTGAAAGGCAGCTGATCATGGAGACTGCCTTACCCTTTTGCCCCCAGGAAGAAGTCCCCAGCCCTTAGAGTGACTCCACTTCTCTCTGGGCCCATGTGATACTCAGGAGTCACAGTGAGGGTATGGACTAGGGTGATTCTATGGGCTAGGAAGAGGACATCCAGGGTAAGTGGGGCCGAGGCCCAGCTCCCCGGATTGTCCCTTAGATGGCCAGGGTGAATGAATTTCCAGGGAGAAGGTGAATGCATGTCTGGGCTTTCCCAGGTCGGATTCTCTGAGAAGGTGGCCAAGTGTGTCTCTGTGAGGGGGAGATGTCAATACCCACCGGTGAAATAAGGGAAGAAAAGTGGGGAATGGGATTTGGAATGGAAGTTTGTTGCCCAGAAAGAAAGTATGGCCTTTGCACCTTATTGCTGTCAGGTTATTACTTATTTCTGCTCTAAGCTTCAGAGAACAGACCACACATTCAACTTCCTCACAAGCTCACCCTGGGGATAAAGGGTAGCTACTGTGGCCTACCCCTTAAAGAGTGAAGTGATTTCCAGGGTCTACTGAAAGTTGGGGCACACTTAGACCGTTCTACTCCCTTCTGTCTGCACAGATGAGCACTCTGTGCAGTTCTGCATTCATTTCCTTATTCTCACTCATGGTCACTGTTGTGGACAGAATTCAAGATGGCCCCAGACTCCCATCCCTGGGGTATATACCTGTACAGTCCTCTCTCTTTGAATGTGAGACAGTGATGGACTATTGCTCTTGTGGCTAGGTTACATTATATGGCAGAAGGGATTTTGCCAGTGCAACTAAGGTCCCTAAGCAGCTGGCTTTGTTTTTGTTTGTTTGTTTGTTTTTTGAGGCAGAGTCTCACTATGTCACCCTGAGTAGATTGCCGTGGCGTCACAGCTCACAACAACCTCAAACTCTGGGCTTAAGGGATTCTTTTACCTCAGCCTCTTGAATAGCCAGGACCACAGGCACCCACCACAACGCCCAGCCATTTTCTGTTGTAGTTGTCATTGTTGTCCAGCTGGCCCAGGCTGGGTTCGAACCTGCCAGCTTCTGTGTATGTGGCTGGTGCCATAACCACTGTGCTACAGGTGCCAAGCCTAAGCAGCTAACTTTGAGTTAACCAAAAAGGAGATTGTCCTGGATGGGCTGACCTCATTAGGTGAGCCCTTGCAAGAGACTGGACTCATCCTGGAGGGAAAGATTTGAGGGTGAGAGGCAGGAGACCATAAGTAGAAGGCCACATGGCAAGGACTTTGGGACAGCCTTTAAGAGTAAAGAGACCAGGCTCGGCGCCTATAGCTCAACCGGCTAAGGCGCCAGCCACATACACCTAAGGTGGCGGGTTCGAAT
>NW_003852403.1:38272377-38377089 GCF_000181295.1 Otolemur garnettii
TATTTGCACCAGATTGTTCATTGCAGCTCAATTCATAATAGCCAAGTCATGGAAGAAGCCCAAGTGCCCATTGACTCATGAATGGATTAATAAATTGTGGTATATTTACACCATGGAATATTATGCAGCCTTAAAAAAGATGGAGATGTTACCTCTTTTACGTTTACATGGATGGAGCTGGAACATATCCTACTTAGTACAGTATCTCAAGAATGGAAGAAATGTACTCAGTACTATTATGAAACCAATTTACAATCACTCACACTTCATATAAAGAATAGATCACAACTATGGTCCAAGATGAAGGGGGGGGATGGGAGGGTAGAGGGGAGATCAGATTGAGGGAGGGTGAATGGTGGGATCACACCTATGGTGCATAATGCAAGGGTACATGTTGGATCTATTAGTATAGAGTATAAATGTGTTAACACAATAATTCAGTAAACAAGATGAGGTATATATTAACCAGTGTGATATAAGCATTCCTAATTCTATATAAAACCAGCACATTGTATCCCATAAACGCATTAATGTATACATGATCTATGTGTTCATGATTTAATAATAAAAAAAAGAGTAAAGAGACAGTCCTTGGTGGGCAGCTAATAAGAAAATGTAGACCTCAGCCACACGCAGAAAGGAACTCAATTTTGCCAATAATCTGAATGATCCTGGCAGAGGGTCTCAAGCCCATAGAGAAAGTATGGCTTCAGCTTTGTGAGATGCTGACTGGAGACTCCAGTGATACTATCCCTGCACCTCTGACCTACAGAACAGTGGGATAAAAAATGACTGCCATTCAAATCACTAAGGTTTTGGTCATTGCACAATGAGAGACAGCTAAGACAGCCACCAATCTTCTCTGCCTCCTGTGGCATTTCGTTAGGGGTCTGGGGACAGGGCAAGAAATAGTACAGACATGACCTTGACTCTAAAGGAGTTGTCTTTCTGACTACCGGAGAGTGCTTAGTAGGTGTCCTCAAACTACGGCCCGCGGGCCACATGCAGCCCGCCTAGGACATTTATCCGGCCCGCTGGGTGTTTTGCTACCGCTGCCTGTCCTGCTTAGCAGCCAACTCATCCCGGCGCCCACAGTCCTACCCTCCAACGGTCTGAGGGACAGTGAACTGGCCCCTACTTTAAAAAGTTTGAGGACCCCTCGTTTATAGCATGGTGTTTAGAAATGGGGCCTCCTGAAGTGAGTCAGATTGTTCTGGGTTCAAATTTTATCTCTGGCAATTTGCTGCCAGTGATGTTGGGCGAATCATTTAAGCTTCCTGTGCCTTAGTTTTCTCATCTGTCAAACAAGGACAATAGTACTACAAAGATTTTGGAGGATTAAATGGTATGACAGAAGTATAGTGCTTGGTTTGTGACTCATATAGAGGAAGAACGCACTAAATGTTACTTGGTGTTAGTTAAACATTCTGTCCTGGACATAGAGGGTCGGTGCACTGGGACTCCAGGCCATTACTCTACACCCCAGCGTTCACCCCCAGGAGGAGGAAGTGAGGCTTGGCACGTCATGAGCAATGGCAATGCCAGGGCTGAGATGAGAACACCGGGCTCTGTCCCCTTCCTGCTCCAGCTGCCTCCTGCGAGACTCAGTAGCCACAGGACTTAGGGATATTCCACACACACTGCTCTCCCTCTTGGTCACTGTAGTGACTGTCCTGTGACAGTGAGAAAACAAAGGCATTTTTGAGAACTTTAGAATTATTGACCTGATTCAATTAAGCGGAAGTTGTTCTTGTTCTCCCTGCCCCAGACTCCCTTTCTGCTCAGTGTCTGGCTCTGGCTCTTCTGCTCTGGGGGGATGGAATTTCCACTGGAAAAGGTTGAGCTACCCCAAACCCCTAATGACTTTAAATTTTATTATTCATGTGGCAGAATTTGAGTGGCCCCTAATCACTTGGATGAAGAATGCTTTGTATTCTAGCATGGGTGAAGATGTAGGAAGTATAATTTGGCTCATTATTTTTGGAGGACAATCTTGACAATATGTATCAAGATCTTTGAAATTATATGTGTGCTTTAACCAAAGGATTTCAATTTTAGTTTTTGAACAAATATTTAATTATAATGAGGTTTATTGGAGACTATGCTATAGAAAATATTGAAAACGACCTCTCTTCACTGACAGGAGACTGGGGAAATGATGGTCCATCTCAACAACAGAGTGCTACGTAGTCATTAAAAATGACTGGGAAGGCTAAGGACTCAGAAGGGTATTTACATGATACCTAGTTACTTTCAAAGCAGTAAGAGGGAGAGTGGTGGTTCTAGAATCAGGTCTCCTGGGTTAGAATCCAACCCCACCATTTAATTGCTGGATGCCACTGGGCGAGGTACTTCACTTTTCAGACTCAGTTTCTCCATCTATAAAATAGGGGTAATAATTACATCATCACTCAGTTATTGTGAAAGTTGAACGAGATAATCCGTGTGAAGTGTTCATCATAGTCGGATGCACAGTAAGCCCTTGCTCGATAAATATTATGATGATGATGGCGCCACATTTGCTTTTAAAGACACAGGCGTAGCAAAGGTAAGAAGGAAATGAAAGCAAAATTAAAATAATTATCTCTGGGGAATAGAATCACTTGTGGGCCAATTTTCTTTTGTGTTTTCTTTATTTTCAGAAACTCCACTTTTGTAAAAAGGGAAAAAAAGTCACTGAGAGTGAGGGAAGGAAAGAAACTGGTTTTGAATTGTCAAGTCCCTGTAGAGAACTTCCAGACCTGCTCGCTTAGCTGCTCCTCTGTCTGGCCCTGCAGGCCCTTAGTACACCTCTGCTGCCCACCCTTGCTGCCCACTACGCTCACTTCCTTCCCTTCCTAGGGAGCTCCAGAAACCACAGGCCTAGAGGGGAATAGACCTGCATCCAGCACACAGGCCTGCCCCAGCCACTTGTTCCTCTGCATCTTATCAGCCCAGCAGCCAAGAAGAACTCATTAGGGCCCACTCTACCCCCTGTGTCCTCGGTCTGCTCTGCCAGACAGCCAGCTGTTCATTAGCATGTGTGACAAACTCCTCCAGGCAAACAGAAGCTTTAAGTGAGAACCAAACTGTTTCAATCTCCTTGGAGTGATGGTAAGGGACTTCCCAGAAGTGACTGACAGAGGGGGTTGGGTGGGTGGGTGGGGTTTGAGGGCTCAAGAAAGGCCCTGGAGGTGTTGTCCTCAGTGGGGAAAGTAAAAGAGTGGAAAGTGTTCCCATTGCAGACTCTTTGGCTTGAATTCAGCAGATAACCTGGGAAGGCACTTGGGGCCACGTACTGAGAGAGGCAGGAGGGCAGGGTACAGAGGTCGGGGTTAGGGGTTTGCTTGTCCCTTCCAGTGAGTCTTCTGGAAACTGAGGAAGAAGGAGCAGGAAAGGCCCTGGAGCTTCCTGGGGATGAAGGGTGGAGCCCTTCCAGCTCAAATCCCATGTTCTGGGTAGCAGGCAGGGTTAAGTGACCAGTAAAACAGCTGCAGCAAGAAATTCTGAATGCTGGGCAGATTTAGAAAATTTATTGTGTATATTTATTATTTTGACAGTTTTATTGAACAATGATTCACATACAATAAAGGGTACACATGAAAGTACATAATTTCATAAATTTTGACATTGATATAGACCAGTGAAACAATCACCACAATCAAGATAGTGCCAGCTGGGCATGGTGGCTCACACCTGTAATCCTAGCACTCTGGGAGGCCAAGGCAGGTAGACTCCAGCTTGAACTCAGGAGTTCTAGACCAGACTGAGAAAGAGCAAGACCTTGTCTCTACTAAAAATAGAAAAACTAGCTGGGTATTGTGGCAGGCACCTATAGTCCAGCTATTCAGGAAGCTGAGGCCAGAGGGTTGCTTGAATCCAAGAGTTTGAGGTTGCTGTGAACTACGTTGCCACAGCACTCTATCCAGGGCAACAGAGACTCTGTATAAAAAAAAAAAAAAGATAGTGAAGGTATCTATTTATTTTTTGAGACAGCGTTTTGCTGTTTCCCGGGCTGGACTTGAATTCCTAGACTCAGGCCTCAGCTTCCCAAATAGCTGGGAACACAGGCACTTGCCATCCCACCCTTGAGAGCGAACATATCCATTATGCACAAAAGTTTCCTAGCACTCCTTTGTAATCTCTCTCTTCTATTGCACCTGCCACTTTGGTCCCCAGGAAACCATCAATCTACTGTCTGTCATTGCAGACTAGTGTGTTTTCTAGAATTTCATATAAATGGAATCACACATTACGTTCCTTTTTGCCGGCTACTTTTACCATCAGAACTTTGCGATCATCCCCGTTCTTATGTGTATGACTCGTTTCTTTTTATTGCGGAGTCGTGCTCCATCCTATTTACCTGTTCACTATGATGGACATTTAGCTTCCAGGTTTTGATTGCAAACAAAGATGCTAAGGACATTCATTAACTCGTCTTTGCGCGGGCACGTGCTTTTATTTCTCTTGAGTAGATACCTGAGGAATGAAATGGTTAGTCATATAGCGGGCATATGTTTAACTGATAAAAACAAAAAAACTTCCCACCTGTTTTCCAAAGTGATGCTCCGTTTTACATTCCCGCCAGCAGTACAGAGGGTTCTGCTTGCTTTTACTTGGTGTGGCCTTTTTAATTTTAGACATTCTATATAATAGATACACAGTGATGTGTTATGGTTTTGATTTGCCTTCCTCTAGTAACACATGGTACTGTGTATCCTCTCGCCTGCCTACTGTGTTCGCTGTTCGTGTATCTTTAGTGAAGCGCCTACGAAATCTTTTGCCCATTTTGGGAGGAGGGAAGAATTGTTTTCTTTTTAATTGAGTTTTGAAAGTTCTTTACATATTTGGAGTACAAGTCATTTATCTGACTTGTAAATATTTTCTCCCATTATGGGGATTTTCTTTTCATTCTTTCTTACTTTTTTTTTTGCAGTTTTTGTCCAGGGCTGGGTGTGAACCTGCTTACCTTTGGCATATGGGGCTGGCACTCTACTCCCTTGAGCCACAGATACCGCCCCTTACTTTTTTTTTATTTGAGACAGAGCCTCACTTTGACACCCTGAGTAGAGTGTTGTGGCATCATAGCTTATAGCAAACTCAAACTCGTGGACTCAATGATCCCCTGCCTCAACCTCCCTAGTAACTGGAACTATAGGTGCTGCCACAATGCCGGTTAGTTTTAGAGATGGGGTCTCACTCTTGCTCAGGCTGGTCTCAAACTCAGAGCTCAGGCAATCCACCCACCTTGGCCTCCTAGAGTGCTGGGATTATAAGTGTAAGCCACTGCACCTGACCTCTTTTCATTTTTTTAATAGTATCTTTCAAAGAGACGCTTTTAACTTCGTTGACATTTGGACTATAGATTTTTTCCTTAATGGATTTTATGCTTTTGGTGTCATATCTGTGAAACCTTTGCCTGACCCCAAATCATAAAGATTTTCTCCTGTGTGTTCTTCTGGAAGCTCTGTAGTTCTAGGGTCTACATTTCATTAATGTTTGTATGTGGTTGGACGTGTGTATCGAATTTTATTTTTCTGCACATGGATATGCAATTGTTCCAGGAGCAGTTTTGAAAAGATTATTCTTTCTGTACTGATTTTCCTTTGCCATTTTGTAAAAAATCAGTTTTTCATATATAGGGTGACCTGTTCCCGGACTCGCGATTCTGTTCCACGAGTCTATTTGTTTGTTTTTACACCAACTCCACATTGTCTTAGGTAAGTGTAGTTTTATGGTAAGGTTTAGAGTCAAGTTGTGTAGTTCTTCAATATTGCTTTTTTTTCTTCAAAGTTGCTTTGGTTTTTTTAGGTCCTTTGTATTTCTATATGAGTTTTAGAATCAGCTTCTTCATTTCTAAGGAAGCCTCCTGGGATCGTTATGGAATATCCAGATCAATATGAAGGGAACTGACCCATTAGCAGTAGTGAGTCTTCCTGCGTAAGAACATGGGGTAACCCTTCATTTTAGGGTCTCTTAGGAATGTTTTGGAACCTTTCGCTAAAAGCCTTGTGTATCTTTTATCAAATTCATGCTAAAGTATTTCATGTTTTTTTGTGTTATTTTAAATGATTTTGTTTTAACTTCACCTTCTGGTCATTTATTATTACATGCACACCAAAATCGAATCCAGAATCTACTTTTTTGCATATTGTTTTTTGTGTGTGTCATGACATCTGTGGATACAGACAGTTTTACTTCTTCCCTTCCAACGGTGCTGGCTTTTATCTCTTCTCTTAGCTTATCAGACTTCCACGGCAATATTAAATACAAGTGGGAATAGACATTGGTGCCTTGTTCTTTGTCTTATGGAGAAAGCATTGAGTCTTTGCCTGAAGGCTTTTATAAAATGCCCTTTATCAAATTGAGGATATTCCTTTTTATTCCTAGTTTGCTGAGACTTTACTTTTTATTTTATTTTATTTATTATTGATTTTTTAAAATATGAGTTAATTTTTATGTCCAAGCACAAGGATAATGACATATATTTTCCATGCAAAATATTATATACATTAAATAACCTACAGTGGTAACAAGGCAGTGTAGGTTTCCTGGGACACAGACTCTGCGGTAGAAATATACAAGCAGGAAGTGTATTTATTGGGCAGTGCTGTCCAGATGAGGACCAGTGAGAGTGGAAGAATGAAGCAGGACAGACAGAGCAAGAAGTTGAACTCTTATCGAAGTCCCAGTGAATGTTTCAGTTGATCCCTGGAGGAACCTCTGAAGTTGGGAAAGCCCCTCAAAGATGTCTGAATTGAGGCAATGGCCAGTCTTTGGATATCTGCTGCCCCACAAACATGAACCTTGGATGAGATGACTCTCTTTAGCCAGGGGCAATTTCCAGAGAAGCTCTCAGTAGAGAGCAGCCAATTGCCAATAGTCCCAGTAGCTGAGGGAAGGAGTGCTTCAGTCTCAAAAGGGTTGGGGGATTTGTGAGAATCTGGGAAGCACATCATAGCATCCACTACAGATGATCAAAAAGAACAATACGTAATTCATAATTTACAGCAAAGTTCTGCCTCAATCCTAGATACCATTGAATTTAAAATTATGAAAAGGTAAAATTCTAGCAAGAAAACAGAACCACCTGGAAACAATTCCCGGAAACAATTCTCATCACTATTCAGAGGCCTTTTGGGGGGGGGGGTGTCTCTCTTACTATCAAAGTTTCCATAATTCTAGTAGCTAGTATTTCAGGTGGTTTCAGGAGATTTTACTCTTTAAAGTAAAAAACGGATGTTGGATTTTATCAAAGGCCTTTTCTGCATCTGTTAAAATGTTCATATGGTTTACCTTTTTCAATTGGGATTGATTTCAAAGTAACCTTGCATTCCTGGGATAAAAGCTTACTTGATCTTGGCCTATATATATGTATTTTTAGATTTTATTTGATAAAATGTTAAGAATTTTTATATCTGTGTTCTTGAAAAATGCTGGGCTGTAGTTTTTTTTTTCCTTGTGATGTTTTTGTGGTTTTGGTAATAAGGTAATCCTGACATCAGATAATCAATTGGGCAGTAGTCCTTCCTCTTCACTTTTCTGGAAGAGTTTATGTTGAAGTGATATTAGTTTTTTCTTAATGTTTGGTGGAATTCACCTGTGAAGCCATTTTGGCTCAGAAATTTCTTTGTGGGAATGTTTTTACTTACCAATTAAAATACTTTAGTAGATATAAGCCTATTTAGATTGTATTCTTTCTTGAGTGAGCCTTAGTGGTTTTTGTCTTCTAAGTAATCTGTCCATTTCATCTAAATTTTATTTATTTATTTATTTATTTATTTATTCTGAGACAGAGCCTCAAGCTATCCCCCTGGGTAGAGTGCCATGGCATCACAGCTCACAGCAACCTCCAACTCCTGGGGTCAAAAGAGTCTCCTGCCTCAGCCTCACAAGTAGCTGGGACCACAGGCACCCGCCACAACCCCTGGCTATTTTTTGGTTGCAGCCGTCATTTTTTGTTGTTTGATGGGCCAGGGCTGGATTTGAACCCGGTACCTTATGTGTATGTGGCTGGCACCTTAGCCACTTGAGCCACAGGCGCCAAGCCTTCATCTAAATTTTAAAGTTTACTGGCATGAAGTGTTTCATAATAATTCTTTCTTATCTTTTTAATATCTGTAGAAAATTTAGTGATGCCATTTCATTTATAATGACAACTTGTATCTTTTCTTCCTTCAATCTGACTAGGCTAGAAGTGTATCAATTTTATTGATTTCTCAAATAACTAGTTTTTTTTAAAAATTTATTTCCTGTTTTTCATTGTTTTTTTTTTTTTTTTTGGAGACAGAATCTCACTCTATCACCCTGGGTAGATTGCCATAGCATCATCATAGCTCACAGCAATCTTAAACTCCTGGGCTCAAGCAATTCTCTTTGCCTCAGGAGCAGGTGGGACTACAGGCACTTCCCCAACGCCTGGCTAGTTTTTTTTTTAATTTATTTTATTTAGAGACAGGGGTCTCACTCTTGTTCAGGCTGGTCCCAAGCTCCTGAACTCCACATGCTTTGCCTCCCAGAGTGCTAGAATTATAGGCATGATCTACCACCTGGCCTGCTTTTGCTTTTGAAATAGTAGAGAATTTTTCATTGAAAGCTTTTTCTTTCAGCATTCTGGAGAAATTGCTTCCTTATCTTATTATTTGCACTGTTTCTGACCAAAATGTTATTGTTGTAGTTATTTCTTTTCCTCTGTACTTAATGTGTCTTTTTTTCTTCTGGATGCCTTTAAAATTTTCTTTTTATCACTTCTGGTGAACAATTTGATTATGATGCACTTTGAAGTAGTTTTGTCCAAATTCTTCATGCTTGGAGTTTGTGGAGCTTCTTGGATTTGTGGGTTTATACTTTTCATAAAATTTGGAAAAATTTCAGCCATTATTTATTTTTTCATGTTTTTTTCCCCTTTTCTTTCTCCCTTTGCTCTCCTCTGGGGGCTACCTGAAATAATTTCATGGCTCACTGAAGCTGTTATCATTTTTAAAAAATTCTCTTTGTTTCTTTGTTTCATTTTGGATAATTTGTATTGCTATTTATTAAAATTCACATTTCCTTCCCCTGTAATATCTCATCTACTATTCATCCCATCCAGGGTGTTTTTCATCTTAGACATTATAGTTCAGGTCTGTAGAAATTCAATTTGAGCCCCTTCTCTGTGTTTTTTTCTTTCCCTTTCCCTTTTGTGGTATCTTCTTATCTCTCCTTCAGTTTTTGAACTCATGGAATATAGTTATAATAACTGTTTTAATGCCTGTCTCTTTTTGTTTTTTGGGTTTTTTTGAGACAGGGTTTTACTTAGTCACCCTCGGTAGAGTGCTGTAGTGTTATAGCTCACAGCAACCTCGAATGCTTAGGCTCAACTAATTCTCTTGCCTCAGCCTCCCCAAGTAGCTGGAACTATAGGCACTCGCCACAATGCCTGGCTATTTTTAGAGACAGGGTCTCTCTCTTGCTCAGGCTGGTCTTGAACCTGTGAGCTCAGGTGATCCACCCACCTCGGCCTCCCAGAGTCCTAGGATTACAGGTGTGAGTCATTGTGTGCACGAGCAGCTCACTTGTCTCTGTTAATTCTGACATCCGCATTAGTTCTGGGCTGGTTTGAACTGGAAATCTTTCTTTTGGATCACATTTGCAGTTTCTTTATATCCCTGGAAATTTTTTATGGGATGCCAGACTTTCTGAATTGCATATTGTTTGTTCTCAGATGTTTTGTATTCCTATAGTTATTATTGTGTACTCTTGCTATCTTAGTCTTTCTAGACTCTTAGCTATGTCTCCTGAAATTGGAAGGTCAGGCGGATTCTGCCTGGATTACCTCCCCCTGTGCTGTGGCCTGGAAAATCTTCCAAGTTGGTAGCTGGGGCAACCGCGGGGTTCACCTCACCTGTTCCTTACTGCTCCCGCATCACTGTCTTTGTTGCCTGCTGTCAAGTGTCTTGAAATTTGTTGTTTTGTCTGTTTTGTCCATTCTTTTTGGTTGTTTCAGGCATGAGGATAAACTGGTTTCAATTATTCTTTCTTGGCTGGAAGTAGAAAGAATCTTCTCTTTTTATTGAAGTGAGATTCAAATAACATAAAAATAATGATTTAAAAATGAACGATTCAGAGACATTTGGTACATTCATAATGTTGTGGCACCACCTCTATCTAGTTCCCATTTCCATCACCCCAAGGGTCATCTGTTAAGCAATTATTCCCCATTACACCCTCCCTCAGGCCCTGTCAACCACCAATCTGCATTTTGTCTCTATGGATTCACCTGTTCACAATATTTTGTATAAATGGGAGGGATCCACAACCTGTGACCTTTTCTGTCTGGCTTCTTTCACCTTTTTGCATGTTTTCAAGGCTTGTCTGCTTCGAACTTAAATATTCGAACTTTATTTCTTTTGCCAAGTGATTTTCCATTATATGTTGTAGAGGCCAAGGGAAACCTTCCCCTTTGCCCTCTGAAGATTCACTGAAAGATCAACTGACAAAAGACAGACGAGGCTGGGCCTGGTGGCTCACTCCTATAATCCCAGCACTTTGCATCTGTAGAGAACTCTGCTCTGATACAGCCAGGTTCTCTCCAAAGGCCCTCCTTGGTCCAATTTAGGAGAGGATCACCCTGAGGCCAGGAGTTTGAGGTCAGCCTGGGCAACTTATTACGACCCTATCTGTACAATATATAAGAAAAATTAGCTGGGTGTGGTGGCAGGTGCCAATAGTCCAGCTACTCAGGAGGCTGAGGCAGGAGGATCCCTTGAGCCCATAGCAGAACTATGTTTCTGCTACTGCAGTCCCGCCTGAGCCATAGCACGAGACTGTTTCAGAAATAAACAAACCAAATACAAGGCAGTTTGGTAAGAGAAAAAGGCATGCAAATTTATTAATGTGCACATAGGGGACAACCATAGAGTGTTTACTTCCCAATAGGGTTCAGAAGCTGATATACCATCTTGAGGTTACAGAAAGAATGGGGGCTTGGATGGTGTCAAAACAGGTTATGGGAGAGGGAGATGAGGAGGCCTGGGCTTGTTATATATGTATGTAGATGAAACCTCATAGGTAGCAGCCCTTAGAAAGAATAGAATGGGGAATGTTTCTTTAAGACCTTTAAAAGTATCAGATTCTCAGTTAATCTTTCCTAAATTGGACCAAGGAAGGTCTTTGGAGAGAGCCTGGCTGTATCAATGCAAAGTTTCTCTACAGATGCAAATCTTCCCCACAGAAGACTGCTTTGCCGGGCTACTTCTATTTGCTGGCCCTCTGAACAGCCATCTTAAAATATGTCAAGGAACTAGATTTTGGGGTGAAATCTTTTGATTTCCTTCAGTGTACAGACCACAATTTGTCTATCCATTATCTGCTAATGACATTTGGGTTGTTTCTGCCTTTCGCTTATTGGGAGTATTGTTCCTAGGAACGTGCATGCATATGGATTCGTGTTGTCAGCAGAAAAGAAACCATGTTCTATAAAATAATTTAAAGGGGTTTAGACTTAGCCAAATTTGAGAACCATGACCTGAGGCCATGCCCAAGAAGTCTTGAGTAAGTGGACTCACTAGGTGGGGTTACTACTTGTTTTTATACATTTCAGGGAGACAGGAATTACAGGGAAAGTCATAAACGAAATATGTGGAAGGCACACATTGGTTTGGCGTGAAAAGGTGGAAAATCTCAAAGCAGGGGCTTAGAGGTTATAGGTTGGTTTAAAAAGTCTTCAGTAGACAATTGGCTGAAAGAGTTAGGCTCTGTCTAATAGAACAGGAGTCAGTGAAAAGGAAAGCTTGAATTAAGATAAGGGTCTGTTAATCGGAGACCAACTACTTGACAAAAGCCCAGATTCAAGTGGTTTGTTGTGTATACTGAGGACTTGCAGGTGTATCTTGCATAGCCTTAAGCCTCTTGCAGAGTCACAGAGGACATCTCTAAGAAGGGAGAGAGACATGATGAGGCATGTCTGATCTCCTTTCTCATGGCTGGCACCTCAGTTTTAGGGGACCTCCCTTGGCCAAAATTGGGTCTAGTCAGTCAGTCGCTGTGGGGGCTTTTGATTTTACTTTAGTTCACAGTTTTAGTATCTATTTTTAATTCTTTCAGCTATATACCTAGAGGTGGGATTGCTGGATCACATGGTAATTTTATGTTTAATTTCTTGAGGATCTGCCAAATTATTTCCCACAGGGGCTGGACCATTGTGCATTTGCATCTTCCTTTTTAAAAATAATCACATTTTTTGAGATATAAATCTGCATACCTTAAATGGGACAAATTGTACAACTCAGTTTTGTCAAGTAAACACGTTTGTGTAATCACAATTACAATCAAGCAAGAAAACATTTTTATCTTCTTAGAAAGCTTCCTCATGTCTATTTAGAGCCAGTTCTTCCTGTAGTAACCATTACAGGAAATGTAGATTAGTTCTGTTTGGTGTAGAACTTCATATAAATGGAATATATACTCTTTTTTTTTTTTTTGCTTTTTTTGTCTGGGGCTGGGTTTGAATCCACCACCTCTGGCATATGGGGGCTGGCACCCTATTCCTTTGTGCCACAGGCGCCGCCTGGAATATATACTCTTCTGGATCTTACTTCTTTTGTTCAGCATAAGGAATTTTTCAGATTCATCCATGTGGATGTGTGTATCATAGCATATCCTTTTCTCTGATGCGTAAAATACTATTTTTGATATACCACAATTTATGTATTCATTTGTTGCATGTGTAGGTCAGCTGTTTTCAGTTTGGGAGTATTTTAAATGAGGCCGTTATAAGCATTTATATACAAGTCTTTTTGTGGTCATGTTTTCATTTACCTTGGGTTAATACCTATGAGCACAACAGCTAGGCCAGAAGGTAGATGCACGTGTAACTTTATAAGAAATTGCTGGCATGTTTTAAAATCTTGGTTGTCCAGTTGGTTGATGATGTTGTCTATCTTCTGTGTCCTTAATGACTCTTTTTGTCTCCCTCTTCTATCACATTTTGAAAGAAGAGTGTTAAAATAGCTAACAGATATTTAAAATCGTGAATTTGCCTATTTTTTTCTATAGTTCTTTCACTGTTGCCTCATGATTTTTGAAGCTCTGTTATTAGCTTCATATACAATTAAGATCATTATATCCTCCTAAAGAATAGTCCCTTACAAATGATTTCTTTTGTAGTGAAACCATCCTTAAAAAGTTAATTGAAACCACAAGGTTAGAGCTTTGATAGAAGCCTACAGTTTGCAAGGAATAGCTTTTGCTAAGAATTAAGCAGCTATTGCCACACAGCCTGCTTCCCTATAATTGCTTCCTGCTTAGGAAGTCACGTAGCCAGTGGTCACAGATTTATAGCTTCCCTCAATTGATTCTATAGATAACACCTCTACTGTGAAACCTAGGACTGTCTTTTAAGATATTTTCCAGACTCAGCATTTCCCTGGGTCCACTGATGCCAACCGGGCCAGTCACTCATTTTGTGGCAATGACTCCACTGATTCTGTGACCTCTGCTGAGAAACCGACTCAGCACAAGAATGCAGTTCCTACAACCCCCGGATTTTATGCCTCTCCACCCAACCAATCAGCAATGCCAGTTCCCTAGCCCCTGCCCACGGAATTTCCCTTAAATCCCTCCCTGCCTGGAACTTTCCGGAGAGATGAACTTGAGGGGTTACTCTTATCTCCTCACTGAGCTGCCCAGTGATTATTAAACTCTTTCTCTGCTACAACCGCTGCTGTCTCAGTGTATTGGTCTTTTCTGCACGGTGGGCTAAATGAGCCCTGTCGGGCAGTCACAGTAGTCCTCTGTCTTGAAGTCTGCTTTGTGTGATAGTAATGTAGCCTCTCTAGAGTTCTGCTATTTGCATGGTAAGTCTTTTTCCATCCTTTTATTCTTAATCTGTTTGTGTCTTCATAACACGTATTTCTTATAGATAGCATATATTAGAGTCTTTCTTTTCTTTCTTCCTTTTTTTTTGGACACAAAATCTCATTCTGTCACCCTGGGTAGAGTGCTGTGGTGCCATAGGTCACAGCAACCTCAAACTCTTGGGCTCAAGAGATCTTCTTGCTTCAGGCTCCCAAGTAGCTGGGACTATAGGTACTTGCCACAATACCCAGCTAGTTTGTCTATTTTTAGTAGAGATGAGGTCTCACTCTTACTCAGGTTGGTCTCCTAAACTCTGACAATCCACCTACCTTGGCCTCCCAGAGTGCTAGGATTATGGAGGTGAGCCATCAAGACCAGCCTCAAGTCTTAACTTTTTTATTTTTTCTTCTTGTTAAAAATTTATTTATTTATTTATTTTTATTGTTAGAGATTCATTGAAGGTACAAAGAACCAGGTTACATTGATTACATGGGTCTTAACTTTGTAATCCACTTGAACAGTCTCTACTTTTTAATTGGGGTTTTTATATTTAAAGTAATTATCAATATGGCTGTGTTTTAAATGTACTATTTTGCTACTTGCTTTTAACTTGTTTATTCACTTTTTTCCCCCTTGTCTGCCTTCTTTTGGGTAAATCAAATACTTTTTTTTTTTTTTGCACAGTTTTTGACCAGGGCTGGGTTTGAACCCGCCACCTCCGGCATATGGGGCTGGCACCCTACTCGTTTGAGCCACAGGCCCTGCCCCTGTATTTTGATATTTTAAATTTCCTCTATTTGTTTTTTGCTGTTCATTTAAAATTTTAACTGGTTTCTCTAAGGGCTTACAGCATCCATCTTTAACTTATTAAAATCTGTTCAGAGTTCATTTTACCACTTCACACTTCATCCCTGATACTTCAGACTTCTGAGTTCCCACTTCACAAATATAACAACCTTACTACAGTATAATTCCCTCCATAGAAAAAGCTTTTTATTTTGTAGAAAAAGAATATATTAAGACATGTTGCCTTCCCTCTAGGAGCCCTGTTTAGAGAGGAAGATAGATATGTAAAGAAAGTTGTGCCATTGGTGGTAAAGAGAGAGAGAAGCCCTCAAGGAGGCAGAAGTCAACTCTAGAAGGGACTTACGAAATCTGATCAAGGAATCCAGGAGGGCTTCAGAGAAGAGGTGCTAGAAATGGAAGTGTAAAAATAAGTGTGACTTGCCAAATGCAAAAAGAGAAAGAAGACGCCATAGGCAGAAGGAATGGAAAGCACACATAGCTCAGTGTGACTGGAGCAGGCAATGGGCAGTGCAAGAAGAGTAAATAATTGAGACTGAAGTTCAGGGCATTGTCGCTGGATCATGGAAAGTGTCCTTCCAAGTTCTAACTTCAAGGCAAGGGTGATATAAAGCCACCAAACAGGGAGCTTTAATACATTCAGATATCTTTTAGGTAGTGGAGGCTGGATTGGAGTGGTCAAGGCAGGAAGGCAGAGAAAGGAGAAGTTGGTGGGAAAATTTGGTTGTCCCTGTGAGAAACAATGGAGAGGAGGACTGCAGAAGTGGGCACTGCTGGGGAGTGGAGCCATGGGACCCCAGGACCAACTGGAGGTGCAGAATGTGAGGGGAGCAGGTGTGGAGGAGGGAACAATCACCAGGATAGAGAATGCAGGTGACGGTCAGTGTTAGGAGAAGGAGGAAGGCGAAGAATTCAAGATGGGACATACTGAGCTGGGTGCCGTGGCTCATGCCTGCGATCCTAGCACTCTAGCACTCTGGGAGGCCGAGGTGGGTAGGCTGTCTGAGCTCAGAAGTGTGAGACCAGCCTGAGCAAGAGCAAGACTTCATCTCTAAAAGATAGCTGGGCATTGTGGCGGGCATCTGTAGTCCCAGCTACCAGGAAGGCTGAGGCAAGAAAATCACTTGGAGCCTGAGAGTTTGAGGTTGCTGTGAGCTATGATGCCATGGCACTCTACCGAGGGTGACAAAGTGAGACTATCTCAAAAAAAAAAAAAGAAGGACATAATGAGTGAGAGGGTGTCTGTTGAAAGCTCTGTTGGGAATGTTCAAAAGACAGCTGTAGATAAAATCTGGTTCTCAAAGCAGAGAAGAATGGAGTTGTTTTCATCAATGGATGGGATGGGGAAGTGTGTGGCAGTTGTGGTTATGGATGAAACTGACCAGGCTAAACATAGAACAACAGGCAAGAAGGGAGGCTTAGAAATGGACTAAGAAGAACCATCAGGAAGACAGCTCTGAGGGATCCCTACTGCTTTATCCCCTTATTAAATATTATGTTGGTCTTTTTTGCTTAAACTAAGAGTACATTTTGTGTTAACTGAGCATGTGGGCTTTTTACCCATGAATACACCAGCATCTGCTTCTCAAAGTCCTGAAGGAGGGGTCATGTGGCCCAACCCAATGGACCACAATCCCTGCTGCTATGCAAGGAGAGGAGGATGAGGCAGCCATTTCTGGTGTTCTCCCCCTCTGACCCTGGCACTGCTGGGCAGAGCCTCGACAAGGGTATAGGAAGCCACCACTGGCTGAAGACCTACTATGTGTTAAGCACGGTATAGGCTCTTTACTGACATTACTTGTCTTTTGAACCTCAATAGGGAAGCGTGAGAAAACTAACAGCTAATGCTAAAAACAAGCACCCCGAAACTCAGAATTCTGGAATGTGGCCTTGGCCTGAATTTTTTTCCATATTGACCTTTTCTCTTTCCTAGTATTTCTCTCCTCCTCTTTCTCTCATTCAGAGAGTTGCCTTGTGCTTCTGAGCTCAAGGTAAGTATGAGACAGACCTTCCCAGCTTTTTGTTTCCGAAAGCTTACAAACATTAACAATAGTATTAGAGGAGGGTGAAGAGGGAAGGATTTCATTCACACTAAAAAAAAAGCTTCCAGGGCTAGAGCCAGATGGTGAGGAAAGTAGAGAGAGCTCTCTTTCCCTCCAGAGTTGCAAAGGAAGGGCTTTGCGCCCACTGTCCAGTGTGTGTCCATGCTCCACGTAAAGGGGCAGAGAGAGGGGTTCCACAGCTGCTTCCCCAAGTGTCATCTAGGGGGTGATCTCTGTGGAGTCCCAGAAGAAGACTGGCGATCTGGGTCTCCAAAAAGCAAAACCAAAAATTTCTGATTTGTAGATTTGCTTACCTCCTCTTAGTGTGGCTGACTTCAACCTACCAACATGCGCTCACTGAGTACAGAACTGGGAAGGGAGCACACGGCACGCCCCTGTGAGCCACACCAGCTGGCTCTGGTACACCATCAAAATCCTCCTTGGAACCCCCTTAGAACAGACTATAATCGTCATTTCTTATCAGCAACATAGAAATGAAATGGAATTTTAAAGAACATACAAAATTTATCTTTCATGACCACTTAATTTATGGGCAGAGACTGTACACTATTTAATTCCAAACACCAAGAAAGTGGCCAACCTGGGATTTGAACCCATGGTTACCTGACTCCAAAGGCTTGCCAGCTTTCCAACTATTTTCTAGGCCAAGTCCCTAGGGGAGTGCTTGGCCTTGCTGCTGCCGGAGATTCTGTCCCCACTCCCCACTCTGACCTTCCACGGTCCTATGAGAAGAATGTCAGGCGGGGCACAGTGGTTCACACCCGTAATTCTAGTGCTTTGAAGGTGGGGGGTGGAGGAGAGAGGGCATTGCTCCTTCCCTGTGGTCCCCCTGGGTGTCACATGCTTGTCCATTTTCCCGCCCACCAATAGCAGTTTCCTCCTGTAGCAAAAGCTGAATCAGTTTGTAGTTTTCCCCAATTCATAAAACCAGCCTCCGTGTTTCCTCACAGAGACAGCAGCAGCAGCCTGCCAGCTCCTCCCCCAGAGAGCTGAGCTTTGCCCCTGTGGCCCCTCACCCAACATTCTGTGTTTTAATAATTCCCTTTGGGCCCCAGCTGGATGGGTGTAGGTACTGCCTGTAGTCATTGCCTTCTGGATACCCTAGAGTTCTCTGTTACCCTTGTGGATATCTAGTTAACAATTCTTTATATTAAATTCTGTCTGTTAAGATATCTGCTGTGATTCCGAACCCCTGACTGATGAAACTACAGCCGAGATAAAACCTATTTGCTGTCCCTGGACTAGGCTAAGATGATGGTGTCTATGCAGAAACTTCAGGTAGATAAAACTTGAGGCTCCTCTGGGATCTGAAGATAGCACAAACCTAACTCTACAAACTTGGGGAGTCAAGATTAAGCATAAAGGGTTTAAATAACATAGCCCTCTAGGTAAGACTCCTCCAGGAAAACTCTGTTTTGTGATACTCAGGCTGAGGTGTCCAGGTGGCAGGCTGCCCTTCCAGTGCACTTAAGCTTTAGAGCTGGGAGATGGAACCTGAGAAATCAGCCTCCTCATCTCAGAAGATGAACCCAAGGGCCAGGAAAGAGAAGGGACTTGACTGAGGTAATACAGCAAATGCGTATTAGGGTGGGGGTGAGCTCCAGGGCCCCTGAACCACTGGGCCTTTTGGGGTCATGGGCTGTTTCTCAATCAACTCTCCCTGCTTTAGAAACATCCAGGCTTGAGAAGGCAGTTTTGCCATTGGTTTCTCTACTACATCCAATAAAATAAAGATTTTCCCCAAATACATAAAAATAGATAAAACAGTTGTTCTTTATGCTTAAAATTACCAAGTCACTAAGTGTAAACCACCCTCAATTCTAAATTTAAACTATAAATTAAATGTACCAATGTAATATAAAAGGGCGGCATACTCTTGGGTATAACTAGCTGTGAAATTGTGGGCCAGTTTCGTAACCTTCGATTCCTATAAAATGGCAGTTATCATGGTATTTCCCACTTAAGGCAAATAATGGGGCAAAGTGTTCCCTTCATAAAGGGAAGCTGTTGTCAGTGAATGACTTTGATACTTATTTCAAATATCCTACTTCTTTTTCTCATTCGTCTTTTTGGTTCTGAAACAAAATCTATTCTTTTAATTTTTTTTTAGTAGCACTATTCTTGGCATAAAGCACACACTCAATAAATGTTAGAGATTACTGAGATCATTGAGTGGCCAGTATAGAGAAGATTGAGTAGGTCAGTTTTAGCATGTGGCATTTTCCTCTCATTCCCACCCAAAGAGAGGAGTGAGGCCATTTTGTTGGGGGAATTGAGGACTCCTCCCTTCACCTCTTTATAACCCTGAAGAGGTCTCTTCTGCCGACTGAGCAGGCCTGATGACCCATTGATGGGGTCACTGAGTGTGGGGCCTTCTGGGCTTGGCCTCTAGGAGAAAGGGCCCCCTAAGTCTGTCACCCAGCCCAGCTGGTTCACACCCAGTGATTTACTGAGCACTGGGGCCACTGACACCTTTTATGCCCCTTCCTCTAGGCCAAAGGGACAAAGCTAGGGGAGAGGTGGCCGGGAACCCATCCCTGGGTCACCTCCACAGAACTCTCCCATCATTGACGGTGTCCCTTTGCCCTGGAAAACAAAACCTAGGCCCCTTGACTTTGGGTTACCAACACTTTGGCACCACCTTTGAAGCAGTGATCTGAATTTACGACACCAGCATGAAAGACCGTTTAAGGCTCTGCCCTCTTTCCCGGCTGCTGAACTTCATGTGGTCCAGAGTAAATCACCGTAATAGCCACTGGGCCGGCATTGTTGAGGGATGTTTTATACCCGTGCTGTCAGTTATTTGGGGTGGTTAAGTTGAATTGCTGAGTGTCGAGTTACAGTGGTTGCTTTCCCTTGCCTTGTGCATAATTATGAAGAGACCTAAGAGCCAAAGGTAGGTTCAACACAGGACCTTTCAAGCCACTACATTCATAAAAGGAGAGGGAAGAAAAGGACAAGGCAACCTGGGTTTTAGCCCTACGTAGGGATTTCCTTTCTCCAATACTGGACAAAGAAGCTGCTTTCCCCAGGGAGGAGAGGTGTCTCTGATTGCCGTGTGGTCCCTAGACTTACCCCCCCTGATGAGAGCACAGTGTATTCTGGATCCTTCTGGTACCTAGAACTGAGCCTTTCTGGCTCTGGGTCCTTGGTGGGCCAAGGTAGGCCAAGTGCTGTTGTGGTCAGGATGAAAAATGCCTTTGCCTCTTCTCTGTTCTCATCTGTACACAGTAAGTCTGTTTATTATGGAAGAATTGCACTGGACGTGGATAGCTGTGAGGCCCATAAAGGCACATACTGCTCTCTTCACAGATAGATCCCAGGGATGGGGCCGGTCGCCAGAATCAAGTCCCCAGTACATGTTATTTATCGGCAAGTAAAAATGTTGGGAAGAATTGTGATTTGCCTCCAAGTCCTAGGCTGGCCAAATCAGCAGCCAGCTCCATGTCCAAGAGCAGAAGAGCTGCTGGTGTGAAAGCCCTTGAGAGGTAGGGGCGGAGCTTCCAGAAGGAAGTGGAGGGAGGGGTGTGACACCTGGAACAGTGTATTATTATTTCAGAAACCTGAAGAGGTATGGCGGTCCAGAGTAGAGGGATGGAGTCTCTCTCAAGTCTAGTAAGGGAGCTGTGCAGAGAATTTAAATTTACAGTGACGTACAGGTCCAGTAATATCACAGTTTAGAGGAAAGGGGGAGGATGACATGGTTGGGTTGGTAGAGGAGAGGCTTCCTGAAAGTAGTGATGTCTGAGCTGGGTTTTGAAGGATCAATAGGAGTCGACTGAGCTGACAGGATGGGCTGTATGCGGACCCAAGTGTGTGTAGGTTGCGTATCTGGGTAAGGATGAGGTTGGAGATGAAGCTTGAGTAGGACATAATGAAGGAACTGCTCTGACGGATGACTAGGGACAAAGTGTGCCTCCTTCACTTATTACTCATTGCACAAATATTTATTGAGCACCAGGGTGTGTCAGACATAGTGCTAGATGTTTGGAAGATGATGGACAATAAGACATCAGGGTCCTTGCCCTCATGGACTGATAGTTAAAGTGTACGTGTAGAGGGGGGAGGAGGCAGACAAAAAATAAGCAAATATGTGTTAATTGTCAGTGACAGAGAGAATAACAGGGGAGCTTGGGGAAGTCTGCTTGGAGGAGGCGATGTTTCAGCAGAGATCTAAAGGCCAGAAGGCTCTAGGCAGAGGGACAGCGGGAAGGCATGTTGAGCAGAGGGGAGCGTGACAGGCTGGCTATGCGGATGAGCAAGGCAGGTGGGGAGCCATGATGTCCCCAGGTGAGCAGAGGAGACCAAGCCAATGATGAGCTGGGAGTCAGAGGGAACCAGTTTAGGATGGGATCTAGGGAAGCAGAATATGGCTGCCAAGTCAAGGGTACATGAGAGCAGAGGAGGATGCAGAGAGGAAGACCAGCTTGAAGGCACCATAGGATTCAGACACAAGAGGCCAGTGCCTGGGACAGGGCCATGGCTCTGCTGCCCCGCTCTCTGGTCTGGCTCACTGTCCCTCCTAACATCTCATGAGTCCTTCCGTTTCCTTCCACAACCACTTCCCACTGGCATTCTGGATCAGGCCTCCCGACCGGACTGGTCTCTGTGGCTCCATTTTTACCCCCATGCAGTGCAGTCTGCACTTAGCAGCCTGAGCGAAGCTTTAAAATGGAAATAGGGGCTTAGCGCCTATAGCTCAGCAGCTAGGGTTCCAGCCACATACACCGGGGCTGGTGGGTCGGAACCCAGCCCGGGCCCGCCAAACAACGAGGATTGCAACCAAAAAACAGCCAGTTGTTATGGTGGGTGCCTGTAGTCCTAGCTACTTGGGAGGCTGAGACAAGAGAATTGCTTAAGCCCAGGAGTTTGAGATTGCTGAGGTGTGACACCATGCCACTCTACCAAGTGTGACATAGTGAAACTCTCTCTCAAAAATAAAATAAAATAAAATGGAAATAGGATCTCATTACTCCCCTGCACACTACCCGACCATTCGAGTGTTGCCTATTGTCCTCAGACTCCCTAACAGGATGCAGCCTTGCTGGGCTCCACACCCTCATCTTTCAGGACTTTTTGCCCCCTCCCCCCCGCAACTCCTTTTCCAGTCATAATAAGCTCTTTTGAATTCTCGGAGCTGGTCTTGCCATCTCTCTTCTTTGGGAGGTGAAGTAGGCAGCTTTATTCTTTTGGCAGACCCTCTCGGTCATTGTACTGCTGCAGCGTCAGTGCAGACTATATGCTTCTCTGCAAGCATTAAACAAAAATTCCAAGGATGAGACAGCTGAGGCCTCTGCTCCAGTATCTCCACATACATTGTCGTCCACTCCCTGACCTTTCTTGTGTTATTTCTTGGTTGTTTGTCCAGATCAAGCCATTCTCTGTTTGTGAGCTCCTGTGGTATAAGCTTTTTTGAGGGTCAGATTTCTTCAGAGCCAAATCCTGGGACCCACGTGTTCCACTGGCACTCTAAATGCTGCTGGGCAGTTTTTACCTCCAAGGTGCTGGGCTTGCGACCCAAAGCAAGCTGGCAGGCTGCTGTCACTACACTCTCGATAAAATCACCAGCAATTGCAGAAGCATTGCTTCCACATCTTCAGCCGGCTGCCGATGAGGACCCACTTCTCTTACTAAGTCCTGTAATTTCTTCTTGGTCAATACCTGGTGGTTTTCAGGACTAGGAGGACCTCCTGTCCCTGGAGTGCCTGGTAACCTCACCACTGTAGAGCCCTGAGGAGGGGTGCTGGCTGGCTCATCATTATGGATGAGAAGTTGGAGAGGTTGATTAGGGCAGAGGGGCCAAACTGGTTCACAACCTGCTGAGCTTTAGACTTCAGCTCATAGAACTTACCGAGATCCTGTTTCTTTGTGGAGCTGTGAGGACTGAGGCCAATCAAAGGCGATCGCCATATGGCCTCATGCTATGCGGAGACTGTGCCAATGAGGTGTTGTCTCAGCAGCTGGTCCAGCTGCGTCTCCCTTCCTGCGTCCTCGACATCGCTCTTGCCTCTGGGCCTTTCTATGTGCTCATCCCGGAATTTTCTTCATCCTTTTTCTCCTGCTGCCTTACTTCTGTTCACCTTCGGGTCTCTCTGCTCAGGAAGGCCCCTCTGGCCCCCACGCGGGGGTCAGGCGCCCCCTGCAGCTACGTCCTAACTCGCACACGGGGTTGGAACAGCCTCGGTTCCTGTCTGTCCCTTGTACTGGATTCCAGGAAGAAAGAACAAACGGTGTCCTGGGCTCTTAGCGCAGTGCCTGGCGCGAGGCTGCTGCTTCATAAGTCTGTGTTGTTGAATAACCAAAATCTGAAATGTGAGAAGGGAGTAGAGCAGGAGCCACAGTGGGGCAGGGGACAGAGGTGACGCGGTAAGGAAAGGAAGAGCAACCTCAGTGAATATCACTGGTCCCTGCCATGTGTGAGACACCACTGCAAGTGTTTTACACATATTAACATCAGCTCATCAAGGCTTCTAAACACAAGATGGGGTAGACACCATTAGGTCCATGCTTACAGATGAGGAGACTGAGGCACAGTGAGGTTAAGTAACGGACCCGGAGTCCTAGGAGAAAAGGGGAGGCTGGGAGTCAACCCCTGGTAGGTTGGTTCCTAAAAATACAGAGGGTACCAAAAAGTGTATACACATTTTAAGAAAGGGAAACGCTAAGTTAAATTGTCATCATCAACTCATGTTTGACTTCTGCCATTACAAGAGTTACAAAACTCTTGCAGAAAGGTTGGCCCGTCTGACAAGAGATGCAAGATGCAATAAACAGGATAATAAACATTATCAAGATACACAGTGGATTACAATTTAACACAGTTTTTTCCTGTCTCAAAATGCATATAATATTTTTGCACCCTCTGTGTATTATTTAATTTGGTCACTTCAAACTTAAAATGACTGAAAACCATTCTCTTGGTAGTTTGCCCTAGCTTCCTGGGGCTGTGACTAGCCCAGCAGGTCGAGATTGGACAGGCTAGTAGCCCATTAGAATCGGAATCCCAGAGGTGTCTCTGGGCCAAGGTGAGAGCCCTAAGCCGACTCTGAGTTCCAGACCAAGAGGACACTCGGTAGACAGCAGAGGAGCTGTTGCCTCGGACTGTGGGGCTCCTTACAGCAACTTTCTAAACAGGGAAGTTTGTGAATAACAGTGAATTTTGTTGACAAAATAGACTCTGCCAGTTAAGAAACTTCCTCTTGTGTGATGCCTGGGCATATTGTAAGTCACTTTTAAAAATTTACATCTGTTTATGGGACTCCAAAACAACTCTTGTACACTTGGGGGGCAGGTGCAGTCTAGGAAGATTTTGGAAGGACAGAGATGAATCATTCAATTATTCAACGAATATTTGCCAAGCACCTGCTCTGTGCGAGGCAGAGAGCCAGGGTTACAGTGAGGAATGAGGCAACGTGTCCCTCAGAAACTGCATCACTGTGGGGGAAACAGCCGAGAGGCAGCAAGGAAAAAGTGATCATTTGTGATTAATGTTATGAAGGTAACTCATGAGGGCTGAGTTAGGATTTCAGGGTGCTATGGTGCCTTTGGAATTTCAATGAAAAGATGGTGAAGAAATTTAGGGTAATGTCAACCCACAGGAGTTATGTGAGGTGTGGATGCCTCTGTAATTCCCCTGAGATTCTCTTGAAGAAAGCAAACAGCAGGAAGCAATGTCTATCCCTCTCAAGCGCTGGGGTAAGCAGCCCTTCACAACCTCTATTCAGAAACTGGAGGGGCTATGTCTCCAGACTAAAAGTGGACGTGTGGGGGTCTCTCAGACTTTGCTGATGAGATTGGAAAGTGGGCCAACCTTTCTGCAAGAGTTTTGTAACACGTATAAAACGTTTTAAGTCAAATACTCCTTTCTGACCCCAGCAGTACTCCTCCTGAAATTAATCCTGAAGAAGTACTCAGAATTGAGGACAAAAGATGTTGGACAAAAATATTTGTTTTAGAGTTGCTTCAGTTGGAAATGCTAGAAGAATATGGAAATAATTATGCATGGATGATGGTGCAATCAATTTTGGTGAATATTGAATGCTGGGAAATATTCACCATATAAGTTAAGTGAAAAAAGAAAAACATAAAAGTATAACAAAATCAAAACATGACAGCACTCTTTTTTTCAAAGCATAGAGATCCACGTATATGAAAAGGCTGTAAAATGTTATTGGTGGTTATCACTGAGATGAGGGATTTTAGACGAAAGTCGTCTTTGAACTTTCTGTGTTTTTCCAAATTCTCTGTAATAATCTTATCCTATTTATAATCAGAAGAAAGATATTTTCAAATGTACCTTTAGGTAAAAAATAAAAGTATGTTCAAAGGTGAAACTGTTTCTGCTAGTTCCTGAACTTAAGGAGTTGTCGAGGCTTAGAAAATAGGAAAGAAGAAAAGTAACTCTCCTTTAGGAAAAATCCCACAGCCTCCTTCACTCCATGAAGGCTGTTCACCCCTTCACTGCTGCTACTTTAACACCTTTTCTGGCAAGAGTGAAAATGAGTCTGGCAGGTGAGAACCAAGGAAGGAGTATTCATCCTAGTTTGCTGGGAAGTCTGTGCTAGCAAAGTGTGAGACGCATAGGAACTAAAAAAACAAAGGCTGACATTTATTGAGCACCTACTCTGTGCCAGCCATGATGCTAAGTACTGTGCACATACACATCAGACACACACGCCCACAGACACCTGTTCTTTCTTAAGGCTTTTGATCCTCACAGTGACGTTATGAAATTGATACTATCACTACTTCCATTTTAAAGATGGGAGTGCTGAGGCCTAGAAGGGCATCATGCCCCATATTGTATACCTAGTAAATGGTGCTGCCCGTGATGCCATGTTGGGGAAGTAGGAAAAGCAATGAATGTGGAGAGAGACAGACAAGAGAGGAGAAGAACCCAGCATGGCTATGAACCGGAGATCAGTAACCACTGAGTCCTCTGGGCACTGCAGAGCACAGCAGAGTAGAAGAGAAGATGCCAATTTGGAAAAGGGGGATTTGGCAGCCTTCACATATATGAAGTTCCAGCACTATGTCTTACAAAGGCCACTTCTATGACCTGGGCAAGGGTTTCTCCCCTTCCAGCAATCCAAAGACTAAAAAAGAACTTACTTGTATGTGATTACTGCTGGTATTTGAGAAAAAAGCTTTTCTTAAAGGTTAAGAAAGAGACACAAAGTTCTGAAGGGCTTCTGAAGAGAACTTCTGAATACCTTCCAGGACTCCCCAGGTTGGTAGTAATGCTTTTAATTCGAATCTCACTTTTGAACATGCGACTTTTCTGTTCTGTGCTACAGATAGGAGAGCCCCTCGAGCTCCCCTATGTCCATCAGCTTCCATTGAGGTTGCTTTTGGCACCTGGATGGAGAGTGAAATTGGGGGCAGGTAGGAGAAAGAGTTTTCAGAGATTTCTGAGCAAGAAAGAAAAAGAACAGAGGGGTTTTACTGTGAAAAACAAAGCCTGTTATCAGCCATGGAAGAGGAAGTGCAGCTTGGGCAGGAGCCTTTCCAGGAGAAAGGAGTGAAGGGAGGCTCAGTTCTTCATATCTGTCACCAGGGGGCAGCACTGGAAAAATACAGCTCGGTTGTGTCTAGCACTCCCAACAATTGGCGGGTTGCTTAGGGACTACATCACCTAATAATAGACAAGTTACAAAATTAGTATACCTTTGTCCCCCTCTACTCAGCCTGATGTCAACATCCACCTAAACAAATAACACATTAAAAAAAATCATAATAACTTTCAAAGATGTAGCATTTTATAAAATGTTCTGAAGTGTATGGAAATATCCTATAGTTTCTGACAAAGCTATTAACAGATATGGATCTGACTGAATTAGTCTGCCTAACAACTGAAGAGAGAAAATTGGCAGGATGCTTTAAAAGAGAATTATTTGAATATGAAATTAAGAAGGCCTTCAGGAAATGGATAAAGCCTGCTAATATTTTTGTAAGAATTACTATGTTTGTGATTATGCTGCAAAATAAAATCTGAAGTAAAGGATATTACTATTATACCATCACGTAATGTTGGAAGAGAATTTGCCCTGAAAAACCCCAAAACTAATTCATTTATTGTTTGTTCTAAGAATTAGAGCACATTTACCATTATTTCCCAAATTTTGTTCAATATAAGATTAAATGAACTTATTTTTATTTAGTTTCATTTTTAAAAGATTATTTCTAGACATTTTAATCATTTATTGTGTCACTTTTTACTACCAATTTTAAACTTTTAAGAGATTTCTCTGTGAGTATGAAGATTAAATAAGTTATTATACGTAAAGCACCTAGAATAGTTCTAGTCATATACTAAGCACTGTGCAATTTTAGTTAATATTGGTGTTAAAATGTAATTTTTCAGGAGCCAATTTTAGTTGGATGTGAGGGTAGCGTGTTTAACATTTGGTCATAATAATAACAATTACCAGAGTTGGGCATGGTGCTTATGCCTATAATCCTAGCACTCTGAGAGGCCGAGGCAGGTAGATTGTCTGAGATCACAGGTTCGAGACCAGCCTGAGCCAAAGCGAGACCTCATCTCCAAAAATAGCTGGGCATTGTGGCAGGTGCCTGTACTCTCAGCTACTCAGGAGGCTGAGGCAATAGGATCACTTGAGCCCAAGAGTTTAAGGTTGCTGTGAGCTAGAAGTCCATGGTATTCTACCAAGGGTGACAAAGTGAGACTCTGTTTCCAGAAGAAAAAAATTCTCACATACTATTTACCAGACACACTTTACATGTATGAGTTCATTTGATTCTCACAACCTCTCTAGAAGACAGGTGCTACTTTTGGTACCACCATAGTGAAAGAAATTAAAACTCTGTTTCATAGCTGATAAATGGAAGAACAAAGATCTGAATCCAAGTTTGACTCCAAATCCTGGTATCATCCTTTCTTTCCTTTCTTTTTCTTGTCCTCCTTCCCTTATTACAGAAAATCTCAAACATATACAAAAATAGCAAAATAGTAACATGAACTCCCACATAGTGTCTCCCCAGCTTCAAATAATAATCAACTTGAGGCCAATCTTCTTATCTCTACCTGCAGCTTTCCCTGTCACCCCCAGCTTATTTGCATACAATTCCCAACATCATATCATGTCAGCCATAATATTCATCATGTATATTATGGCTGACATGATATCTAGATCTAGATATCTAGAGATGGGGATTCTTCTCTTTTAAACATAACCACAATATCATTATTACACTTGTAAGAAAGCAATGATAATAGTATTACTCAACATTGATATGGTCTTTGAGGCCAGGCACAGTGGCTCACACCTGTAATCTTAGCACTCTAGGAGGATGAGGTGGGTGGATTGCCTGAGCTCAAGCATTGGAGACCAGCCGGAGGGAGGGTCAGACACTGTCTTTAGTAAAAATAGAAAAACCGAGGCAAGACAATTGCTTGAGCCCAAGAATTGGAAGTTGCTGTGAGCTATGACATCATGGCCCTCTACTCAGGGTGCCAAAGTGAGACTCTATCCCAAAAAAAGAAAAAATAGTCTTTGGAATTTTCTGAATTATCTCCGAAATTTAACAATTAGTTTGTTTGACTCAGATCCCCACATTGCATATGATGGATACATTCCTCAGATCTCTCTTCATCTGTAGATTTATTTTCCATTTTTACCCCTTGAGATTTTTTTTTAAAAGAAACTGGTGTTTGTCCTATGTTTTCTGTAATCTGGATTTTGATGCTTTCTCTCTCTCTCTCTTTGTCACACATACACACAGAGCTCCAACCCCACTTGGGAGACTGGGGTGTTACTCACCCAGGACTTTCATGGTGTGGTGATGCTCAGAAAAACATCAAACATTGTTTAATCCAGTGGTTTTCTGACTGTTCCATGGAGACCTAGGTTCTGAGGATGTGTCTCAGTGGTCAAGGGGTGGGCATGAAAGGTAGGGGCAGAGAGTGAGAGCAGGCCTGGCCCAAGAGTTGTTGCCTGCTCACCCAGGGCAGCTCCCTGTTACCTGTTTTATATTTTAGAATTCAGGACAAGAGTTCATGTAGGGGAGAACAAGGGTCCCATTGGATTGGAAAAGCACTCATTTGGTCAACAGCTGTCATTAAAGATAAGGATAGTCCAGAGACAGGAACATTCCCTCCTGCATGGTCACACGTAGCTGATATGACAGGGAAGACCTGAACCTTTCTGATTCTCTTTTATATGCCAGTGGCTTTTTTGGTATAATTTAAAAGAAGAAAAAAAAAACACTTTTACTTTACATGTTATGAGGACCAAATAGAGTTATCCTTACATCATAAGCAATAGATGTTTATGTAACAGTATAATATAAATACAATTTTATATGTTTATTTATTGCTTGGTGCCTGTGTCCTCCTTCATTTGCAAGTGACAGAACCCAACTCAAACTGGCTTGTTCATAACAGGTAAATTATTGATTGGTATGCTTAACTGGGAAGTCTATGAAGCAATCATTGTTCATTGTTTCTTAAAAAGTAGATAAATATTAATGAAAAGAAGAAAATAATCTGTAATCCTACCACTCTGAGATTACCACTGTCCACATTTTGATGAATTATAATTACAAATGTTTTGAAGCTTTTCACTTAATTACATATCAGATGTCTTTTCACATCATTAACTAGTCTTCAATATCATGTTTAATGGCAGCAGAGAATTCTATCCATGGTTGTCTCATTTATTTAAGTAATCCTTTATTATGGGCATCTAGGCCATTTCCAATTTTTCTACTATCAAATAACATCATTGCTCTAGGCTTACATCTGACCAGTCCAGAACCCTCACTGGAAAAAGAGGGCTTTTTTTTTTTTAATGGTTCCTACAAAAGTCCTGCACACCCACCTCATTGGCCATCTATGGACCACATGTTCATCTCTGAACCATTCATCATGCCTGGGGGAAGTCAGAATGTTAATTGGCCATCTTGAACACTCAGACAGTGTGGGGCAGGAGGATTCCCTAAAGAAGATCAAGTTGCCAATATCAAAAGAAGGAGAGAGATCCTCAGAAGGTGAACAGTGTACTTAAAATGACCATAGAACTTCTTGTCCAGACTGGAGCGCATTAGAGGATACAAGGGGTAGGTGCACCATTAACCATTACAGTGGACAACAGGTGTAAACTGGTACACTTCTGGCCAAATGGAACATATGGACAGAAGTACTCAGGGAGTTCTCCAGCTAAAGTGAGAACTGAGTATAGAACCCATTCTAATATTTTCTAGCAAAAGGTCATGACCAGTCACCAGAATATCTTCATGGTAGAGTTGTCCCTATAGAATAGGGTATAGTAGAGCCTGGCATGGTGGCTCATATCTGTAATTCCAACACTTTGAGAGTCCAAGGCAGGTGGATCACTTGAGCTTAGAAGTTTGAGACCAGCCTGAGCAAGACAGAGACCCCCGTGTCTCTCCTAAAAATAGAAAAATTAACCAGGTGTTGTGGTAGGCACCTCTAATCCCAGCTACTCAGGAGACTGAGGCAAGAGGATCACTTGAACCCAAGAGTTTGAGTTTAGATGATGCCATGACACTCTATCCAGGGTGATAGAGTGAGACTCTGTCTCCAAAAAAAAAAAATTAATAATAGGATAAATAGAGTAGATAGAAAAAATTACTGGAAAATGGACTTTTGGTGAAATTAGGCCAAATGAGAATCATGTGTAGGGTCACGCCAGTTGTTACCATCTGTAACAACTTCCGATCTTTGACATGTTCAGATAAGCTTCATTACATAATTTGAGTGCAAAGACATATACATCTCAAAATGGTATAGTGTAGTCAGTGGTTAAAGAATATGGGTCTGGATTCAGTTGTATTTGAGTTCAATTTTACCACTTTACGAGCTGTGTGACTTTGGGTAAATTACTCAACCTGTCTATCTATAAAACGGACTAAACATAGTGCCTACCTTAGGAGTTTATTACCAGGCTAAAATGAGAGATTGTTAAGTGCAGGGCTTGAATATGGTCAATTCTTGACAAGTGTGAGTCACTTTTGTCAATTCTATTGTTGGCATGCTTGCAGAGCCATGGGCAGCCCCTGGCTTGGCTCTGCACCAATCATTGCTAAACTTGGGACTTTGGTTGCTCTTTAGCAACGCGGTGGGAGGGTCATGGGACAGTGTGAGTGGTGTAAAGACCTGCTCTGTCTCCAGCTGCACACCTGCCCGGACATTTCCCAGTGACCCGCCCTTCTGTGGCCTGATCAGGTAGTTGCTGCCCTGACCCTACATCCAGTCAACTGGTGAGGGGTCAATTGGTATGTGTGGCCTCAGCACTATATTGAAAAGTGTTGGTAAGTAAACTGTGGGGATTTTATAATATCTCTAGGGAATGCTAAACTGTGGGGAGGAAAAGAACTGTGTGAAGGACAGTAAAAAATGTAATAAAAAAATCAAGTCACACCATCACCAAGTCTCAGTAGTCCACGGTGCTAAATTCCAAGCTGAAAAGAAAAAAAAATGAGCCAAATATTTTAGTGGATGTTTCTAGCCTCAGACACCTGGTTTGGAAACACACCACCACCTGTGCTGCATTAAACCTGTGAAAAACCCAGGAAGGAAATACAGTGTATGAGGCCAGAAAAGGGTGGGCTCCTGGATCCCTTAGGTCAAACAGCAGGCTGTAAATGACTCTTTTCAAAACAGACACATTACTCCCCAAGATTGCGGCCTGCCACAAAAGAAGGTACACACAGCGGTTGTTCCCAGCAAGGGTTATACTATATGGCTATTAGGGGAATAGAAGCAGCTTGATTCTCGCCAATGACAGGAAATAAGGTCACGTAAAGATAACAGGGCTTTGAATTAAAGAGGCTTTAAACACACATCCTGGCCTCATGGCTGGAGCCCCAAGTAAGAATTATGGAATGAAGCCTTGGGTTTTCCTTCTGCCTTTGAGCTGAACTCCTGAAACGCACTCTCTCCCTGGCTAACGTGAAGGAGTCCTGCATGCAGCAGGCACTGGCTTTCTCACGCGTTTGGTTTGTTTTAGGTTCTTTCTAAACAAGCCTCACTGTCGTGTTGCTAGAGAGATCTGGGCTGGGCAGTATATTTGCTAGTCTTGGTGGTAAATAGATTTAGAGGTCAAGATTGAATTACTTTTGCCTAGGTGATGGGAAAGGGAGCTCGCAGACCCCAGCAGTCACGGACCAGCATGTTTCTCTTTTGCCTTATTTTTCAAAGACAAGGTCTCCAAACAGGCTTGACTTAATTCAACAAAATAGAATATTAGCTCAGGGAGGAGGAAAACACAAACATCAAAAGGTTGTTTGTCATGTGTAGAAACACGTGGCTGTGAGTCTGGATTCCCTGCCCTTCCGTACGGATTGTATTTATTATATACTTATCTTGATTTCCCCCTCCTGGACTGGGGGGTACAGGATGGGAGTAGAAAGCAGAGGGGGCCACTTAAGTCAAGCAACCCATTACAACATCTAAAAGACTGGTCAATTCAGTTAGCCAGCTGGCTCTTCTACAAATAACCAACTGGTTGAGCAAATTCAACCTTTGTGAGATGCTTGCTGGCATTGATTCTGGTGCCCCTCACCGTAGACCTGGCTTAGCCAATTTCTCTCATAATCACGGAAGAAAGGGCACAGATTCTTCGTGCTTTTCAAGTTTTTCTTTTCTGATATTTAAAAGAGAAAAAAAAGACCTTGATTTTAATGCGAAGCCAGGTACAACCCCACTTCCTAGGGGTTGTTAAAAGATTATCCCTGTAAAGTACTTAGGTTGAAGTCCCGCAGAGTCAGAAAGAGCTCTGGGGCTACTGGCTCTTCATTTCATTGCCATATGTTCCCTTTAGCTCACATATGCCCTCACTGCATTCATGGTGAGTCTAGAAACTGTTAAATTTCAAAAACATGAATAATATTTCTATTATGTAGAGAATGATTAGAAGCCTTGCTGTGGTTTAGTTTTAAATAGACCTTTGGTTCCTTGGTGTTAACCCAAATTAAAAGCATAATTGTAGGTTTTTATGGTTCTGGAGTGTTTAAAGATGTTTAACATGTATAGAATAACGTTTTCTATGAAGCAATCTATGTTCATTGTTTTCTAAAAAGTAGATAAACATTAATGACAAGAAGGAAATCAGTAATCCTACCGTTCTAAGATTAGCACTGTCCACTTTGATGAATTATTATTATACATGTTTTGCAACTTTTCACCTAATTACATATCAGATGTCTTTTCACATCATTAACTAGTCTTCAATATCATGTTTAATGGCAGCAAAGCGTTCTATCCAGGGTTGTCTCATTTATTTAAGTAATCCTTTATTATGGGCAACTAGGCCATTTCCAATTTTTCTACTATCAAATAACATCATTGTTAAATAAACTCTAATCGCCGAATTCCAAGATGTGATTTCCAGTTTCCGGGTCTTCATGTCATATGGGCTGAAATTTGTAGGTTTTTCTGAAAATTAGAAATTTCCCTACATCCAAAACTAGCATTGAGAATACCCCTTGCAAAGGTTGGGATATTAAATTCCTCTCTCAGTCCCAGCAAGAAGAGGCAAAATTGGAGTCATTTTTATGACAGCTATTACCATGTGTGAGATGCTCTGATGAGGTACTCCCACCCTTTCACATGTTCCCCTAATTGTCAGCCATTTCCTCTCTGCAGTGACAACTCACCTTTCATGGGGATTTCAAAATGTGGCATCCAAATAGATTGTCCCTAAGACAAATGGAAATTCACACACATGTGTTCCAAGACACGCTCCAATGCCTTCAGATAATGTCTGACCTTCTGTTCTGGGGAAGAATCAACTGGGGAAGACCTTTTCCTGTTTAACTGGAACTCGGACTCATTTGGAAAATGTAGACATAACTTCAGTGGCAGTTGAAGACAGGTTATTTATCCAGAAGTGGTGTTTCAAAGGGATTTGAGAGTATGAGATGAACCATTCAAAAAAGAGAAATGGCTCAGGGGATCATGGGAGGGTTCCATGGGAGGTCTTACTTGGCTTCCCAGGGCTAGGCTAGCCCTAGACAAAATTGTCAGGTGGATCCTTCCTAACGAGTATCCCTTTTAATATTTAGCAGGCCTGGTTCGAACCTGCCACCCCTGGTGCACAGAGCTGGTAATGTAACCATTGAGCTACAAGCACACAGCCCTTGATAATTTTCTTCTCGGCCCCTCTTTCTCTTTTTGCTGCCCTCACACAATTAGGAGCATTGTGACCTCACAGGGACCTCTAGCTCCCATTGAACCAGCTGCTCAGGACAACTTTTAGGGATGCCCCCCAGGATAAGCTAGAAGTAGGCCCATCCCTTGTCCTAGAGGAGGAGAATGCTTTGCTTTCTGTTGGCAGAGGGAGGTCTGTAGGGATACAAAGGTCACTGTAGTGATAAAACACTTTCCTATGGGTGAAGCTGGTATCTGAGAGAGCTTTGGATAGGGAGTATCTGGAAGGGTCACCAGGAGGCTAGCCAGATGAAATACAGGACACCTAGTTAAATTTAAACTTCAGATAAATAACAGGTAACTTTTTAGTGTAAGTATATCCCATGTAAACAAAATGCCCTGGGTACACGATGTCTTGTATTTATGATTTCCTCTGATCTATTGAAGTTGCTTTTTACACATTAGGAACAAGCCCACCTTGCTTTTGAAGGACACAGAGCTTACTTATAAGGACAGGAGAATCAGTCTACTAGGGAGAAGCCAAGGAGGTGGGAGTGTTTGGCTCACTGTTGCCATTAGGTAGCACACTTTACGGAATGAATAATCAATGGTCGACCAGTGAGTTAGTTAAGTGGAGTCTATCAAGAGAATGGCTGTTTTGCCAAGTTCATGGTCAATGAACATTGGTGTGTTCATTCATACAAGTGTTCAATTAACATTAGTGTGGTTATTATTATTATTGACTAATCTATTGCTCCATGCTTAATTTATTTACAATAAATTGATTTAATGTGATAAATACACTTGTAGTTTAATCTTAGCACAAATCCTCAGTTATTTCTTTATAGGAAGGCCTAAAATTTTATAGATGACAAAAATGAGGTCCCTAGTGGCAGCGTTGTGCAGGAACTGGTTTGTGAGAGCTGATTGTTATGTATTCAGGAATCTTGCAATCATCTGGCTGTTCAACACTATTATTAAAAATTAAATTTTATGCATTTATTAAATAAGTTATATATGAATTAATTAACTGATTAAAGGTCATAAATACTCAAAACGCATCACTTCCTAATTATTTTACTACATTTTGCTCTTACCTAAGCTCTGGAAGTTATCTGTGTCTGTTGTGAGTGCTGGTGGCGATATTGGGAAGGACAGGCTACTGTGTTCTTCTAACCAGCGCTGTGTTCAGAGTGATGTTGATACGGGCGTCAGTGACAGAACAATGCATATCATTACCTGGAAATCGGCCTCGGTTGGGAGCACTTACGCCGTGGAAATCAGCAAGTGGTGCACGTGAGGGCTGTATTTTCCACGGCAGAGAGGTGAAACAGCTAAGGAGTAGGGACAGAACTGGAGTGGAAGCCATTCTTCCTGACTCCACCAGTGCTTTGGGGATCATGTTTTGGAAAGTTTTTTTTTTCAAAATCCTATCTTATTCAAATACTCCAATGCCTATTAAATATCTCCCACCAATCCTCACCCCAAAGTGTGAAACTGTTTATAGGCTATTGAGAAAATCACAGAACTTCACTCAACAACCATCTATTGAGGCCAGGCATGGTGATGCGCACTGATAGTCCCAGCTACTTGGGAGGCTGAGGAGGGAGGATTGCTTGAGCCCAGGCTGGGCAACATAGTGAGATCCTGTCTCTAAAAATAAATTCATTAATTTCAAAGCAAAAAGAAAACCCCAAACATCTATTGAGCATCCACTATGTGCTAAATACAAGGAAGACAAAGGTGACTAAGACATACAGTGGTCTCAGGTGGCAGAGACCCAAACTGTGTGTAGCAGAATTAATCAAAGTTCATAAAAGTCATTGCCTTACATGAAATTATTTATATTACACATATGTATACAGACACATAAATACTTTATGTTATTTATAAATTATATTTAAAAAATTATAGGGTTGTGCCTATGGCTCAAAGGAGTAGGGCGCTGGCCCCATATGCTGGAGGTGTCAGGTTCAAACCCAGCCCTGGCCAAAAACTGCAAAAAAAATTGTATAAGCTCTAAGGATAGTATAACTTAAATATATAAGCACAGTTGCTGCTTTACTATCACGTGATGATCTACACTTAAAAATATCTAAATAGGATCCTACAGTAGAAAAGATTAAAGGAGGCAAAAAAAAGTGTAGTAATTCAGAGGATGAGCTTTGAAGTCAAACTAACTTGGATTTAAGTCCTGACTTGATCCCTTGCTAGGACTGTAATCTTGGTCAAATTACTTAGCCTCTCTAAACTTTGATTCTTTTGTGAGAATAAAAATAATAATCCCCTCATAGGGTTTATGTGAGGATTAAATACAATGATCTACCCTGAGTGCTCTAATGTAGAGACAATACCCAGTAAATATAAACCTTGAAGAAATAAGCCCTACAAGGGAGAGATATTAATTTTTTGGAATTACAAACAACACATGTATTCCTGGAGTTTGTAATTCTGTTAAGTGGATCTTAATTTACTTTGGGAATGATACCTCTGAACTGCTGGGGGGGCTTTTACTGCCTCTTTGCAAACACAAGATGCTCTTAAACCTTAAACCGCTGTGCTCTTCTGCCCTGGTCCTCGGTGAACTGACCCTGCACCCCACATCTCACTTGCTCCTCTCTGGAATCTCGCTTCCAACCTGAGCAATCCACTGAAAGTGCTCTTACTCGGGTCAACAAAGATTTTCTGATTGATCTTTTAGGGCTTTTGATGGTGATGACTCCTCCCCTCGTTAGATAAGCTGTGACTCATTTAGTTTTTAACTTCAGGTACCCAAAGGTACGGTGGCAATCAGTTAATGGAGAAAGTGAAGGCTGGAAGGCTTCAGGAAGGAAATTGGGTGGGGAAAAACATTTCTGAAAGCTGTATTTTGATTTGAGTTTCTTTTAAGAATAAATATCATTCAGAGAAATTTTAGAATGAAGCATTGATAGATTTTTTTAGACAGTGAAGTGCTTCTTTGTCACAGCGTGTTGACTTACACAGTTGGAATTTATTTAGAGTTATTTACGAGTTTAGCATTTTCTTCATTCTCTCTTTTCATATCTCAGCTATTCCTTTGGGGTAATTTTCCTTCTTGACATATATTCTGTTTTTTGGTTTTTTTTTTTTTGCAGTTTTTTTGCTGGGGCTGGGTTTGAACCCACCACCCCCAGCATATGGGGCCAGCGCCCTATTCCTTGAGCAACAGGCACCACCCCTGGACACATACTCTTTAAGAAACACTGTTAGTGAGAGTCTGTTGATGGTAAATGTTCTCAGTTTTGTTTATATAAAAATATTTTTACCCTAATTCTTAAAAGATGGTTTATTTGGCTGTGCATGGTGGCTCATGCCAGTAACCCCTAGGACTTTGAGAGGTTGAGGTGGGAAGATTGCTTAAGGCCAGGACTTTGAGACCAGCCTAGGCAACATAGCAAGACTCTATTTCTTTTTTCTTTTTGAGACAGAGTCTCACTACATCACTCTCAGTAGAGTGCTGTAGCATCATAGCTCACAGCAAACTTAAACTCTTGGGCTTACGCGATTCTCTTGCCTCAGCCTCTAGCTGGGACTACAGGCACCCGCCAGGATGCCTGGCTATTTTTTTGTTGCAGTTGTTTAGCTGTCCCAGGCTGGGTTTGAACCTGCCACCCTTGGTGTATGTAGCTGGCACCATAACCACTGTGCTATGGGCACCAAGCCCAAGACCCTGTGAAAAGGTCAATGAAAAATGTAAAGAAAATTACCCAAGTGCTGTGGTGCACACCTCTAGTCCCAGCTACTCAGGAGGCTGAGGCAGGAGGATCACTGGAGCCCAGGAGTTTGAGATTGTAGTGAGCTATGATCACATCATTGTGCTCCAGCTTGGGTGACAGAGCAAGAATCTGCCTCAATAAAGATAGTTTCTCTGAGTGTATAATTTTAGGTTGAAAGTTATTTTTTATCAGCACTTTGATGATTGTATTCAGCTGTCTATTGATTTCTATCACTATTGCTGAGAAGTCTTCTATTAACCTAATTTCCATTCCTTTGAAGAATTCTGTCTTTGCTTTCTGACTACTTTTAAGATCTTTTCTTTGTCTAGAATGTGCTCTGCTTTGAATTTATTGAAACTCTTGAATAAACCATTGGAAATCTTTTATCAGTCTTTGAAAATTCTTAGCATTCTCTCATTTATGTCCTTCTGGAAGATCAATTAGATGCCTATGAGACCTTCTCACTATCCTCTTGTTTACTTGCCCTCTTTTTCATATTTCTGGTCTTCTTTCTGGGTTGTCCTCCGTGAAATTTCTTCAGATATGTTTGGTTTCTTTAGTTGTGATTTCCAGCCCTCCACACCCTGAGCTTTAGCCTTTTCTGTTGAATTTTTAATTTTAATTATTATGTTTTTAGTCTAGAAATGATAGTTGATTTGTTTTCAGCTCTGCTTTTTATGTGGTTTTGATTCTTTATTTTAAAAATATTAAACATTAAACATTTTAAACATGTAAAATGTATTAGATATTCTTATTGTATATTTCATAGCCATAATTCTAATGTCTGAAATCTTTGTGAATCAGGTTCTGTTTGTCGCTTCTGCTGACTTTCACTCTTGGTGGGTGTTTTATTGCATGTAATTTTTTTGTGTGAAGTCATTTGCTCAAACTATTTTGAATAAAATTTTCCTTGTGCTTTAAAAAAAAATCTATCTGGGTATTATAATTTGGGGCCCCAAATCTCTTTGTGTGGCAAAATTTGTGGTTATAAAATCTCAGGGAAATTTTATTGTTTTTGCTATTTTTACCTCTGTAATTTTCTTTGTTGTCTGCAATGACTGGGTGAGTTCACCTTCTAGTTCACCTTCTTCTCAGGGCAGAGAATCAACCTACATGAATCTTGGCTTTATACAGAGTGGGCTGGCTCTCCACCCTATGAGTTACCTGAAGATCCATTTATGTCCCGGGGTAGGCAGTGGTGGCAAAACTTAACTCTGGTCTCCTACTTCAATCCTGGTCTCAGGAGGTGAAGTATTCTTATTTTCTTGGAAGCTTGCCTGTTATTTTAAAGAAGGCTTTCTACATTTTGTCTAGCATTTTTAACTTTCCTTGTAGCCATGGGATGTGGGCTAGGTAGGATTAGCTGAGCTCAGGGCTTTTACTCTGGCCCCATTTCCCAAGAAAGGAAACAAATCAATGAAAATCAGACATTGGAATGTATTGGAGTCTGAACATTGCCACACGCTAGCTTTTAGGCTAGATTTGAGCCTCAGTTTCCTCTTCTGTAGAATCAGAGTTACTACTACTGAGTGCTAATTACTCGAGAGACACTGTTCTTACTTTTAAGAACATACATGAAAAAAGAGCAAAAATAGGGATTTCCACGGTGCGTAAGTAACAAGAAAACATTTATCCTTAATCCATAACGTGAGTCCATGTGGATCTGTTTACTAAAGTGTGTGTTTCTATAGCCTGGCTTATACTAGGAAAGATGGACCAGACCTTCCTGCGAGTCCACTTCTACTTTTCTTTTTTTTAAAAGGAAAGTTTTAGCAGGGAATAGTAATGGACGCTTGCAGTCCCAGCTACTTGGGAGGCTGAGGGAAGAAGATTGCTTCAGTTCAAGAGTTTGAGTTTGCAGTGATAACACACCTAGACTCTAGCCTGGGCAACAGAACAAGACCTTGTCACTGTCTCAAAAAAAAGAAAAGAAAGGAAAGAAAACTTGCTAAGTTTTCTCTTTAGCTTTCATTGCTCAAAGGGACGCTGCCGTCATGTAGATCTATGGTCCCCAACCTTTCTGGCTCCAGGGACTGATTTTATAGAAGACAACTTTTCCACAGACTTTGGAGGAGGGATGGTTTGGGGTTGATTCAACCATATTACACTTACTGTGCATTTTATTTCTATTATTATTACATTGTGATACATAATAAAATAATGATACAACTCCTCACAATGCAGAATCAGTGGGAGACCTGAGTTTGTTTGCTTGCAGCTAGATGGTCCCATGTGGGATGATGGGAGGATGGTCCCATGTGGGATGATGGGAGGCAGTGCCAGATGGACTTTGCTCCCTTGCCTGCAGCTCATCTGCTCCGTGCAGCCCAGTTCCTCACAGGCTGTGGACCAGTACTGATCCAGGCTGGGACCTGGGGGGTTGAGGATGGCAGACAGAGATTACTCAGCTATCAGGAGGCCAGATTCATTCATAAAAGGCTTCACTTTGGCATAAAATCATAAACATCTTAAAATATATTAAAAGCAGTTAGGGAAACTGCTTTTTTGAAATCCAAATCTATTTGAATGCAGAAGCCAAAAAACCCCCAAAAAACAAAAAAGGAAAACAAAGGAAACATTTTGACACCCCAGGAAAAAGCCATCGCTCGTTGTTTGATGAACAAATGGACCCAACTCTGCTCCCAAAGACAACTCTTACTCACTTAAAAACTGTCCAGAGTAATTTTTCATGACTTCAAAGTTAAGTTCCAAACTCCTTTCCAATTCCCACCATGGCAGCTGGATTCCTGGATAGGTCAATCTGAAATAGCCCGTGCATGAAGTTAGCCGCTGATGCGGGTGGGGAGCTGGCCGGCTGGGAGGAGCACATGGTAGGAATTTGGACACCCATGGGCGATATGAGAATATGGAAAATGCTGCTGAGCAGAGGGGAATGGTTCTCTTGCAATGAGAATTTGTTCTCATGTATGGAAGGTGGCACCCCAGAAGGACCTCTGCTGGGTCAGAGCCTATGAAAGGGCTCTGTCTCACCCTGCCCCTCTCTGAGGGTAAGAAGTTTTGCTTACTTAGGAGAGTGAATTGGACACGATGCTGAAGGCCGCGGGCTTGCCCTGGCTTGCCTGTCTTCCTGGCAAGACAAGTAGTTATTAGAGGCTGGTGATGACTCCCTGTGTCTGGGGACAAGCTGTCTGCATTTCTAGCAGACAGCTCCTTCCTAAGGGGGAAGAAAAAGTGCCAGGGTGGAAGGGTCCAATTATTGGAGGCTCTGTTTTGCAGAATGATTGTCTTTGAGTGAAGTATGTGCTACAGAATCAAAGTTGGCATTTTTAATTAACACAAAAGAATGTCAATTCTTACATGCTGTGTATATGTATTAAAAAGGAAAATTCTTTACACACGTCTCAGGAAATGGTTTCAGAGCAGTTCTGCCACTCTAAGAATCTCCTTGGACATTGAAAATATCTTTCAGTAAATTGGTTTTTCTATTTCACTTGTCTTTTGAACAATACCTTTCTTCAACTATCTCAAGTTTTTTTTAAAAAAGCTCTAGATACTATCAAAGGTAGCCATTTCTGCTAACACCATTGTAATCAGATTTTAGGGGTTGAAAGGGCTGTGGGCATCTTACTAGGACTAAGTAACTATGACAAAAGAATTTTCCAAGAGGTTTTGAGATATATGTGACCCAGCATTACAAGCTGGAAGACTGGCAACCACATATATTCTGGGGTTTGTGAGTGGGTCTGTGTTTGGCAGCTAATGATTCAGAGGACCTTTCTAACCTTGACCTTAGAGCTTATGTCAATGCCCTGCACTGCACCTGCAACAGCAAGTGACTCTGGATTTTGGAATGCCATTTGACTTATAATCCTAATTCTGCTAGGTAAATATTGTGTGACCTTATGAAATCTAATCAAACTCTTTGAGCCTTAGAAAATGAGAAAGAACTCCTTCCTCACAAGACTGTGGGGGAGAGAATAAAATGAGATAATGCATTTGAAGTGCCAAATTCAAAATCTGTCAGATGGATTGATAGTGTTCCAGACACTTCCATCCCAGTTTGTAAAGTCTATCCCACTTTTAAAAAAAGTCACAGATCTGGGCATGGTTGCTCACCCCTTAATCCTAACACTCTGGGATGCTGAGGCAGGAGGATAACTTGAGGTCAGGAGTTCAAGACCAGCCTGAGCATGAGCAAGATCCTGTCTCTACTGAAAAATAAGAAAAAATTAGCTGGGTGTGGTGGCACATACCTGTAGACCCAGCTACTCAGGAGGCTGAAGCAGGAGGGTCTCTTGAACCCAGGGGTTTGAGGTTACAGTGAACTGTGATGATGCCACTGCACTCTTGCTCAGGCAACAAAGCAAGAACTTGTCTCTATAAAACAAACAAAAAAAAAAAAAAAGAAAGAAAAAGAAAGAAAGAAAGAAAAGAAAATAAAGAAAAAGTCATAACCAGAAATGCTTTAGGTTCTGTCTTTTTTCCTTTTTCCTTAGGCATAGAGAACCACTTGATCCTCTTGAAGTAAATGATTCCCAAACATACATTCTTAAGTTGGTAGATCTTCCAAACTTCAGGCTTATGTGGAATACTCACAAATGGTAGTTTTATCTTTTTAAACTTAAAGCATCCAAGAACAAAACACTCTCTCTGTCACCCTACTCCAAGGAACACTCACAAACCTGGTCTTCCTATCTGAGTTCTGTTCCGTTAACGACGCCATTGTTCACCATGCCCAGACTTAGAGTCAGTTATCTCAGTCTCCTCTTTGACTCCCATCCTCATCCAATCAGCCTCCAAATCCAGCTATAGTCTCCTTCTTTCCTCCTCTTTCCTCAGCCCTCTTTGCTCACTCGCCTCCCCTCTGCCCAGGTCACTCATTCAGATGCAGTGGGAAATGTCTGTGGATACTGTTTAGATCTCATCACCCAATTCCACATTTTAAATTCAAACTCTCCTCTGACTCTGGAATTGGCATTGGCCTCTCCATTCACCCTACCATTGTGCTGCCTGCACGATTTCTTATATGCCTCTACTCAACCTCCTGCATGATTTCTTGTATGCCATTTTGGGCTCAGGCTCTACATGAATTATGAGAAAGATTCCTTAGCTCAGTCTGATACAATCTCTCCTTTCTTTGTCCCAGGCTTATGTGCCCATTTAGCCTAACTGTCTTGCCCTTCCCCAGCCAGGCTCTTCTGTCTACCCATCTACTTACTTCATCCTGTACTTCCCACATTGCCCTTGAGGCCTTCTAAGCCCTGTTCTACTCGATTAGTTGTAACCACAATAATTTTTTGACAATCTAATACTTTCATCAAATTGCATTTTCTCATGCCATTATTGGAGCTACAATACTAGAATCAAATGAGACATGATTTGTGAGATGCCCCCAGTAACCACTATCCTGCCCTGAGAGGTGATAGCTTAGCAGTTAATTTACTGCTTTGATGTCAGATGAATTGGGGTCCAAATTCCCATTCTACCATTTACTGGTTGCATGTTCTGAATTTGGCTTCTCACACCCTCTGTTCCCTTGTCTGTACAGCAGAGTGACAGTAGTCCCTACTTTGGATGGCAGTTGTGCACTAAGGGGATAATATGTGGTAAAGACCTTAGCATAGCACAGGTACCCAGTCAGTGTTCAATACTACTATCTTTTAATTCTTGTTTTGTTTAAATATTTATAACTAGCTCATCAGTAATAAAGATTGGCTGTGATACCAAACTTTCCTGTTCGAAGGCTGTGTGACCTCTCAGATGTGAGTGCATTTGTTAAATGACTACAAATGGAAGTCAGAAGAAAGGAAGTGATAGGTGCCTGGGACGTAAGGCTGAGAGTAAAGTTACTTTCATCTCTGTATCTCCAGTCCTGATCTGTGAAATAGTAAGCACTTAAAACTTTATGTTGAAGTCAACTAAGTGTTGAGTTGCAAAAACTTCATTGCAATGACTTCTGGTTAATTTTCATTTCTGTCTGTGTATTTCTTATAGTTGTCTAAGCAAAATTCCAGAATGCTGGGATTCACTCACTCCTTGGCTTTAAAAAAGCATGTAAGCCTGTATGTGTGTGAGTGCGTGCGTATGTTTGTATGTATATGTATAGGTACACAAACATTTACATTAACCCTGTTCTAGTCTAGCTTCACTGGATTCAGAATGTGTTCCCTTCCCTCTTTTCCCACCATAGGCTTTGAGGTTTGGGTCTGTCCCTAGGTTTGTCCTTGGATTACGACCATACCACAAAAGCCTTCTTGGAAGGAGAGCTAGCCATATCTGACATATCTGGGTTTGGCCGTGGGGTTAAATTCTTAGGAATCCAGCTTTCAAGGTGAGCTAGAAGAGATCATGAAGGAGAGGCCCATTAGCTCTTCAGATTTCTGATGAGTTTTGCCATTTTCTTGAGAAATCTACTGCCTTTATTTCTGGGCCATTATATAAGTTTTATCACAATACCGTGCATGCAGTATATAACTTCCTAGTGTGGATGTTTAGATGGGCATTCAGAGTGGGGACTCCTAAGACTCTGAGAGCTTTAAAGATAGAAATTTAATTTTAATTCAATTCAACACATTGAGTGTTTATTTTGTGTCAGGTACTGTGTTAGGCACCTTTCCTAGGAGGACTGAGACATTTAACACATAATTACAAGTGAGTTGAATGAATGGCAGGCTGGGGTTTTCTTTCCCTTTATCTCTTTCTTTTCTTTACCTCTCCACTCTTTCTAGTATAGAAAAAGAGACTTTCTGGAAAAAAAAATGATGCATAAGTTATGGCCACTCTGAGCAATGTCAATGTGGCCTCTATTGTAGATATCTACTGTAGGAGCAGGAATGATCTGGTGCCCTCTAGGGGTCTGGAGGACCTCAAGGATCTGTCCTGCCCCTCCTATGGAACTGAGACCCTGAGGGGAGGATGGGGCTAGAAAAAAATCCAGGTGTTCATGAGGTGGAGAGAAAAGAGAGGAAGCAAAGGAATCCAGGTAGGACCTTCAAGGCTCCCTCAGTCATCCTGGTTGGAGGGCTGGTCTTTTTGAGAGCTTGGGAAGGGGTGGAGAGGTATTTGTTGGCCTCTGTACAACATGGCTGGTGTACTGTGCTCACAGTGGGTTGGAAGGTAGCCCTACTTTGTGACTTCAGATAATACTTCACCAAAGTCTGACCATGTTATTCCTTCCTGAGCCTTTGGCATCCCTCCAGTGGTGAGTTAACATCACTCTGGCTCTGTGGCTTTGGCTTATCTGATATGGGCAGGTCCCATGAAGCTCTTTGTACTCCCACATTCAAATCTGGAATCTGCAGATTGGCTGCTGACCTGGATTGTGGGGTCCTTAAAAGTTGCCTTTCACTGCTCCAGCCTTGGTGACTATTTCTGTCCCGCAGAGAGGGCAAGGGGAATGTGGTGAACCCACAGCCTCTCCTGGCTCTATCTATGGAAAGCAGAACCATCTTTCCTGAGACATCTCTGGTGGGGATCATACTTTCTTGCTTTTATGTATGTGTGTGTGTGTGTGTGTTGAGACATAGTCTCGCTCTGTCACCCTTGGTAGGGTGCCATGGTGTCACAGCTCACAGCAACCTCAAACTCTTGGGCTTAAGAGATTCTCTTGCCTGAGCCTCATGAGTAGCTAGGACTACAGGCGCCCACCACAACACCTGTCTATTTTTTGTTGCAGTTGTCATTATTGTTTTTAGCTGGCCCAGGGCGGGCCTGAACCTGCCACCATCCATGTATATGGCTGGCATTATAACCACTGTGCTACGGGTGCCGAGGTGATACTTTCTTTCTTGGTGGTGAGCTTTGCAGTGAGAGTGCTCTGGGCCCTTATTCAGGCTCTGCCAGTCATTGGCTTTATGGTTTGAAACCTCTGCTGTAGGGAAGTTTCTGGTGGTGCAATTTGAAACAAATGATTTGCTCTTTCTAAGCCTTTAATTTGCTCATTGAAAAGTGGATAAAATAGGGTGGCACCTGTGGCTCAAGGAGTAGGGTGCCAGCCCCATATACCAGAGGTGGCAAGTTCAAACCCAGCCCTGGCCAAAAAAACTGCAAAGAAAAAGTGGATAAAATAATAGCACCAACCTATTTTTGTTGTTAGAAGAATTAATGGGATAGACTAAGCTCCTGGGCATGGAAAATGCCCAAAGAATGGTAAATATTGTTCTATTCAGAACATTAACATTTTAATATAGTCATGCAGCTATTAGCAAACATCTGCTGATTGAGTCACATCTTATTAATAATAATTCCTGATCATACTGGGCCTTCTTGTCCTGTTTCTAGAGCAAACACTGCATTGTGTATGAGCAGGTGAGAGAGGTAGGTATATTTTGTGCTCTGGGGTAAGGCAGAGCTTTCTTTGTGGAGACCCTGTCACAGGCATCATCATAGACCTAGGCCTCTGGAGAGACCTGAGGATGATCGGGCCTGTGGCTGTTTCCTTGTGGGATAGGGTGTTTGGCCCTGGAGTGGAGATAGCCATAGGGGTTATCTGGGAGATACTCTGGGCATAGGGGTCTCTGTTAGGATGTATTGCAAATGTCTTTTCCTTCGTGGACCATTTAGGAACACTGAACTAGGGGCCCAACCTCATCTTATTAACGTGGAACCTGGAGAGGAGACTTGAACTTGGCTTACAGTTTAGGTTTGGCATGTTAAAAATTGTCTGATAGCTCAGGAAAGGGGCTTCCAAAGGGGGCCAGACTGGAAGGAGGGCCATAGAGTCCTTGGAGAGGAAGTCACCTGCAGTGGACAAGTTTGGCAGAGACAGATTAGGCAGTGGGGCTAAGAGGAATCCCAGGTTTCCAGGTAATTGCTGGCTCCATTTCCATGCTCATTTGCTCCCTGGCCCTCTCCTCAAAAGGGTGCTCTGGAAACAGACTGGGGTACTAAGAACTGCCACTGCTGTGGACACCCCCAGAAACAGGGGGAGATCCTTGGAGGTAAATGGTCAGAAGAGGATGATGGCTGCTCGGGGACACAATCAGCAGTCAGAACAGTTGCAGGGCAGGGCCTGTGTGATACTAGCTTTTACCTCTGCAGAAAGGGCATAACAATAGTACCCACTTCCTAGATTACTAACGCATAGTAGGTACTCAGTAATTGCTAGCTATCATTGTTTGAGAGCAGTCCAGGGGGACATGATACCTGCAGGGAACAGTGGGAAATGAAATCCTGGGAGAAGGCTGGGTAGTTTGGGGATGGCTGTCATTGTGACTATTGTGCTCACAGATGGGCAAAAACAGAGGACATCCAAATGACACATACACAGGATCTATTTCCCTGCCAGCTCTCTCACCAACTCCTCTGATTCTGGGCCTGGGCCCAGAGAATACACTAGTTTGTACAAAACTCAAGGTGACTCATCTGCATCAAACTGATACCTTGTTGAGACAGCCTATTCTGGATGATCAGTGTGGAGCAGAGTTTGTAAAAGTCCTGGATACTCCCCGTGCTTGGCATTTGGTGCAAAGCTGTATAATAGGACAAACCCTGTTCGGTTTCATTCACGGTGATCTTTCAGCAGGGAGATGCTCTCCATACTTTTCATTACAGCAGTTAGTCTCTACCTGCTGAAATCTACTGGCTGAGATGCTATTCATTTTCCAAGACCCAGCTCACGTTGCGACAAGTCATTCTTTGCTCTCAGAATTCTTTATTTACACATTACCCTTGGTCGTTATCTCACTTGTATTCTGCAATAGCTCACACATCTCTGCATCCCTCATTCTCAGGTTAGTTCTTCCAGAGAGTACACACGTGCACATGTATCTCTGTCATCATTTTGTTCTCTACAGGGTCATGTCATGCTTAGTAAAACCACAGTGAAGTCCCATTAAGTAAGCAATATTATCATTCCCATTTAGCAGATGAGGGGACTGAGGCCACACAGCCAGTAGGCAAAAGAGCCATGATCTAGTCATCCCCACTACGCTCTGCTGACTTTCATGCTAGAAATATTTCGTGAGTCAAGTATGCTCACTTCAGGGGCTTTGTTCTGAGTGTTACCCACAATACCAATTCCTGCCATTTGGGGATGATAGATCATTTTCTTTTCTGAAAAGACTGTGTGTCCATCCAAAAGACTGCCAAAATCAGCATCTTCTTGAATTGCCTGTCATTGCTTAAAAAAAAAAAAAAAAAAAGGCCACAAAAATGAAAGCGCCACATAGTGACAATGCTGCTTTTTCTTTGGCACAGACTAGCCTCTTTGGGACTGCTAGATACATGAGTAATATCTTAAGTCATAAGCCCTTCAGTTTGAAAAATGTTTGAATAAGGCTGCTATGACCAGCATGTGGAAGGTGTTTCTTCTGCTTTCCCCCAGCTAACACTGCAGTCCTTCTGAGCAATTTATCCTGGAGCATTCATATACAGGGTCTATTCATGTCTTACGGAACTGTTCTAGTCACTTGTTTTCCTTTTTCTGTGAAAGTCATTGCATTGAATCATGGTCTCAATGAAACTCTTTTAAAAATCCATTAATACAAATGTTAGTATCTTAGCAGAGTACTGTGATATCCACTTAGATCTAAATATTTATTGGGCAAACAAGAGAAATGATTAAACTCCCTTAAGAAAATCAATCAAAACTTCCCCAAAGCCTTGTCCTGTAGAGTGTCACATACCAGCCACCCTCGCCATCTCATCTGCTTTTTTGGCACTAAATTCAGTCAGTTAAGACCAAGCTACCGTGTAAGGAACAGATTAAACTAACATCCATCAAGGTGAAGGATAATTATTACTTGTGTCAGACAACACCTGTTTTTGCAGCATTCCTCAACTTAGTTAAACTGGAGACAGGCTAAACTTTCCACTGAATTTTCCATTTGACAGTTGCTCCAGGCGGTGAGTGCGTCTGCAGAACACTCTTGCTATGTTTACATTTTTGAGGCAGATTAAAAATGTCATCTGTGAAATATAACCTGAAAATCTCCAACTGTAATATATTCACATATATAAATATAGGGACTGAATGGGAGTCAAAGTGAAGGGAAAGGCAAACCTTCAGCTGCTTCCCAAGCAGAAATCTTTCATCAGACATCTTTTCTGATGTTGAACATGCAGATCGTCCACAGATAATCTTCATACTTCAAACCATGGTGTTGTCGATCACTCTACACTTCACAGTTTTAGGGCTATTCGGCATTTCTTAATGGCTTGTGGTATTTTCTTACCAATGGCGAGCCAGGTGCCATTTGGAAGATGTAAGCTTGGGTCTCCCTTTTCACAGTCCTGACTCCATGACTGTGATGAAATTTTTACCTAAGAAAGGAATCCCTGACCTGGGGCAAAAATCTGAAATGACGTGTTGTTGTTTTTTAATTGAAAAGTGACACTGGTGTGGCTACTGCAGAAGTCCTAATGTCATTGCCAAGTACACTCCCTAAATTGTCCCTGGATGGAAAATAGGAGAACAAAAAGCAGAGGAAAGGCCTGGGTGCACTTCCAGATATTTCATTTGGGGCACATTTTTGTACACATCCAAGAGACAAAAAAGGAGAACACGTTAGCTCTCCTCTCTGGGGGGGATGTTACGGACTCTGCAGTTTTTCTTGGTGTTAATCTTACTTTTAACATCTGTGTTGACTTCAGTCACTTTTTAAACATACCATAAATACAGGCTCCAGCACAGCTGAAGGAGGGGAAGCTTCCCTTTATTATAGGTATAGACATTAAAAGGTATTTAAGATACTTAATTCTTGGGATTACTGTAATGAGTATATTTCTTGGAATTCTTTAGTCATCATCAACTTCTCATGCTCCACATTAAATCAAGTTCTAAGCCTTCTGGTGGTACTTGAATTTCGTCCCCACTTTTTCTCTCAAGCTCTAGGCCACCCCTTGGTTTGTCACTTGGTAACATGAACTGTTGTGGAGCCTTCTGTTCCTTCTCCTCAATCCAGTCTGTCCCCAGTCCCAGTCTATCTTCTGTGCACTAAAAGTCATTTGTCCCGAATACAAATTAGGTCACTCCCCTGTTAAAAATGGCTAACCCCCTGATGACAGGTGTTCATTGCTCACTTCTCATCAAAGCCTTCCAAGCCTTTTGTAATCTTGTCTCTACCTTTTGAATCAGCTGTATCAGTTAGGATGCTTTTGGTTGCAAGTAACAGAAACTGTGATTTAAACAGTAAGAAAATTCATTATCTTGCACCCCCAGATGACAGCAGGTGTTCGTTGCTCATTCCTCATCAAAGCCTTCAAAGCCTTTTGAAATCTTATCTCCACCTTTTGAATCAGCTGTATCAGTTAGGAAGCTTTTGGCTGCAAGTAACAGAAACTTTTCTGCTTTTTGTTCTGTTCTCTTTATGTGCTGATTTCTTCATCAAGCTGGGTATAAGATGTTGGAGGGGTTTCATGCAGCCCAGACAGACCTCACAATATTCAGATGAAGAGGAGAGGAGGAAAGTTTCCTCAGATGTCCCTTCCCACCTTGCTGGCCAGAGCTGGTGAGGGGCTGTCATCACTCCCTGGCCAATTGGTCTCCTTCTGCCCCAGAGTAGGAAGTGGCATCAGCTTTCCTGAGACACATGGCCTCATGGGATGGGAGGAGGGACCAGAGAAAAACTGGGATTTGTTAAGAAGACAGAAGGGGAACTGAGCTGGATGGGCCGCCAACGGTGTCTGTCACATTTGCTGGTACATGGGGAAGTTTGCTGTTTCCCCACCTCTGTGTTCTGCCTATCATGGCCTTTGTAATTATTCACAAGAATGTCTGCTTCGCCATATTTTTTTTCCTGTAATACTCTTGTTTATCCTTAATGGAGGTTTTCTACTGGTGCTATAATAAATCACCACACACTTAGTGGCTTAAGCAACACAAATTTATTATCGTACAGTTCTGGAGGGTTTCATGGGGCTAAAATCAAAACTTTGGTAGAACTATGTTCCTTTTGGAGGCTCCAGGAGAAAATCCGCTCCCTGCCCTTTTCCAGGTTCTAGAGGGCACCTGCATTCCTTGGCTCATGACCATATCATCTGACCACAGCTTCGTTGTCCTATCTTCTCTTTCTCTGATCCTCCTGCTTCTCTCTTACAAGGACCTTTGCGATTACATTGGGTCCACCTTCACAACCCAGAATAATTCCCCAATAAGAAGACCCTTAACTTAATCACATGTGCAAAGTTCCTTTTGCAATATATGATAACATATTCATAGGTTCTAAGGATTAGGACATAGATGTCTTTTGGGGGGGCATCATCATCATTATCATTATTATTATTGAGACACAGTCTTGCTTTGTTGCCCTTGGTAGAGCGCCATGGTGTCATAGCTCACAACAGCCTCAAACTCTTGGGCTCAGGTGATCTCTTGCCTCAGCCTCCCAAGTAGCTAGGACTATAGGCACCTGCCACAACACCTGGCTATTTTTATTTATTTTTTTATATATGGGGTCTCACTCTTGCTCAGGCTTGTCTTGAACACTTGAGCTCAGGCAATCCACCCTCCTTGGCCTCTAAGAGTGCTAGGATTATAGGCAAGAGGGGGCCTTTTTTTTTTTTTTACCTACCATAATGACCTAGCACAATACTACCTTCTCTCTGATACTTTCCCTGATTTAATTCCAGAAATGTCACTCTAGAGTAAATATAAAGAAGAGATTTGGGAGGGAAAGACATTTGCCAACCTTGAGGCACTGGTCTCAGCACCACCTCTCTTGGCCATCCAGGGAAGGCTGGATGAAGATGTCTGCAGCCACCACCTCTCCCTGACCCACTCTAGGGGCATATTCTCTCATTTCCCTATCCCTGTTTTTCGACCTGACATTGAACTTCCTCCAGGTCTGAGTCAAACAGTCTTTATACCCAACCCATTGTGGTTTGTGGAGGCGTTCACTGAAGGAAATGAAGAGGAAATTCTACCCACAGTACAAAGTGTCTTTATTTGCCCCTAGGTTATAGCAATTTTCTAGAGTGAGCCATTTTTTTCCTGACCGTATGCTGTTCTGGCCAGGCCTGGGTTCTCATCTATAGGTGAAAGTGGTTCAGGTTATGCCAGAGATATCTTTCTAAATATTTATCATGCACCTGTGAAAGGCATAGTGGTCAGCACCATTGCTATGAAGTACACAGTTCCCCAGACACAAATCCTGAGACATGGAAGATTCTTTTCAAGTGTGTTCATAAGTATTTCATGGAAAAACCATAGGGCAGTGGGGAAGGGGGCAGTCCTGGGAGAAAGAAAAGCAGAGGTATTCTACCAAGCACAGTCCCACAAAGGGTAACTTTGGCTCAATCTCCCATGGGAGTGCTGAGACAGGTAGGTCACACTTCAGATTGTCCTAATCAGGGACAATTGTCATTCATTGACGGATGCCCCCAAAGAGACATATATTCCCAGGGAAGGGGATTCTGACAGCTTGAGGGGAACCCTCCATTAAAAGAGGTGCAGGTGCTGAAGGGATAAAAGGCCACTGGGAGCTGGGATGCTCAGAGATGGTGCAGCGGTCCAAGCAGACATGGATAGAGCACTGAAGCCCTCCACCCTAGGAAAGCCCTGCATTCAGGCATTTCCTCTTCTTATGTGGCCTAATCATCCCACCTTAGCCCATCACTATTAGTTTCACTCTTAGCCAGAGCTCTGAAAGACACGTGGCTTCTGCAGAAAGCTGATTTTCCAAGCTCGGGCACTTCACATAAACTTGCAGTCATGCTATGCTTCTTCTTAGGTTGTCTAGGTTTCAGAATCCTTTTACGGCTTGAAAATTTCCTGCCTACTTCCTATAACCAACTTCCATTAAAAAACATTTAATAGCCTAAGGATGATGGAGGTATGTATTTTGAAGGGAGGCCAGGGCCCCTGCCCTCTGTCTATTGCTATGAGCTGGCAGTTGGACCTGGACAGCAAGGAGGCAGGACCTGGACACTCTCGAGCACCCAGACAGTGAGGAGCCATTTGTTTTCTTACCTGGTCACCTTGTCTCCCTTGAGGTTCTCCTCCTTCCCCATCCTTGGAGTTCCACTCAACTCTTGGTGCTGCTCAGTTGGTCTATGCAGCCCTCCCAGAGGCTGGTTCTGCATTCAAGGCAAATGGTTTCACCTGAGACTTGTAACTCTATCTCTGTGGCTCCATAGTCATTAGGTACCGCAATTACTCCCTTGGGCATTAATAAATAATGCTTCTCACTTAAGTAATTTTTGCCAAAAACACATTCTCGTCTGGCTTGGCACCCATACCTCAGTGGTTAGGATGCTGACCACATACACCAGAGCTGCTAAACAACAATGACAACTTCAACAACATCAACAAAATAGCCAGGCATTGTGGTGGGCACCTGTAATCCCAGCTACTTGGGAGGCTGAGGCAAGAGAATTGCTTAAGGCCAAGAGTTTGAAGTTGCTATGAGCTGTGATGCCACAGCATTCTACTGAGGATGACATAGGGAGACTCTGTCTGGCGGGGAGAGTCTCATTTTACATTTACATTCTCATTTAAAAAATGCAGTAGTGCGCTGGTAGAGTGGCTTATGCCTATAATTCCAGCACTTTGGGAGGCTGAGATGGGAGGATTGCATGACAAGGCCAGGACTTTGAGACCATCTTGGGCAACATAATGAGATACCATCTCTACAAAAAGTAGAAAAATTAGCTGGATGTGGTGGTAGCCCCAGATACTTGGGAAGCTGAAGCCCAGGAATTTGAGATTGTAGGGAGGTATGATGATGCCACTATACTCTAGCCTGGGCAATAGAGTGAGTTCCTATTTCAACAACAACAAAACTCAATGCAACAGATACTTTAGTCTGCTTAAAGTGAAACATAAGTCATAATAATAATGACAATAGCTAATATTTGAGTCCTGTGCATATACTTTACATGTATTACTTTAATTCATACACCCCCCACACACAATCCTGCAAGGTAGGAACTGTTATTATCACCAATTTACTGGTGGGAAAAAGAGACTCAGAGAGGTTAAATAATTCTATAGAGATTGCAGAGCTGAGACTTGAAACCAGGTCTGTCTGAGTCCATAAAACCCACCCTCTTCCTTATCATCTTAGATTACCCTCCACTTCACAGTGAGAGAAGGGACTCCTATTCAGAGTGGAGGGCAAGGATAGGGAGGGATGGATCTGGCAAATAAGAGTGTTTTGCCAGAACTTTGAATTCCAGTGGTGTTTAGTCACTCCATTTATTAGATTCCTTACCAAGAATTAAGTAGAAAATGGGCTCTTTCTACCAAATCTCTTTCAGATGTGTTGGCCAGCAAAGCAGCCTTCATCACCCCAAAGTGAGTCACTGTGCAAACCAGATGCATTTCAACTGTGCTTTTCTGGGAGAGGGGCTTAGACCCTTTTCATTAGCTCTTTTTTGAAAGAGTTTATCTGGAAACCCTACCCAGTAACTGTGGCTTTTGTTTTGTTGGTCTGACTGTGTCAAGTAACTACTCACCCTTAGCTAGCTGCAAGGCATGCTGAGAAAGTTTATGGTTAGACTTTTTTTTTTTAAGCTTGGCTTTCTCTATTCTGTCCCTCCTCTCTATTCAGCAATCTATGAAAAGCATAATATGTCATGATCGAGTAAGGTTTATACCAGGGTTGCAAGGATGGTTCAATTTTAGGAAATCTATCAATGTAATTCACAATATTAGCAAATTAAAGAAAATGACAATAGGATTATAGATTGAGAAAAGCAGAACAAAAGAAGAACAAAGTTGAAGGATTCATGCTTCTCAATTCCAAAACTCACTACAAAGCTACAGTAATTAAAATAGTGTGGTTCTTATATAAGGACGGAAATACAAATCCATGGAGGAGAACCAAGATCTGTCTCAGCTTGGGCTGCCATAACAAAATACTATAGACTGGGCAGCTTGAATTTCTCACAATTCAGGAGGCTGCAGTCCAAGACTAAGGTGCCAACTGATTCAGTTCCTGGTGAAGGTTCTCTTCTTGGCTTGCAGATGGCTACCTTTTGGCTATGTTCTCACATGGCCTTTTCTTAGAGTGTGCCATTGTGACACTTACAATGCCTCTAAATCCCATTACAAGTCTTAACCTCATGGCCTCCTCTAATTCTAATTACCTCCTGCTATGGTTTGAACGTGTTCCCCTCAAAGCGTGTGCTGGGAACTTAATCCCAAGGCAATAGTGTGGGAGGTGGAGCCTAAGGGGAGGTGTTAAAGTCATGAGGGTGCCACCCTTATGAAAAGATTAATGCTAATTATAAAAGGCCTTGAGGCTGCACTTTTTATTTTTTTTTTGAGACAGAGTCTCACTTTGTCACCCTGGCAAGTAGAGTGCTGTGATGTCACAGCTCACAGCAACCTCAAACCCTTGGGCTTAAGTGATTCTCTCGTCTCAGCCTTCCAAGTAGCTGGGACTACAGGCACCCACCACAATGCTTGGCTATTTTTTGTTGCAGTTGTCATTGTTTAGCTGGCCCAGGCCAGGTTTGAACCTGCCACCCTTGGTGTCTGTGGCTGGTGCCATAACCACTGTGTTACAGGCGAGGCTGCATGTTTTCTGTCTTGCTCTCTCTTGCCCTCCACCTTCTGCCATGGGATGATGTAGCAGGAAGGCCCTTTCCAGATGCAGGCTCCTTAGTCTTAGACTTCTCAGCCTCCAGAATTATGAGCCAATAAACTTCTATGTTTTTTATAGATTACCTAGTCTCAAGTATTCTGTTACAGTAGCACAAAACAGACTGAGACATCTCCCAAAGGCCTACCTCCAAATAGCATTACACTGGGGCGTAGGAATTGTCCTATAAATTTTGGGGGCCACAAATTTTTAGTTCATAATGAGATTCCAGAAATAAACCCAACAGCTGTGGTCAACTTGTTTTTGACAAGGGAGACAAAACCATGGGAAAGAATGGTCTCTACAACAAATAGCACTGAGACAACTGGGTATCTAAAATACATGCAAAAGAATAAAGTTGGAGCCTTACTTCACATCATTTAGAAAACTTAACTTAATTTTAATAAAACAACTTAAATATTATAAAAACAAAAGCTCTAAATCTTTTAGAAGCAAACATATGAATAAATCTTCCTGACCTCAATTTGGCAATGGTTTCTTAGATATAATACCAGAAGCATAAAAAGCAAAAGAAAAAATTGATAAATTAGACTTCATTAAAATTAAAAAATTTTTGGCTTGACCTGGTGGCCTGTAATCATAGTACTTTGGGAGGCTGAAGCAGGTAGATTACTTGAGTTCAGGAGTTTGAGACCAGCCTGAGCAAGAGCAAGACCCATCTCTATTAAAAATAGAAAAATTAGATGAGTATTGTAGTGGACACCTGTAGTCCCAGCTACTCGGGAGGCTGAGGAAGGAGGATCACTTAAACCCTGGAGTTTGAGGTTGCTATCAACTATGCTGAGGCCATGGTCTGGGACTATAGAGTGAGATTCTATTTCAAAAAACTAAAAAAATAAAAAACTCTTGTGCATAAGAGAACACTCTTAACAAAGTAAAAATACAACCCACAGAATGGAAAAAAGAAGTGCAAATCTCATATCTAACAAGGGTCTAGTTCCAATATATTTGGAACTGAATGACAAAAAAGGCAAACAACTTAAAAAATGGACAAAATGCTTGAACAGACATTTTTACAAAGAAGATGCGCAAATGGCCAAAAAGTATATAAATGATATACAACATCATTAGTCATAAAGGAAATTCAAATCTGTAAGATACCACTTCATGCCCATTAGGATAGCTATCATTTAAAAAAAAGAAAGCAAGTTTTGGCAAGTATGTGGAGAAATGGGAGTGCTGTAGCACTCTTAGTGGGAAAGCAAAACGGTGTAGATTCTGTGGAACACAGTTTGGCGGGTCTTCAATAAAGGAAACAGAGAGTTAGCATATGATTCAGCAGTTACTTCCCTGGGTATGTACCTTAAAGAGCTAAAAACAGATGTTCAAACAAAAATTTGTACATTATTCTTCACAGCAACAATATTCACAATAGCCAAAAGATGGAAACAATATCCATCAACTGCCCAACAGATAAAAAACTGGCCTATCCAGATAATAGAATATTAATTGACTATAAAAAGAAATAAAGGACTGACCTTGACGACCTTTTGTTATATGAAAGAAGCCAGACACAAAAGGCCACATATTGTATGATTTCCAGAGTATAAAAATCCATAGAGACATAGAGTGTATTAAGGATTAAAGGGGCTGGGATTAGGGGGAAATGTTGGTGAGAAATGGGGAGGACTGCTTAATAGGTATAGGGTTTCCTTTGGGGGTAATGAAAATGTCTGGAACTAGACAGTGGTGATGGTTGCACACGATTATCAATATATTAAATGTCACCAGTGGTAAATTTTCTGTTTTGTATACTACACATACACACCCCAAAGTAAACAAACATTAAACTTCTAGCAAAATAGGAATAGCGGATAACTTCCTCAACCTGATAAAAAGCATCCACTAGAAATCTACTAAAAAGCCCAGAAGGTAAAGCATTAGAAGTCTTACTATAGTTAGGAAGAAGCAAGGATACCTTTATCATCCCTATTACCAACATTGACTTCAAGTCCTAGATAATGAAATATGCCAACAAATAGGAAAAAAGTTCTTTGGGGTCTTTGAAACCCTGAAGTTTTCAGCGTCCTCTGTGTGAAGGTGATAGTCGAAGACCATTCCTTTGGAAAGCTGGGTGGTGATTGACAGCAGTGGAGGTGCCAGATGAAGCTGCTGGGCAGGATCACATGGGGCTTTAGCTTCCCCATCAGCTGTATTAACCTTCGCAGAAACACTATGGCAGAAAAACAATCGAAGTAAAAATAGTGCTCTTCAGAAAAGCCCCCAGCTTATCCTTCTAATTAGAGTATCAAAATCCTACGGCCACTACTGATGAGAAACCATTTTTTTTTTTTTTTTTTTGAGACAGAGCCTCAAGCTGTCCCCCTGGGTAGAGTGCCGTGGCATTACAGCTCACAGCAACCTCCAACTCCTGGGCTCAAGCGAGTCTCCTGCCTCCGCCTCCCAAGTAGCTGGGACCACAGGCGCCCGCCACAACGCCCGGCTATTTTTTGGTTGCAGCCGTCATTGTTGTTTGGCGGGTCCAGGCTGGGGATTCGAACCCGCCACCTTAGGTGTACGTGGCTGGCGCCTTAGCCGGTTGAGCTATAGGCGCCGAGCCGAGAAACCATTTTAATCTACTTGTTTAAACATGTTCCCTTGACACCTCCATCAGGGCACAGGCTGAGCCTCCTTCTGGCTCTGAATCATTCTCTGTGCTCAGTGATGAATCCCCAACAACACAGGTCTGCAGCTGCAGGAGTAGCAAAGTGTGACATCAGTGGGAGGCAAGGTGCAGCTTCCAAAATGGCTCACTTTCATCTTTCCGTGTAATCTGAGGAAACTGTCTGCTAGTTGCCTCTTCTCTTACTAAGATATAAACTTATTTTTCCGATTGATCCATGTTGCTCATAAAGAGCCACATCGACATCCTCTCCAGGTGCTTTCCTGAATTCTGATCTCTGTGTCTGCCCCAATACTGTGTTCTGATTTATAGATTTCATTTGTCATGCTGTCGTGCTTTTGTTCCAAATTTTAGTTGTAATACATGGTCACAGAAAACAGATTATGATAACCTCTCCTTTGGTGAAGACATATCATGGCCTGTTTTATATTTTACCTACTAAGCTTTGATTCCATTTATTCTTGGTTATACGTGTAAATGTGGCACAGAATTCTGTAATGGAATCGCTAGTTGAAACAACCCCAATCTCATTTCTCCTCAAGAAATGCTAAGAAATACATGCATGTTGACATTGTTGACTTTGTGCAAGAATACGTTTATGAAATGTGCCCTCTTTACCCCATTCATCAACAGATTCACACTTGGCCAGATTTTGCTTAAGCCGCTACCTTCCCAATGGCTTCCCACTCTTCCCCATACCGGGTTGACCTTTCCTTTCTTTGTGCATTTTACTTTTCTGCAAATTGTATTTTACCTTTTTGACATATGGAAAGTATTGGACTAGGAGGCTTCTGAGAATAGGAACTCTGGCTGGCTCATGGTTATGACCCAAAGCCTGGCTCTTCGCCTACCTCTCAAGGTTGCTCCTTGAACATTGTTGAATTGAAAGGCAATGAACCACTGATACAGGGTTATCTGGAAAAAGCCACTGGAGCAGAGAGGAAAGACTGACCAGGCTTCGAATTCTGCAGGCCGAGAGAAGGAGTTTTCTTGGCAGAGAAAACAAGTGCAAGTGCCTGAAGATATGAAAGACCACACTTACTTGCAGAGAGGTAGGAAATTCAGCGTGATGGAGACACAAAGATGAAACTGGAGAATATGGTTTGACCCTGATGATCTATACTCTGAGAAAAGTGGGCTTAAGTTACAAGGTTCAGAAGAGGTTTCTAAGCAAGAGAATGACATAATAATGCTTGTTTTTCAAACAAACGCTAGATTCGTAATGTAAACTATGGACTTTGGGTGATAATGATCTTTCCAAATGTACATTATAGTGGGGATGCTCATGACGAGAGAAGGGTGGGTAAAGGAAGATACGTGGGAAACCTCTGTGTTCTTCCCAATTTTGCTGAACCTAAAACTGCTTGAAAGAATAAGGTCTATTAAAAAAAAAAAAAAGAGGGTAACTCCAGTAGTAGCAGGCTTTTTTTTTTTTTTTTTTGAGACAGAGCCTCAAGCTTTCCCCCTGGGTAGAGTGCCATGGCATTACAGCTCACAGCAACCTCCAACTCCTGGGCTCAAGCGAGTCTCTTGCCTCCGCCTCCCAAGTAGCTGGGACCACAGGCGCCCGCCACAACGCCCGGCTATTTTTTGGTTGCAGCCGTCATTGTTGTTTGGCGGGTCCGGGCTGGGGATCCGAACCCGCCACCTTAGGTGTACGTGGCTGGCGCCTTAGCCGGTTGAGCTATAGGCGCCGAGCCAGTAGCAGGCTTTTAATGAGTGGTCTTGGTAAGAGCATTTTGTTTGTGTGCTCCAGAGGTGGAAAGGGCTAAATTTGTCATCAGGCATTATAACTGTCAGTTGTCACAATCCTACAAATCACGCTGGATCTAGGCATGTTCTTCTAACCAGAAGCCAGAAGTGAAAAGAAAGACCGTAACAAGGTATCAGAAGTTTGAGCCTAGAAAAATAGATCTCATGTTTTTCAGCAGGAAGTATTAAAATGGAAAGAGGGCCAAAAGGACAAAGTTATGTCCAGAAGCCACCTGGCCAAAAAACAGCAGAAAATTAGATGAGATGAGAGATGGGCAAGATTGCCTGTGAAGTTGGGAGGTTCTCTCAGGATTATAGAATGTAGCTGTTTAATGAAGGTCTTTGTTGCTTCTAGGGGAATCCTTTTTTATTTTTTTATTTGAGACAGAGTCTCAAGCTGTCAGAGTGCTGTGGTGTCACAGCTCACAGCAACCTCAAACTCTTGGGCTTAAGCAATTCTCTTGCCTCAGCCTCCCCTACTCAGCTGGGACTACAGGCACCTGCCACAATGCCTGGCTATTTTTGTTGCAGTTGCCACTGCTGTTTTAGCTGGCCGGGGCCGGGTTCAAACCCACCACCCTCGGTAGATGGGGCCGGCGCCCTACCTACTGAGCCACAGGCACCACCCTCTAGGGAGTTCTTGAAAAAGCAGTGTGATAGAATAAATTAGAACAAATAATCTTTTACTTTAATCCTTTCTCTGCCGTGCCTCAAAGTGTGTTCTTTGGGTGAGATTCTTAATTTTTCTAATCCTTAATCTCCTTCCCTGTGAAAAGAGAATAATGACACCTCCCTTACAGGAGTATTGTAAGAATTAGAATACTTGGTGAAATACCTGATAAATAATATGAGAATTACTATTATTCTTAGCCTGTATTCAAAAAACTAGACTTTCCAGGGGAGGAAGGAAGATATGTCAAAATCACTTGTCATCATATGATTGGCGTGTTGTTCATTAGGAAAGGCTATTTCTTTGCCAATCTGAGCTTCCTAGTGTGGGTGGGTCCTGGCTCTCATGCTATATCTTATGTGCAGAAGATCCTGACCGGGGCTGTGCTCCCCACATGGGCTGCCCTGTGTGAGGAGGCCCCCACACATGGTGTGTCTGTGGGCGGCCTGGCCTGTGGTTTTGTGGATGCCCAGTGTCTGTTGAGGCTACTCCTGTTTGTGGCTTGGCCTCTGTACTTCCCACTCCGCCTGTGAGGAGCCATGCTGTCTGTTCTACAAGCCAAGCCTGTCTGCTACTGCTGGTTCCTGGGAATCAGCCACTTCCCTCTTCTAGGGAAGCAAATCGTCACAGCATGGATGACTGCCACTGGGAAACTCACTCCTGCCTGAAATAAGGCAATGGCTTTCAAGGGAGGAATGAGAGAAAGCAAATTATGAGCCGAATGTACTCTAGTGAGTCTACTGGGTGTTTCTTCCCAGGTCAGCCATGGTGGATACCCACAGGAGGGCAGAGAGAGCCAGAGAACCTCAAATTACCATGTAGTCCTCCAAAGAGGCAGATTTGGTCAGCGCTTTTGCCATAGGGGAACAATCTGCCCATAACATTTAGTTGAAAGTTGGGGACAACTTTATTTTTTAACCACAGGAAACAAAAATCTACCTCAGGGAGTTAAGAAAGTAGCTCAATAAGCCTCTCTAGGCAGAAGATGAGATCCCATGAGTTAGCAAAGTTCAAGGGCACAAATATGACAAGTAAATTGATTATCATCATAAAAGAATAGGAAGAGAGAAAAGAGGATGGAAAAGAGAAGGAGTGGCAATTGCAGAACAACTGGAAGAAGCAATGGGGCCTGGTGGTAGGAGGCGTTAGGAACAGGAAATGTCCACTACTTGATTTAAAGTTTGGGTCACAGCATTTGATCTGTGTTTGGTGAATGTTTTATGTGCACTTGAGAGGAATGTGTGTTCTGCAGTTGTTCAATGCTCTACAGATGTTAATTAGGCCAATGTTAAATTGTTGTTTTAAACAATACCCTTATTGATAGTGTGTCTTCTTGTTCTGACCATTACTGAGAGAGGAGTGTTACAGTCTCTAATTGTAGGTTTATCTATTTCTTTCTTTAATTCTGTCAATTTTTGCTTTGTGTATTTTGAAGCCATATTACTAAGTGCATGTAAAGTTATGATTGTTATATTTCCCCCAATAGTTATCGTGAAATGTTCCTCCTGATCTCAGGTAATTCTTGTTATTTCTGGTAATTATCTTCATTAATTTGTTTCAAAAGTCTCAAAGTAGACTGGGTGCCATGACTCATGCCTATAATCCCAGCACTCTGGGAGGCCAAGATGGAGGATCTCTTGAGCTCAGGAGTTCAAGACCAGCCTGAGCAAGAGCAAGACCCCAGCTCTACTAAAAATAGAAAAACTAGCTGGGTGTGATGGTGGGCTCCATAAGTCCCAGCTACTGGGGAGGCTGAGGCAAGAGTGTCACTTGAGCCCTAGAGTTTGAGGTTGCTGTGAGCTATGATGACACCATGGCACTCTGCCCAGAGCAACAGAGTGAGACTCCATCTCACAAATAAAAAGGTCTTGAAGTATCCTTTAATCTGATGTTAACATGCTTAGTATTTACATGACATAATTTTTTCCTCCTTTTTTTTCTTTCAACTTGTTGGTGTATTCCTATTTAATGTATATTTCTTATCATCAGTACACAGTTGAGTCTGTCTTTTAATTGCAGTATTTATTAGTCCACTTAAATTATTGATATGCTTGAGTCCAAGTCTATAGTCTTGCTATTTGTTTCCCATTCATCACCTCTCTTCTTTGTTTCTAATTTTCTTTCTTCTTTGGGACTAAAAAAACCTTGGGGTTCCATTCTATTTCTTATATGAAATTTTTAACTTTTTTTTTGTTTCCTCGTTTTCATTGTTGTTCTAGAGGCTATAATATGCATCTTCATCTTAATCAGAGTCTACCTCAAATTAATAGCCTACCACTTAGCATATACAGTGGTGTAAGAAACTTGGCAACAGAGCTTGATTTCATTTACTTCCATCTTTTGTGCAATTGTTTGTTCTAGTTTTCTTACACACGTTATAAACAATGCAAAAAATTATTTTTGCTGTAAATGAGCAATTGTCTTTTACGGGATTCAAGGAAATGAAGAAAATAGTCTTTTAAATTTACTTTCAAATTTGCCATTCCCAGTGCTTTTTATTCTGTCATATAGATTCATATTTCTATTTCATATACTTTCCTTTACCCGCCCCCCCCCAAATTCCTGTAGTATAGCTCAAAGTGCAGTTCTGCTGGTGACACATTTTCTCAGTTTGCCTTTATCTTAAAATGTCTTGATTTTACCTTAATTTTTTAAAGGAGATTTTCTCTAAATATAGAATTTGAGATTGACAGATTTTGAATATTTTCCCAGCACTTTAAAAATAATGTTCCATTGTTTTTTCCCACTGAAATCCATTGTTTTCATGGAATAGTCTATTCTCATTCGTATGGAAGTTCCTCTTTATGTGACAATTCCTTTTCTCTGGTCACCTTTCAGATATTATTATTATTACCTTTGTTTTTTTTTTTTTTTGCAATTTTACTATGATGTGCCATGGTGGGGTTTTCTTTATTTTTATTCTTCCTGGAGTTCCTTTGTTGTCTTGGGTCTGTGGGTTGATGTTTTTAATCAAATAAGAAAACATTTTAGCCAATATTCCTTTAAATATTTTTTTTTCTACGCAGTCCCTTGTTTTCTCACTTTTTGGGAATCCAATTACCTGTATGTTAGGTCAACTGATGCTTTCCCATGAGTCACCATGCCTCTATTCTTTCTTTTTCAATCTTTTCTCTCTTATTCAGTTTGTTTAGTTTCTATTAACCTGTCATCTAGCTCACAAATCCTTTTTTCTGTATTGCCAAATTTGCTGTGAATCTTAAATGAATTTTTAAAATTTCAAATATCATATTTTTTTTTTTTAGTTTGGGAAGCTCCATTAGATTCATTTTTAAAGTTTTCATGTCTTTCCTGAAATTCCCTCATTTTTTTTCACCCCTCATTTCCCTCATTTTATTCCTTTTCCCCCCATACATTCTGTATCACTTTTCAGTTATTTTAGAATTGTCATCTACCAATTCCAACATTGGTCACCTTTGGATCTGTTTTTATTGGCTACTTTTGTTTCTCTTCATGTCTTAATCACATTTTCCTACCTTTTTTTGTACATCTAGTAAATATTCTTTGACAGTCATAAATCATAGAGATTCTGGGTTCTGTTTTCTTTCTCTAAAAGTGTATTGAATTTAGTTTCAGCAGGCAAGTCACCTTGATCCTGTGAAGGCATGGTTTATGCTTTGTTAGAATAGGTTTGTTTAGACTTTGCCCTTAGGTCTAGAGCAAAGATTAGAGTTACTCCCTAAGTGTGGTCCTTCTGGGTTTTAATGGAAGGCTTGACGTGTTTACCTAGCCTTCTGCAACTTGCTGGGACTTGAACTTCAAATCCAGATCCCCAGCCTTGGGTAGATGCTTAGTTATTTCAGTGTCTCAATTGTTGCTTTCTACTGGTTCATACAGTCTTTCCCAGGCATGTATAGCTGAGGGGTTAGTCAGAGATGTGAAGAGAATTTATATGGAAAATTTGAGTCTCCTCTTCTGTGACTCACTATTTCTGCAATTTGTCCTTTGAATTTCCAGCTGCTGTGACATCTCTGAATTCCAAACTCTGATTCTTTGGCCTGATAAACTTGACGTTTCCTGCCTCTGTCCTGCACCACCCAGACTGAAGAGTGTCCTCAGGTAACAATTTATATGAAAGTAGATTTTATCCATTTCAGTCCCATTCTTCAAGTGTCCATCTCCTCCAGTTTCTGCTGGGTTTTGATTGCTTTCTAGTGACTTCTGTTGTTTTATTTTATCCAGTATTTATAATTATTGATAGGAAAGTCAGTCCAATATAAGTGACTCCACCATTAACAGAAGCCAGAAGTTCCTGAGTGATTCTTTAAAAATACAACTGTATTTCCTTGAATGGCTCCCATTTTTCTTGTTTGAGTTCCCTCAGAAGTAGGTTCTCAGATAAGGATTTTTACTTCAAATAGTTTATTTGGGAAGTGATCCCAGGAAGCATAAAGTGGAGAAAGGAGACCTGGAAGGTGTGCTGAGTTATGATTTACAACAGGAGCTCAACCCTGCTGAGGAACTCAGTGAGAAAGTGAGGCCGTGTCTCAGAGCTATCCCAAACAAGGCGCAAGGTGGGGTATTTATCCAGCAGTGCTGGTGGTATTTAGCCACAAATGCCTTGCCAGAGAGTGGCTTCCAGGGACATCAGTCCTCAGGACTTTTGGCTTGCTTTGCATGCAGTGTGCAAGCAGATAGTCACAAGTGTTTGGGGTAAACAAAACTTTAATGTTTAGATGTCAATGCTGAGAAGATATAGGTAAGGATTCTATGTGTCTACTACTCCATCCTGTTAAGAAAAAAATCAAAACTCCCTATTGCTAGGCTGGGCTGGTGCAGGCCGGTAGTCTCAACTACCTGGACAACCTAGTGAGAGCCACCTCAAAGAAAAAAAAAAAGCATAGCATTTCTACTTGATCCCTCATCATTCTCCCTCTTACCCACCAGGACCCAGCACAGGCATTTGTTTATTTATTTATTTTTTAACACATAACTTGTTTCCCCTTTAGGGCTTGGTCTTTTCATGTTGGCTCCATTTTTTACACTCAAATTTTACTTACATGTTACCTCTTCAGAGATGTCTTCTCTGAGCAACCTGTCCAAAGTAGCCTCCAACTTGCTACCATTTTACCCTAAGTAGATTCTATGCATATTACTTGTCATACTGCATGCTTTTTTTGGTAATTTATATGCTTGCTTTTGTCTAACATCTGCTTCTCCTACCAGTATAACATATGTGTAAGAGCAAGAACCTTGTTTATCTTGTCACAACTGTAAACCCCTGAGCTTACACTAGGAACTAAAAAATACTTATTGAATGAATGAATAAATGAATACTTTAATAGATAAACGAACATACTAAAGTTTGCAAATAAGTTGCAAATAAAAAAGTTTAAGTGGAAGTAACTTAGGTATCCATCAACTGATGAATGGATAAACAAAAGATGGAATATACATAGAATGGAATATTATTCAGCCTTAAAAAGAAAGAAGTTCTGGCACATGCTATGAAATGGATGAAACTTGAAAATACTATGTCGGGTAAAATAAGCTTGTCAACAAAGAACAAATTACTGTATGAGTCCACTTACACGAGGTACCTAGAGTATTCAAATTTATAGAGACAGAAAGATGAATGGTGATTGCCATGGGTTGGAGGGAGGTGAGAATGAGAAATTAGGGTTTCCTGAATATAGAATTTAGGACCTAGAAAAGTTGTTTGATCACCACTCCCACGACTGTTGGCTTGAGATCTTGAACGGCTACACCTGAAGAGTAAGGGCAAATTTTAGGCTTTCTTGGCCCCGTTTTGAATATTATTAGTCCAAGAATTAGACTAGGATTAGGATTGGCCTGGATTTCTAGTGCCACTAAGCACCTGAAAAAGCAAATGTAGACCCTCTCTAGAGGAAGGTAACATCCTAGGCCTCATAGTAATCTTACAAATAGTTTTATAAGCACAACATGTGGCACACAATAAAAAATTACCAGGCACACATGGAGACGAGACAACATAAAATATATCACAAGAAACATCAGGTAATAGTACAGTCCCATACAGATTCTGGATTTGGAATTCTCAAACATAGACTGTAAAATAACTGTGCTTAATGTTCAAAGGAAAAAGGAGGAGATTGAGCATTATGGTAGAGATCTGGAAATTATAATAAAAGACATGGTAGGTTAGAAAAGACTCATAAAAAATGTAGAACTGAAAAGTACAATAACCTAAATTATTAATATTGTTGATAGGTTTATGAGAGATTAGATATCATTGAAGAGAGAATTAGTGAAACAAAAGATGTATCAGTGGAAGAGATAAGGAATAAAATATAAAAAAAGTAGAAAGGATAGAAAATACAGAAGAGAAAGTAAGAGACATAAAAAGTGAATAGATTGGCTTGGCACCTGTGGCTCAAGTGGCTAAGGCACCAGCCACATACACCTAAGGTGGCGAGTTCAAATCTAGCCCAGGCCCGCCAAACAACAATGACAGCTGCAACCAAAAAATAGCTGGGCATTGTGGTGGGCACCTGTGATCCCAGCTACTTGGGAGGCTGAGGCAGGAGACTTGCTTGAGCCCAGGAGTTGGAGGTTGCTGTGAGGGGGACAGCTTGAGGCTCTGTCTCAAAAAAAAAAAGTGAATAGATTTAACATACCTGTATTTGGAATCTCAGAAATAGAGGGGAGAAATGAAGCAGAAGTAGTATTTGAAGAAATGAAGGCTGAGAATTTTTCTAAACTGATAAATTCGTCAAGCCACAGAGTCAAAATCACACAGGTAAATATAAGAAAAAACTCATAGCTGAATACAACTGCTAAAAACCAAACATAAGGTGTCTTTTTTTTGAGACAGAGTCTCATTTTTGTCGCCCTTGGTAGAGTGCTGTGGTATCATAGCTCATAGCAACCTCGAACCCTTGGTTTTAAGTAATTCTCTTGCCTCAGCTTCCCAAGTAGCTGGCACTACAGGTGCCCACCACAATGCCTGGCTATTTTTAGAGACGAGGGTCTTGGTCTAGCTCAGGCTGGTCTCGAACCTGTGAGCTCAAGGCAATCCACCCACCTCGGCCTCCCAGAGTGCTAGAATTCCAGGCGTGAGCCACCATGCCTGGCCTAAGATAAGATGTTTTAGTTGGTTTTGTGCTGCTGTAACAATACCTGAGAATGGGTGATTAATAAAGAAAAGAATTGTATTTCTTACAGTTTTGGAGGCTGAGAAGTCCAAGATCAAGGGGCCCACACCCGACAAGGGCCCTTGGGCTGTGTCATCTCAAGGTGGAAAGGAGAAGGGCAAGAGAGTGTGTGAGAGAGCCAATCTCATTTTTTTCTAACTTTTTTTTCTTTTTGAGACAGGGTCTTGCTTTGCTGCATGAGCTAGAGTACAATAGCATCATTATATTTCATAGCAGCCTCAAACTTCTGGGCTCAAGTGAACCTCCTGCCTCAGCCTCCTGAGTAGCTGGGTCAACAAGTGTGTACTACCATGCCTGGCAAATTTCTTAATTTTTTGTAGAGACAGAGTCTTGCTATGTTGTTCAGGCTGGTCTTACACTCTTAGCTGCAAGTGTACCCCATATCAACTTTGAGGTATACATTTACCCCCTAAACTCATGTCCTTTTCACCTGCAAAAACACATTTTGTCTGTCTCCAATAGCTTTAGTAGTCTTTCTTTTTTTTTCTTTTTTTTTTTTTTTGGCAGTTTTTGGCTGGGGCTGGGTTTGAACCCACTATCTCCAGCATATGGGGCCAGCACCCTACTCCTTTGAGCCACAGGCACTGCCCAACTTTAAAAGTCTTAACTCATTCCAGCACCAACTCAAAATTCCAAAGTCCAGAGTCCCATCTAACTCAGATATGGGTGAGACTCAACACATGATTCATCATGAGGCAAACTCCTCTCTAGCTGTGAGCCTACAAAATCAAACCAAGTTATTTACTTCCACAATACAATGATGGACAAGCATAGATAGACATTCCCAGTCCAAAAGGGAGAAAAGGGCAAGAAGAAAGAAATAACAGGCCTCAAGTAAGTCCAATATTCAGCAGGCAGTGTTGCAGAAGGAATAGCCAGGGGAAAAAGTGGCAAAAATATTGTCTGTCTCCCCTACTTTTTGGTAACTGAAACCTGTATCCCTGCCTCAGGCCAGTGGTTGGGAGGGGTAGGGAATATCTTGTTCTTTGAGCCATAGGAGATGGCTCAAGAGTAAAGGTCACAAAATCTTAGCTGAAGATGGGATTAATCCAGGTGGAGGTCACAAGATTGTCTTAGCCTAAAATAGGATGAATCTGGGCAGAGGCCACAAAATCATCTTGGCCCAAGGTAGGATTACAAGATTATAACCTTTAAAAGCTCTGTGCTTCTGCTCAGAAGCAAGATCTTGGATTTTGAGACCATTGTCTGCCATTTTCCTCCTTTGCCAGCAAAGTAATAAGCTTCCTTTTCCTTCTTCTCAAACTGCTTATCCCTCTTTCTCTGATGTGGCTTTAGGGGGATAAGAGCTGAACTTTTGGTAACAGCAGACAACATTAAATCTTAAAGCTCCAGAATTATCTTTTACTCCATATGCCTCTTTCTGGACGCACCATGGGATTTGGGCTCCTAAGGCCTTGGGCAGCCCTGCCCCTGTGGCTTTGCGGGGCTCAAACTTTGAAACTCACACAGGTTAGAGTCTCCTGTGCCTATAATTCTCCCATGCTGTGGTCTCTAAGGTGGCACCATTCTGGTGGTATTGCCTAATTGGGGCTTTCTGTGCTGTCTCCATGACGACTTTCTGCCTGGGCCCTCAATTTTTTTTTTGCAGTTTTTGGCCGGGGCTGGGCTTGAACCCGCCACCGCCAGCATATGGGGTCAGCGCCCTACTCCCTTTGAGCCACAGATGCTGCACTCAATCTTTTTGATACATCCTTTGAAATCTAGGTTAACCTCAGAGTCAGCACCGTGTGAACACTGCCAAAGCTGGTTGCTTGCACCCTCCAGAGCTGCAGCACCAGCTGCACCAGCTGGGCCTGCTAGAGCCACAGAAGGGGCAGCCATGGGACAGAGTGCCAGAATGGGGGGAGCAGAGTCCCGAGGCTGCCCTGGGCAGTGAGCCCATAAAGGGCACCCAGGGCGCGCCCTCTAAACCATGGGCCCCTGCTAGGAGGAATAGCCCTGAAGACATTCTTCTCTTGTCTTGACAATTAGAACCTGGCTTTCTCCTAGCCTTATAAATCTCCTCAGAAAACAGTCAATTGGCCCCACCCTTAGTTTACTCTCCTAAACATGTCTTTTCTTTCCTTACACAGCCAACCTAAAAAATTTTCAAAGTTCTACTTTCTGCTTCTTTTTAATTCTAAATTCCATCTTTAAAAAGTTTCTTTCTTCTTTCATTTTACTCTTAGCAGTCAGAAGAAGCCATGCAGAACCTTGAACATTTTGCTTAGACATTTCTTCTGCCAGATATCCTAGTTCATTGTTCTTACAGGGTCTGCCTTCCGGAAGCCGTAGGACACAGACACAATTCTGCCAAGTTCTTTGTAACTGTAGATCAAGGACGGCCTTTACTCCAGTTTCTATAATAATACCTTGTTCATCAGGTTCACCTGAGGCCTCATCGGAATGGCCTTTCAGACTTTCCTTCTGTTTTCTTTTGAGCCCTCACCAGAATCTACCCCTAACTCTCTGCTCACAGAAATGTAGGCTTTTTCTAACCTGTCCCTCTAAATTCTTCCAGCTTCTAATCATTAGCCAGTTCTAAAGATGCATCCCCATTTCCAGGTATTTATTATGGCAAGAGCTCCACCTCCCAGGACCAGTTTTCTGTCTTAATCCATTTTGTCTTACCATAATAGAATGCCTGAGACTGTTTTTTTTTTTTTTTTTTTTAAATAAAGATCAGAGATTTATTTCTTAGAGTTCTGGAGACAGGTCCAAGGCCAAGTACCCCACATCTAGCAAGGGCCTTCCTGCTACATCATCCCATGACAGAGATAGAAGGGCAAGAGAGAAAGAGAGGGGCAAATTCACATTTCACTTTTATACCAAACTCACACTCACAACAACAACATTAATCCATTTGTGAAGGCAGAGTCTTCATGACCTAATTTCTCTCTCTCTCTTTTTTTATGAGTCAAAATCTCACTCTGTTGCCCTGACTCGAGTGCCTTGGCATCAGCTTAGTTCACATCAACCTAAAACTCCTGGTATCAAATGATCTTCCTGCCTCAGGCTTTCAAGCAGCTGGGCCTAAGGGTGCCCACCACAATGCCCAGATAATTTTTCCTATTTTTAATAGAGATGGGGTCTCACTCTTGCTAAGGCTGGTCTTGAACTCCTGAGTTCAAGGAATCCTCCTGCCTCTGCCTCACAGAGTGCTAGGATTATAGGCATGAACTTCTGTCCTAAATAATTTCTTAAATGTTTCATCTCTCAATACTGTTGCATCGAGGATTAAGTTTCTACCACATGAACTCTGGGGTACACATTCAAACTCTAGCATAAGACAAAATCTTAAAAACAGCCAGAGAAAGTAGATACCTTCAGAGGAACAATAATTAGACTGATACCTAACTTCTCAGAAACAAACAATGAATGACTTTTCAACAAAAACAGGCAGAAAACAATGGGATTATTCCTTTAATAAAAGAAAATAATTGCAACCTACTATTCTAACCCAGAAACATTATCATTCATGAATAATAACCAAAATTAAAAATTATATCCTCAGGAGACTACAGAAAAGGAAATCTCAAAGAGTGTTCTCCAAGCAGAAGAAACATAATCCTCTTGGAAGATCAAAAATGCAGGAAGAGGCTCAGTGCCTATAGCTCAACCGGCTAAGGCACCAGCCACGTACACCTAAGGTGGCGGGTTCGAATCCCCAGCCCGGACCCGCCAAACAACAATGACGGCTGCAACCAAAAAAATGCCGGGCGTTGTGGCGGGCGCCTGTAGTCCCAGCTACTTGGGAGGCAGAGGCAGGAGACTCGCTTGAGCCCAAGAGTTGGAGGTTGCTGTGAGCTGTAATGCCATGGCACTCTACCCAGGGGGACAGCTTGAGGCTCTGTCTCAAAAAAAAAAAAAAAAAAATGCAGGAAGAAACAAGAAAATATAGAGTTAAAATACATAGTATTATGGAGGTAGGCTTCGTAGGAAATGGGTAAAAGTACCCAATAACACTAGAACTTGATAAATCAAGGACCCATATTATAATCTCTTGGTGTTATGGTCTCAATGTTTGGGTCCTCTCAAAATTCAGGTTGAAACCTAATCACCCATGTGGTGCTATGAGGAGGTAGCGCCTTTGGGAGGTTTCAGATCATAAAGTTGGAGCTGTCCTAAATAGGTTTAGCACCCTTACGAAAGTAGCCTGAGAGAGACTCCTTACCCCTTGTATCACGTGAAGACACGGCGAGAAGGTGCTGTCTCTGAACCAGAAATCAGGTCCTCACCAGTCACCGAATCTGTTAGTGCCTTGGACTCCCCAGCCTCTAGAAGTGTAAGGAATAGATTTAGCTATAAGCCATCCCGTTTCTGATCTTTTGTTATAGCAGTCCAAACAGACTAAGACACTAAGGTAGCCTCTAAAACGTAGTATATGTAACTTCCAAGCTAATGGTGGGTGGCTGGTATAATAGAACAATATTAATTAATCTAAAAGAAAACAAAAGAGGAGACAGGTAGCACAACTCAGAATGCAAATTATAAGATGGTAGTTTTAAACCCATATAAACCAGTCGTGAAGTTAAACATAAATAAATAAAGTGTCCAATTAAAAGACAAACTGTCCAAATAAGAAACCAAAATCTATATATTGTTTACAGGAGGCATACATAAAATACAATGGAACACAGTGGGAACGCCTGTGTCCTTGTTTTCAAAGCAAGAATAAAAAAATATAATAGGTAACTTTATTAAACACTTACTAAAGGACTAGAATTGTTTTAGGCACTTTATCTCAATTATTAGTGCTCTTTCTTCTTTGGCTTTTCCAAGGCTATCATACCACTCTGGTGGACAAAGAGATAGCAGAGGTCACATCACACCACAGGAGAGCTTTCTGGGCATGGTGATGATTTAGTTTTTAAATCCAGGAGGTGATGATTTTGTTTTTAAAATAGAAACACTTGGGCCGCTCCTGTGGCTCAAAGGAGTAGGGCGCTGGCCCCATATGCTGGAGGTGGTGGGTTCAAACCCAGCCCTAGCCAAAAACTGCCAAAAAAAAAAAAAAAATAGAAACACCTGAAGAAATCAATTTAATATATAGTCAAAACACAAACCTTCCTCCCTACCCTCAGCCTGCCAATCTTCATTCTAAAACTCAATCAAAATTTGGTGCCCAGGACACCCAGAAGACAACACATTGTGACTTTGCAGCCAAGCCATGAAAGGGGCATGGGTTTTGAAGTCAGAGATTTCATCCTAACTCTGCTCCTGTGGGGTGTGTGACCTTGGGCAAGTCAATTAACTCACCTACACTGGATTTCGTCAGTAAAGCAAGTAGGCTAAGCCTACTTGTATCCTAGGTCATGCTAAGGTTACCTCGAAGGAAACTCTTCTAATGTCTACGTGGGACATTCCCTCTCTAAATGCTGCATGTACATAAGCCAGTACTTAAAGCCTCAACTCTGAGATCACCTGGACCAATATTTTTGTTTTCCAGATGAGGAAACTGAAGTACAGAGAAGCCAAATACTTGCTGTGTTATCTTGAGCAAATTGCTTGATCTCTCTGGTCTCAGTTTTCTTGTCTATAAAATGGAGATGGTAATATCAGCCTCACACAGTTTTTGTGAAGCTTGCATAAAGAAATCTATGTATGTAAAAGATCTAGTACTTGATAGCTGTTTGATGCATTGTGGCAGCTACTATTTTTTAGGTGAATATTATTATTATTTTGCATGTTTTGTGTATTATGTGTAGCATTTGAGAATTCATTCCCTCTGTGAGGTTGTAAGAGCTGGCAGGCTGCAGCCATTTGGTCACAAATCCTAGGGTTGGTGGGTTGTCCTGGGGAGACCTTCCTCTTGGGGTCAGGTAGAGTTCAGTGAACTCGCAAAGAAGCGTGATTTTAGACGCTCCAAGGTACATCCACTCATCTCCTCTCCACTCCCTCTGCCTGTTATTAAACTGGTAGTTTTTACAACATCAATAAAGAACTTTCCTACCCAATTACCCCAGACAATAGGCTGAAAAGCAGTTTCGACTATGAAAACTTCGTGTTGGGTTCATTTAGATTGTTTTGCTGTGTCAAATCCTCACTTGAGTTCAAAAGTTCAGCTGAACCATGAACTTTGTAATTTCACAGCAGGCAGTTCTACAAATATAGTGGAAAGTGAAAAAACACACCATATTTAAGGTAGGCTTGTCACGTTGTATATAACACAGTTCGGAATGAGTGTATGTAAAACAGCCCTTAATTTCCAGAGCACAATGACATATCAAAAGGAAAGGGGGAAACAAAGCTAAAGCAAACTGTTCCTTGAGTTACCTGACCTCTGAGGCTTCCGAGGGAATGCACATCGAGTGACTAATCATTAGCGGACAAACTAAAGCCAGCTAATCTTCTTAATAAATTGTGAAGTCTTGTATACCTCTCGGTGTTAGTGGTGGCTTTTCTGCCTGTCTGGACCAGGCAGCATATCAAAACAAAAGGGTCATGACTTTATGTATTTGTTAAAGTTAGAATCCACGTTCTCATATAACTCAGGCTTGATTTGACCTGGTTACACAAGTGTAGGTGGAGTGAAAGTTTCACAGGAATGAGAGTAATGCTGGGGTTTCACTGGTCTATTAATAAATATACACACAAATTAAGTTCAAGAACCTCTCATTTTGTAAGCCTTTCATGCTTGCGCAGCTGTAGGTTCAGGGGTAAAGCAAACAAGATAACAAACCCACTTGGGTGAAGGTGCCTTTCAGCTTGAACCTAGCGAAATCCTCAGTATTGTGGAATGAGATTTCCTATTGCATCAACGTGGTCTTCATCTGCTTTGAGGAAATGTGTTTCTCGTTGCTTTTTTAATGTCGCAGCATGTAATAGCGAAGGGGCAGCTCCAGGCAGACAATCTGGGGGCAAGGGGCTTAGTTCAAGCAAGGTGTTTTTACACGGCAGCTGTTTATTGCCCTTTGTTTACCAAGAGGTTGATCTGCAGGGTCAGAGAGGAAAGCTGGGCTTGGTCGTTTGTGGCAGCAGAGAGGAAGGCGCGGGGTGAGAAGGTCAAGTCCTTTGAAGGATGGTTCCTCAGGAGTTAAATGGGACTGGTTTTTCAAAAGCGGTTTCCCCTTTTTCTTCACTGTTGCCTCAAAGTTGCCAGGATTTTCGCTCCAGCCAGCTCAGGACTCTTTTTAGAAAGATCTCCCCGTGGAGATGGTCCGAGGCTATCCCGTGGCCCTTAACAGGATGCTTTTTCCATGCGGGAAGGTCTTGCTGAGTTCTGTCAGGAATTGATGACATTTTCCATTTTTTTCCAGATATAAATCATCACAATAAATGTAGCACCCTCCAACCGAGAACGGAGAACCGTGGCAGTAAACGGAGAGTGGCCGTGAAGACTGTGAAATTTGGTTGACCTAGTTAAAGGTGGTCCGTCCTCCTGGTGGGGTTGTGAGGCTGGAAGGAAAAACAAGGTTCACTGCTTTTGTGGCTCGATGAACTGGGCTGCCCAGATTTTACAGCTCTGTTTCTGGTTGACCTGCCCTGTATAGTGGGGCTGCGTGTCTCTTGATGAGGCCAGGACAGGAGGGGAGTTGGTGGCATTCTTTTAAAGGGCTTGTAAGATAGTGAATAATGACAGCAGGTTTTGTTCATTCAGAAAGCATTTACAGAGAACCCACTTCAGGGGAACGATGGCTGGGGACCCGGCGGGAGGGGGTCGGTGGGAAGTGAAAGAGACTTCTGTGGGGAGATGTCAGGAGAGGAAAGCACGGAGAAAAGTGGGAGCTGCAGCCAGTCTGCAGCCTGTGGACAGTGAGAAGGGGATATGGATTCCCAGGGAACAACAGTGCACATAGCAGAATAAAAGGGAGATGTGTGGGAAAATAGGACAAAAACAAGTCTTCTGGGGGCGGGGGGCAAGCCGAGAAGGTCTATCCTGGCTGGCAAAGGGCTAAATGTGGAGTGCGCTTATGTGGCGTGGATGGTAGCGACAGGCAGGAGAGGAAAGCATTTCAAATGCAAAACAAAAGTCCCACTTTCTGCTCACCATGGATCTATGCTGTGTCCCTGTGACTTCCCTGTCTCTGTGGATTTCACTCTGCATTCGTTTTTAGAAATCACAACAGCTGTCCAGAGGGTACTATAGCTAGCAGTTACTTGTCATTTTCTCTGCATCAGTATTTTTTTTTTAAAAAAAAACAGTCTCACTCTGTCACCCCGGGTAGGGTGCCGTGGTGACATGATAGCTGACAGCAACCTCAAACTCTTGGGCTGAAGTGATCCTCTTGCTTCAGCCTCCCAAGTAACTGGGACTACAGGTGTGCACCACCATGCCTATCTAGTTTTTCTATTTTTAGTAGAGATGAGGTCTCAATTTGCACAGGCTGATCTCAAACTCCTGAGCTCAAGCAATCCACTTGCCTTGGCCTCCCAGAGCGCTAGGATTATAGGTGTGAGCCACCTCACCCAGCCTGTTATCAGTATCTTTAGATGTATATTAGCTCCTCTTCTAAGGTATGTGCTGGATCTGCAGCTTATGATTGAGGCATTGACACCTAGAGGTGAAATGACTTAAATAAATGCATCTATCTAGGGGTGTTCTGGAAACCAACTCCTCTGATGTTAGGCTTTACTTCACCTTAAGGGGAGAGGGATCTTATTTGAGTCCTTGATGGTGGGAACAGAAATGGCTGCCTTTGGGGTTAGCCTTGAGCCATCGGGAGGAATGATTGGGTCTGTACTTCCATGTTCTGGTATAGATTTGAGAAACCCCAGTCTGTCCCCATTGACAACCTTGGCTGAGGGGCGGATCTCAGCATCCCTCCTTCAGCCACAGGACAAGGTTTCGAAGCTGGGTTCCTGTCCAAAAGGACTTTGTAAGAAAAAAATAAAGCTCTTTTAGAACTGATGAATTAAACACAGGATAGTTTGTGAGACCTGTCAGTGATGAGGAAAAAGTAAAAAGCAGGCTCATTTTGATATGAACGTTTCAACTTCCGTTCCATTCTCAGGGACATCAGCCTGTCCATGGTGGTGCTGGAGGACAGTGGCCCCAGGTAGCTATGTTTGGATCATGTCATCCAGCCTCCAAATCAGAGCTAAATTGGATGTAAGGGCTGCCCGCTTATAGTTCTGAACACAGCTAAAAAATTAAAATATGACATTTGAAAGGATTTGGCGTTGGGCAATTGAGCAACTGAATGAGTGTCTAGGAGAAATTGAAGCTTGAAAAGACAGGCTTTGGAAGAGTGGAAAGGATGAGACATTTTAGATGATGGAAACAGCATGATCACATTCACAAAGGTGACAGGGCCTCTCCTTTATGGGCTTTGTCCACAGTGGAGGGAGACTCTCAGGGGGCAGGCTAAGGAGTGTGGGTTATAGATTAGGGGAGGCTATTGAAAGTTAAGGGTGGGGGAGGAAGGCAGGAAATGTATTTTCAGAATATTAACCTTGCAGCAGAATGGATTGAAGCACATAAATTTGGCAAGTAATTAATGTCAGACAATAGTCAAATATCATAATCACAGCTTTAGGGCCAGCTTCTAAGCTAACACAAAGATGATCATTATATGAATTAACTTGTGTCTCTGCTGCCTCCTCTATTCTCAAACTGATTGCTGGTTTCTATTCATTCGCCACGTATTATTTAGCACTTCTTCTCTTCTGGCAGTGTGCTTCTCCCTCTGTTTAGCACTGACAACCTTCTGCTTCCCATATAGCTATTTATGTCTGTCTCCACCACTCTAGCACCTCCCTGAGGAATCCAAATGTTCAATTTGAGTCTGTTTCCTAGAGTTTGTCTGCACTAAGATTCCTGGAGCCAAGGAGATCTCTATCAAAGAAATAGCAACCCTGCCTCCTAAGATCCTGAACTTGGCTTCCAGGGTGGAATCTATTATTAAATAAATAAGGCATTAACCAAATTAAACAACTTTTAATGACCCAGAAAAAATAACTCAATTCACAGAAAAAAGTAAAAAGACGAGCAGTCTTCCCAGCAGCACAGCTCTCAATGAAGAAGCCTGAGAGTGCTGGTAGGGATGTGATTTCACAGTTAATCTTCCCAGACTCCTGTGTGCTTCCTGGAGAAGACAGACTCCTGCCCCGGGGACTGTGTTGACACGCTCTCAGAGGCAAGAAGAATAGCTGGAGGTCATCACTCCTTCCCCCATTCACTATGCACCCAGCCTCAGTGGGTACCAGCCCTGTGGTAGGCCCTGAGGGTGCAAAGAGGAGGAGGACCACTCTCATCTCTTGAGGGTAGGGGAGGCAGTTGTGTCTCACAGAGGCCAGTTCAGAGGTGTGTTTAGGAACCAAACGTCAGCTCTGCCTCTGGGGGAGTGGATGGGTCCGGGAAGGCTTCCCAGGCAGATCAGTGAAGGGCTAGCATTTGAGGAAGAAAAAATTGGCTGGGATGAAGTCAAGGCCAGAGCTGGGGATGCAACAGGAACAAGGACCAGAGACATGAACCTTAGAGGGGCTTGGGGTTCTTCAGCAGGGCTACCATTGGCATTTTATCCAAGACTGTTATAAACGCCCATACCCCAACCACACCACACACAGTTTACACATTGGCCTCAGCACTGCCATAGGGACAAGCAGAGGCTTCTAAACATTTCCAAAGCATATCCCTACCCCAACCAGGCACGCCTTGCAGGAGACCACTGGAGGCAGTGCTTGAGACCCGAGGGGCAGGCCTGGGCCATGTTGTATAAGACCGTGGGACCAGGTGGGTGGTTCATGCCTGTGATCCTAGCACTCTGGGAGGCTGAGGCAGGTGGATCACTTGAGCTCAGGAGTTTGAGACCAGCCTGAGCAAGAATGAGACTTCATCTCTACTAAAAATAGAAAAACCAGCCAGGTGGTGTGGCAGGTGTAGCCCTAGCTACTGGGGAGGTTGAGGCAAGAGGATCACTTGAGCCTAGGAGTTTGAGGTTGCTGTGAGCTATGATGCCCTAGCACTCTAGCCTGGGGTGACAAAGTGAAGCAGTCTTGAAATAAAAGAAAAGAAAAAGACCTTTCCTCGGATAGTGAGGAACCAGTCCAAATTTTGGACTAGAGAAAGATCTGCTCAGAAGGATCTGGGTTCACAAAGGTCACTCTAGCCCCAGGGAAAGGGATAGATTAGAAGAGACAGAGGCTAAGTACAAAGTGGATTCTTTCTTTTTCCCTTTTTTTGATGTGGATCAATTTTTACCAACGTGCAATTAGTAAGTTAATTGTTCTCTGCTTTCCCCCTTGGCCATTCACTTAGGAATTTGGAAGAATGGAGCCTCCTTCCCTTGAACTGCCAGATTTCTGGTTAAGTGGTTGCAAATGATCTTGGCTACCACACCCAGGTCCTATGGGGCCTCTAATCCTTGCATTATGGGGCAGGAGTTATTGCAACTATTATATGGACAAGGAAACTGAGGCTCAGAGGTCTGAATCTAAGCCCAGGGCTTTTAGCCTCTCTATTATAGCAATGGTGGGGCTTTTGTAGGCATTTTACTATTAATTAAAAAAAAAAAATCAGTGGTGTAGTACCCACGGAAACACCCCAGAGAGACGGGAATTAATTTTCCCCCTCCTTTTTTGCATCAGCTTTTGGGGTTTATTAAAAATCATTTCTAGTGAACCTCAGCTCCCATCCCCCCACCCCCCACCATGCTTTAGTTACTGTCTGTGTCTGATATGAGAGGCCTCAGGTCTTTGGTTCCTCTTCGGGTGTAGAATTTTTACTGAAAAAATCACTCGCTACCCCCAACATCTTTAGCCAAGATGTTCTCATTTTCTCGGAGCCAGAATAAGCTGGCAGGGTGCTAGAGTCAACGCTGCTGCGACCCACGTGTGCTCCACTGGCCGGAGTGTTAGACCAGGCGCAGCCTCCTCCAACTCAGACTTCTTGCGGCCTGATTTATTGCTCTGGTCTCTTGCTCTGGCTTTTTGCTAAGATTTCCTTCCAAATCTTCGCTGCTGATCCAGGATTGTCCATGTGCGTTTTCACTTTGCCACTGTTGACGGAGAGCTTTGGGTAAATGCCCTGACACCACCCACTCCTGCCCTATCGGCAGGAGCCATCCTTAATCTGCCCAAACCCGGCCTGTTCACATTGCTGCAGGGGTGGCGCCTGTCCAAAGCCACTTCCGTGCCTTCCTCTGCTCCAGCACCGCGAAGGCTGAGCAACCAGCTTCAGAGGCTTCCGGCTGGGCCCATCCTCTCGGTATCCTGAACCAGGCCTCCTAGGACTCTCTCTGGTCAATTGCATCAGAGATCTCTTTTGTGAAAGAAAAAAGAAAGTAATAATGTTTTCTCAAGAGAACAAGAGTAGCCCTTTATTTTGGCTCCACCATATCAATTCAAGGAAATCTCTTCCCTCATCTTAAATCCCCTGGAGTCGGGGTGTTTGTGTTCACCCATTTGCCCTGGGCAACCCCCCTTAGAGCCAACTCCTCCAGATCAGGTTTGCCAAAGTGCAAAATGCCTTCCCCAGAATTAGTGAAAGACTCCTTTTGAGGATGGTTAATAAAAATCAGGCATTCCTGTTGGTGTAATTTTTCATTTCAGAAGCCAAAGTATAGACTGGCTTTTTAGACATGCAAACAGCACCAGGCCTTTGCTGGGTGGGCTGTAGACGCCCCTGGCTCTGGAGTTCACACCTTCAGAAGAGCTGGTCTGTGTGCCTGTCAGGCTGGCCTTCCCTCACATAGGTCACATTTTCCTGTCACTGCAGTGTCACTCCAGCTTCATTGTAAAAAACTAGTAGATAAAACTGTGACCTTTGAAAAACTTTTTCTCCTCGCACCTACAGACAGTAAAGCTGGACCATGAGTCTTCATGTAAAAAAAAAGAAGAAGAAATTCTTTTGTGTTTTCCCAAAGTGCAAGACATCCAAGACTGGTCTCCAGATCTGCTAGTATCAGCAGCTGCCACTCAGTCCCTTCTCTTTGTGGTGGAGGGGAGGGCAGGTATGTGTGGTTTGTAAGGATTCTCAAGATGATTCTGATAAACATCATTTGCAACCACCGAGACTCAGGGGTCTAAACAGAGGCACAGCTATTTGGAACTTTAAGGATTCTAGGTCAAGTTTTCAGTTCTGAAACCTCAATCAAACCATTTAATAGTTTTGATTTGGTCAAAATGGTTAAACTGATTATGTGTGGGTGTCTAAATAAGGCTGTATTTCAAATCCTTTAGTTTTTCTGAGAATTCTCTAAACTTCTGCACAATTCCTTTTGCATAGTTTCTGGTCCATTAGGCTCAAATTAGTTGCAAAAACTTTGGCAAGTTGTTAACCATTTCGAGTGTCTTATTCTTTATCTGCAAAAACAGGAGGGATATGTACCTTGCAGTGTTGTGAAGGATTCGAGACAGGGTATGGCAGATCCAGTGCCCAGCACATAGTAGGGCACTCCATAAATGACAGCCATCATCAAGATGATGATACTGATGTTTACAACTGTGGGTGAGATGGCTTGATTTTCTTCTCTTCAGCGTACTCTGGAATCTACGGGCAAGGCCACCTGAGATGCTCAAAACTGAAAATGATATCGACAGTTCACCAAATATTGAGCTTCTGCTCTATACCATGGTGTGGGGTTAGGTTCCTTCATGAGCTCTTCATCAGTTCTCAACTCAGTGCTCTGAGCAGCACCAACAGTCCCATGGTGTAGATGAGCATACTGAGTCTGAAGAGGCTATAAACACATATCAGGCTTGGTTCTTGGTTGGAAGCCACAGATTGATAGAAGAAGAAAAAGAATTTAATGAAAAGATATCACTGGTAAAGTAGGGGACAGGCTCGGTAAACAGAGCAGGGACAAGGCTAGAAGAAATGCTCTAAGGACTGTAGCCAAACCCACACTGCAGAACCGTTCAGCACCTGGGTCTTGCTGCCATTGTTGTGGCTACAGAAAAAATTATTTGTGTCTTGCCTCATGAGTCACTAGCTCCCAATTCTAAGTCTGGCGTGAGCCAAATGCTTATCCCAGTTTGGATCACGTGCACCTGCCCTTACTGAAAGGGGTGCTGGGGAAAGAAGTATTCGGCTTTTGGGAGAAGGGGAAACACTTTGGTCCAGGGTACATATATGTGATGGGTAATTCCCCACACGTAGAAAGGGAAATCAAATAGTAGGGTAGCCCCCAAACCATCCAATGTTCATCCCATTAAAAAATTTAGATTTGTCACCTGACCTGGGTACACCTGAAGTCTCTGTGATCTTTCCTGAGGCATGTGAAGTCCTTTCTGTCTTCTTTGAGTTGGGTACTTTATTGTTGCCAGACCAAACACCAAATCTTTTTCCTTTTTTCTTTGAGACGGAGTCTCACTCTATCACTCAAGCTAGAGTGCTGTGGCATCATAGGTCACAGCAACCTCAGACTCTTGGGCTCAAGCGATCCTCTTGCCTCAGTCTCCTGAGTAGTTGGGACTACAGGTGCCTGTCACAATGCCTAACTACTTTTTTCCTATTATTTAGTAGAGTAAAGGCCTATGCCACCACACCCAGCTCATTTTTTCTACTTTTAGTAAAGACAAGGTCTCACTCTTGCTCTGGCTGGTCTTGAACTCCTGAGCTCAAGCAATCCATCAGCCTCAGCCTCCCAAAGAGCTAGGATTATAGGTGTGAGCCACCACACCTGGCCAAATCCTTTTCTTCACCAAATTTTTTTGGTTCTAATAAATACTAGAGCTTATGATAAGCAGAATACATGTTAATCACACCAACACCCCCCGCACACACACACACAAACCCTTGATACCCAAATGAGTGAGAGGACTGGAGGTTGAGGACCCCTGAGAACACAGTGTCTGACTCAAGGATGGAGTGGTGGAATGTTTGGATGAAAAGCATACCTGAATGCTCCAACCTGCCTCTTCACCTGGAGAGGAGCAAAGTGCATGTAGAACTTCACCACCTGTCACAGACAGATTGCATCACTAGCCTTTCTTTGCCCTTGAATTTCAACTCATAAAACACTCTGAGGGGAGGGAGCAAACTTCCTTCAAAAATAAAACCAAACCTGCAGATAAAGCAAAAATTGGTACAACACTTCTGGAGAGCAACTTGACCATATACATGTATCAAGAGCTTCAAAAGTGTTTATATTTTAGATTCCCTCATTCCCTCTTTTAGAAATTAAGCATGGGGAAATATAGGCAGAGATGTCAAGAAAGTTTGTTCCAGGATGTTCATATACGGTAGGGTAATTTATGCTAGAAAAATATTGGTCCTTATTTTTTTAAATACACATACACACATATGCACATAAAAATCTAATAAGACATATTCTAAAATACCAAACCGTGAGATTATCTCTGGGTGAAAGGATTGCATTTGATTTTTACATGTTATTTTTAATATTTTTTTGGGATTTCCAGAGCTTTCTACAATAAATATGTTACTTCTTTTACAATTATAAAAATAATATGTACTTAAAAAATTCCATTGGATAATACCATCTTCAAAGAAACCGATGTGAAAAAGAGTTAAACCAGTGTTTAGGGGGCTGTTCCCACCTTCCTTAGGGGCCTTCTGGGTAGAAGGCAAATTAAAACCTGAAAGTTTAAAGTCAGTTCGTCTTAATGGGCCCTAGACAGGGAAAACTTCAGTCATTTCCCTTGCCTGGCACTCTTGTGGTCAGAGGATGAAATCCAATCATGGGGTCAGTTGGGTTTATACATTCCATGGCAAACCAATTTGGCCATTTCTCTGCATTTCCCAAAAGTTCTCTGACTTCCTAGACAGGAATTGTGAGCACAGGGAGACCTTTATGCTGGTTGCTGCAGCACATCTGGTTTACAGCCCATGCCAGATGGGCTCCCTTTCATCTGGGGAGAGGGGCAGGAGGGGACACACGAGCCTCTGTAGGTCCAAGGAACTTCCTCTGTGGAGCCTCTAATTTTTGGTGAAATGTTTCAAGTTCAGATGTAAGTTTGTCATGTCGGAGTCACAACGTCCCTTAAATTTAGGGGAATATGCTTTTCATTAGTCTGCTCACCTGACCTTCAGGTTCATTGCTCAACCCAGAGATGTTTTGAATGGGCTATTGTTTTGTTTCTGATATCGTTGTGCACTATGTGAATATTTATTGAGGATCTATTATGTGCCCTGCACTGGGGACACAATGAACATGTTAGATGTGCACTGACAGACACAGTACTCGGGGATCTCATGCACCTGGGGGCAGAATTCTGACTTCCTGCCCTCACTAACCCCAGTCTATTGTTGGGTTTGTACCCAGCCTCTGTACCAACCACTCCACCATCTTAGGTATGTTAGATTAAAAACTAAAAGCTAAAAAATATTTGAAGGAATAAAAGAAGAGAGAGCAGACCGAGATGCAGGTGGTACTGCAGCTGTGCCACGTTTTGGTGAGTCCTAACGTGCACTATGTTTAATCTCTTTCCAGGAACTTCTCCCAACATGCCTTTGCCCACTGCTCTCTTCTTGAAGATTCTCTTGTTGGCTGGGTATGGTGACTCACACCTGTAATCCTAAAACTCTGGAAGGCCGAGGTGGGTGGATTATTTAAGCTCACAAGTTCAAGGCCAGCTTGAGCAAGAGTGAGACCCAGTCTCTAAAAAATAGCTGGGGATTGTGGCAGGCACCTATAGGATTACTGAGTAGGATTATTTGATCCCAAGAGTTTGAGGTCACTGTGAGCTATGATGATGCCGTGGCAATCTAGCCTGGGTGACACAGTGCAATTCTGTTTCAAAAATAAAATAAAAACAGAAAAGTTATCTGGGCATTGTGGTGGCACCTGTAGTCCTAGCTACTCAGGAGGCTAAGGCAGGAGGACTGCTTGAACCAGGAGTTTGAGGTTGCTGTGAGCTAGGCTGAGGCCACATGACTCTAGCCTGGGCAATGGAATAAGACTCTGCCTCTAAATAAATAAATAAATAGAAAAAAGAAATCTCTTGCACCCAAAGACCTGCATATTTATTCCCACTGAGGCACTTTCTTAGACAACCAGTGCAACAGGCATAATGAACCCTCACATCTGATAAATCTCTACACTCATAAGCCCAACAACTGAAATGCTCATGGTTCTCTACAAGAGGAAACACTATTTACAATGACTCCAGTGCTTCTTGAGAGCTTACCATGTCTTTTCATTATTAAAGATAGAAGAAATGGTACTTTGAAAAGTTGTTGCTGCTTATGGGTTTGGTGCCATTCTTCAATTTTTAATAAAGTTAAATTCATATATTCCTTAGGGTTCAAGTTTTCTCCAGGGTCCAGGCAGGAAACAGAGTAAACTTTAGGTGGTTCACCTCCGTAGACTTTCATGAAAGGACTAGTGATAGAGCAGTGATGGGTATGGAGGTAACCCAAAAGGAAAATCGAGACACCTAGAGACTAGCGATAGTGGAGATCTTTTATCATAGCCGGGCTTGAAGGGACAAGGAAAGGAGCCAGTAATACTGGAGAATAAGGACACCTGGAGCCACCGAGGAAGGAACTGGCCTGTGGGACCCACCTCCTTGGAGGGGTGTGGCCTCTGCGAGAATCAGGGTACTGAAGCAGATTAGGAGCAGGGAAGAAATACCTTGACCTCTTTCTCCTACCAGCTGTTAATCTCCATTGGCCAAACTCAGCTGAAAGCCTGGAGGTCAAAAAGGACAGGTGAGGGCAGCACCCGTAGCTCAGGGGATAGGGCACCAGCCACATACACCCAGGCTGGTGGGTTCAAACCTGGCCTGGGCCTTCTAAACAACAATGACAACTGCAACAAAAAAACATCTGGACATTATGGCAGGCACCTGTAGTCCCAGCTACTTGGGGGGCTGAGGCAAGAGAATTGCTTATGCCCAAGAGTTTGAGGCTGCTGTGAGCTGTGACACCACAGTACTCTACCCAGGGTGACAGTTTGAGACTCTGTCTCAAAAAAAAGAAGGACTGGTAATACACTCCCTTGGGGCCAGCTGCCCAGCACAAAGAATACAAAGAATAGGTCAGAAAAAGGTAGAGAATGGATTGAGTGGGTCAGGGTGGTGGAATTGAGGGAATAACCAGCACATGTCCCAACTCTCAGTACAGAGTCACTGAGTACATTGATATCCATCGCTCTTGATAAATGCTGTTTTATTGGTCAAACCTCTCAAGAATTACAGGTTGGGACACCTACCACTCCCCTAAATGCTTTCTGAAAGTCTTGGCTGGTTATCCCTATAATGTTAGCATTTTAATTTATTAAAAAATATTTATTGGTGGGAGGTGCCTATGGCTCAAAGGAGTAGGGTGCCGGCCCCTTATACTGGAGGTGGCAGGTTCAAACCCAGCCCCAGCCAAAAACTGCAATATATATATATGTTATCCATTATATACCCAACATTATTGGAAGAAAGTTCCATTTGTCTACAACTCATTTTTTCCACTCACAAGGATTATTTCACCTCCCGTTTTTCAACATAATACCAATAAATCCTCTCCATTTGGACCAGTATTTATATAACCACATCTGCTTTACTTCTTTGGTGAGTCCCAATTTTGTTTGACTTGATAGTCTGTCCAGACAACTGAACCCCAAAGCTTCTCAGAATCTAACAGAAAGTTTATGGTTTTTTTTGGACTAGAACTCAAGTTATTGGTGGCTTTTTTTTTTTTTTTTTTAAGCAAAGGCAGTGCTTTTTGTTCTGTGACGAACTTCCAAAATAAAACTTGTTCTTGCTGCATGTAAGTACTATTTTAGCCAAACGATTCTTTCCAAGAGTCTGACTATATCAGTGGCCTTCAAATAGTTTCACTGCAGCACACAACGTAACCAAGTTTCATGAAAGAAAATTCAGCATTGTTTTGTTCTGATGGATTTTGTTCTTTTTTTTCCCCCTAGTCTTTCTCTTAAAAATGCTGATAGCAACCCATGAAATTGATCTTAGTCTTTATTAATGGCTTGCACTCTGCAGTTTGGAAAACACTGGCCTCCATAATATCTTGAAAATATTTTTAAAATAGACTCAGCACTAGAATCTATATTTAGAGGATGGTTAAAATGCCCCAAGTGTTTATTTTTCAGCCGTCAACAAATGTGCCAATCTCACCTTTTTTTTTTTTTTTTTTTCATTTTAAGAAAGCTAAACTGGTTTGACCAGTGGTGTTCCCCTCTTATCCCTCAACTTTCCATTCTGGCCAAGGGTCCTGACTATTGCCAGTTTGGCTTGTGGCCAGAATCAACTGGCTGCAGGGACGGGCAGCTGTAGCTAACCAAACCCTCTTCATAAACACAACCAATATTTTTTTTATTTGTTTGTTTTCACCTGAAGAACTCTGCCTGTGTCTGACTTGCAGTTGTTGGGGAAAAGGTTTCATTGGAAAGACGGTACAGGTGGTCATGGGTGGGCCCCTGACTCAGGGACAGAGTCTTCTTCCCTTACCAAGACCATGTGGTCTCAGGACCAAGGGTGTGACAATCGCAGCAGCTATCCATCAGGCAAGTATCGTGTTTTAAAGACATTCAATACATCATACTATTTAATTCCTATGGCAATCAGTGAGTGGGTGTTATCTTTACTTTATGGTAGAGGAAAGTATTATTATTACTGCCTTTAGACAGGAGGAAACTGGTATTGTAACTTCCTGAAGCTCTCATCAATAGTGTGTAGCAGATAACGCTTCCTTTGGGGGGCTCTGAACTGGCATAGGGAAAGAGGAACAGGTAGAAATATTTCTTTTTGCTACTGGGGCCCTAGATATGGGGTTTGAGGGGTGGCGGGTGTCTTCCAGTTTCTGGGGTTGCCCTGGGAAAGATATTATCCCTGTGTCTGGCTTTTTCAGTTGGAATTTGGAATTCTAGGTGTAACTGAAAAAATACAGTAGAACCTCAGGAAATTGACCACTCGAGGGGCTGTAACAAACTGGTCAACATAATGAGGTTGTCAACATAAGGAACTAGGCCTATTGTACTGATATGTACATGAAGTGCAGGTCCAGTCTATGAAAATTAGGTCAACTCAAGGAGGAGGTCAATGTAGGGAGGTGGTCAACTCTGGAGGTTCTACTGTAATTGGAAATTAGAGGACAACTAATATTATTCAGCCTGGCAATAAAAACAAACAGGGGTCTCATATTCTGTGGGACTCCCATGCGTATGCACACAATTAAAATGGTTTTTCTCCTGTTTAAAAAAAAAAAAACAAATACACTTGTAGGAGCCTTTAAGACCGCAGGTATCATTTATATCATGGTCTCTGTGGGGAAAAAAGTGCATGTTAAGTTCCCAATAACATACCCCTGAAGTAGATTTAATTTGTGGATTTGTGGATGGAACCTTGTCTGGTTGTTCTTTCTCCCCTTGTGCGTTTATACGTGGAGAGGAAGAGATCGGAGATTCTGGAAATAAAACAATGTTATAGACTGCTACTACAAAGGGAGGAGCAGATACAGAAAAACAAAAAAAGAGGGAGAAATGGCTGCTTCAGGATTCACAGGAAAAACTGATATTGAGACTGTTTCAGAGGATGAGAGTTAGACTTGATGCTCTGGGAACCTAGAAAGAATTTGCATATACCTCAAAGAAATTGTGATTTTTTTTGCCATCTTATAAGCAGCCAAATAGTGGTTAACATAATTTTAAAGACCTTCCCCTTTGAAACTTTGCTTAAAAGAGCCAAAGAAACAGGTTCAAAGTCAAGGTCAGAGACCAAGTACACCTTCTTGGTGCTCGGACTTTCGCATTTTCTTTATGTGATGTTATAGTTACATTTGATAAGTGAATTAACTAGAGATTTTTAGGCCTAACGGATATTTGTCCATCTTGTACAAACATTGGCAAAGCATCTCTCTGGGGTTCAGCTTTCCAGGACTTAAATTGTCCATGAAATAACTTTTTTGCTCATTACATTAGCCAAAAGGAAAGCGAGGAACATCGATTGATAGTTATAACTTGAGATGGGGTAAGCGTTGGGCTCCTTTTCAGACATGTTCCCAAACATTAAATATGGATAATAAAATTACAAAAAAATAGAAAGAAATCAAGAAAAAAGCCACGTACAATTATCAAATAACTGTATTACATAAGTAATACAAGTTCCCAAGTTGTGGACCCACAGAATCGAATGCTTGTAGTGCCTGGGAAGTAACATGTATCCTCAAAAATCCAACAGGTCTGGAAACTTCTTTTATGTTGCTTCTCAGGGAAATTCCCAAAAGGTTTGTGATCAAAATAGTTGAGGCCATGGTTCTATACAGATGCCATGTCTGAAAAATCACAGGTGAATTTTTAATGACTTTCTATTTGGTTTTTTGCTTAACCACATAAAGACAAAGATGTTTTCATTTGATTTGACCCAGTGAGGAGAAAGAAAGATGGTCGGGACCCTGTGAAGCCTCCTTCGGGCATTCAGCCCAGAGGGTCTATCTTGGGGAGTGGATCACCGTGATGCTCTCTCTGTTAGGTGCTACTTGGAGCCAGGGACCAAGGAACAAATATTTACACTTTCACTGAAGTTAATATTACGGATTAGATACCAGTTGCCTGGGCAAGCCACAGCATCTGAAAGATGGGCTCTAAATTCTCCAAGACAAATTCTATCTCCTTCTCTATCAGTTTGGTGTATGTATAAGGAAAAGAAAGGAAAATTAGGTCTGGGGCCAAAGTGAAGAAATGTTATGTAGATACAAATGTCGAGGTGATTAGAGGGGCCGATTCTCATTTAGTGGGATTTGCTTTCTTCCAACTGGACACGCACAGGAGCTGGGTTTTTTTTTTTTTTTAAGTATTAACTTTTTTTTTTCTTCCCTTCAAGCTTAGCCAGAGACCTCACGGAGGTCTAAACCCAAGCCAAGCTTGATCTGTTTTAATTCAACCACTGTTGATTTATGGCTTAGCAAAAAATGTCTGAGAATATTTTTTAAGCTAAAAAAAATTCTTTTTACCCCAACTTGACTCTCTCACATCTCAAATACAGCTGAAGGGATATTTCTCAGACTTTCAAAAGACAAAGCCATCTTTGGAATGGAAGGGAGCTCGGAAAGCTTCAAATCCCAGTGAGAAATCCTGTGAAAGTTTATATACATGTAAAAACAAATACGTTGGAAGGCTCCATGACACGTTAAATATGTTCCTTTGCTTCTCCTTGAGTAGAGACTAGACTACGTTAATCAACCCAGGGCAGAAGAGAAGGTGTGGGGTGGGGTGGGGTGGGTGTTCTCCCGGGGTTTGCACAAGGAAAGACACGAAAGTTCTCTCTCTTCTTTTTCTTATACTCCTGTCTTCCTCTTTTTACCACTCGTCTTCTGGAAAAAAATAAACAAGCCTCTCATTGTCTGGATAAAAAACAATCCATGGTGAATCTTCTTCTGTACCTGGCTCTGGAATGTACATTATTACACAGTACAAGCAGGAATTGGTCTAATCATCAACCATGAGAAGAAAACCACTACCTACCCACTGGGGCCTTGCAGCTCTGACATGCAGTGGGTCTAACCCAGTTTACAATGCACAGGCCTCCCATAACATTCATACTAGGCTGTGGGATTCTAGTTTGTACTTTCTTGTTGTTGTCGTTGTTGTTGTTGTTTTTTCTCTAGGAGCTCCCGTCTCTTCCATAGATTGTAAGCTCTGTCCTAGGAGGAACCAACCCCATAGTGTTTCTTATATTGGAGGCCATAGCTGTGACCTACAGCTTTCCTCCTGATTTCTCCATATTACTCCAATGACTTGACTCAAAAGAGCATGCAGTGGGAACAAAGATAAAAGAGATGTCTTTCTTCCCAATGCTGAGGAAGAACCAACCATATAATTCCTGGTAATTGCATTGTACTCTTCTTCCTGAGGGATCTTTGAGAAGCAGGGCCTGGGCATTCTTTGCCATCACATATTTTTGCACTCTGTGTTTCTCTGCTAAGTGCATCTCTTCGTGAAAAAATTACTGGTTATACAGCAGCTCTGCTCATGAATGTTAATACACGTCCAATACTTAGACTGTCTTGGCTCAGACCTAGAATTACTGATTTTACTTCTAATGCTTTAAATTCCTTCCATGGTTTTAGTTTTTCAATGTCAAGAACAGGCTCTCACTCATCTCTCCTGTGACTACAGTTAACTCCTCAGAGACCAAGGCCACATCTGTGTTGTACATTAGCTTTCTTGCCCAGACATTGTCCTTGTTGCATATCAGATAAATGGATAAATGGGCGAGAAATAGACCTGACAGTGAAAACAAATGAAATAATGGAACAGAATCATGATTAAGTACAAAAAAATAGTCTGCTTCTTGTCATATATAGTTTTTGGCAAGACCAGTGTTTCCAAGTGAATTTATAAGAACAACATCTTGACATTTATGGAGCATTCACATTATTTTGTGTTCTGTGCAAAGCACTTTTAAGTATTATCTCATTTAACCCTCACAACAGTTCTGAGAGAACTTGCTATTTACGATCTATTTACAATTAGATTCTACTGCTGTTGAATTTGTACCACAATCTTGCATATGACCCAATTGGTCCTTACATGAGGTTATGATGTCTTTTTGTGATTATCTTGTACTACATAAAGACTCTGTAGTGTTCATGCTATGCCCCATCTGTGTTTGTTGTACTGATTGCTATAAGAAAGAGATTCCCAGGACCAATTGTTAAAGGACAAAAACATTCATTTTTTTACTCCTGTAAAAATCCTGGAAGCAGGTTTCAGATTGGCTGATGGTTACGTTCTACATGGTCATTTGAGGGCTCTGGTTCTTTCCTATTTTTGATTCACCATCTCCTAGGCGTGCCCTGATGATAACACATCAGACCAGAAGTGGCATATGTCATTTCTATTTACTTTGAAGAAAACTCACATGGCCATATTAACTGTAGAGCAAACCGGGAAATGTGTTCCCTGGGCAGCCACATGTCTAGCTGTAGTTCTGCCATTATGGAAGAAGGAAAACTGGACTCCAGTGAGTAGCTCACTCCGTCCATCATAGTCCTAAATGCATAGATTGTAAACAATTGGAGAGGTGGGCCCCTGTCTTGTCCATATCTGTCCCAATTGCAGGACTAAATACCTGCCATAGAAATAACAAATTCCTGGCTCATGTGCCGTCACTCCCAACTCTGATGTTCGGGTGTGTAGGCTTTGTGATGGCAGACGTGGCAAATCAGCCACAGCACTCTTTCCTGCTCACCTTGGATACACTCTCAGAATCTTTTGCAATACAGTGCCCCTGGAGGCCACTAGCAATAAGTGGGGATTGGCATATGATCTGAATCCTACTAGCTCTCCCTGATTACAGGTATTCAAATATCAACTAAAGAGAAGAAAGAACCATAGTGGTTTCCCCTCTGTTTTCATGGAAACAGATGTTGGCTGCCATAGTGATTTTAAAATGTGCCTTCAAAATCTTTGATATACTTTCCTTCAAAGGGGAGAATTTATTCCCCCCACTCCCAACTGTGGGTCATTGGTGACTCACTTTTAACAAACAGAATATGGCAGAAGTAATGTTTTTTGGCTTCTGAGGTTGTCATAAAGTGATACAGCTTCTACCTGGCTCTCCCTCATTTTTGAAATGTTCATTCTGGAGAAGGCCAGCTACCATGTCATGAGGGCACTCTCCTAGCCCTGTAGAGAAGTCTGTGAGTAGAGGAGCTGAGGCCTCCTGCCAACAACCAGCACCAACTTGCCAACCATGTGAGCGAGCTATCTTGAAACTGGATCTTCCAGCCTGGTCAAACCTTTGATGTAGCTCAGGTCAAGATTTAAGTGTATCACCTAAGAAACCCCAAGCCAGAAATGCCCAACTGAGCTGCTCCCAAATTTCTGACCTATAGAAACCATAGGAGATAATAAATAGTTATTGTTTTGTTTTCTTTTTGAGAAAGAGTCTCACTATGTTGCCCTCAGTAGAGTGCCATGGTGTCACAGCTCACAGCAACCTCAAACCCTTGGGCTTAAGGGATTCTCTTGCCTCAGCCTCCCAAGTAGCTGGGACTCCAGGCACCCACCACAACACCTGGCTATTTTTTTGTTGTCATTAGCTGGCCCAGCTGGGTTTGAACCCTCCAGCCTGGGTGTATGTGGCCAGCGCCCTACCCACTGAGCTATGGGCACCGCCAATAGTTATTGTTTTAAGCTACTAAATCTTCAGGTGATTTGTTATACAACAAATAACATAGGCAAATAAATAAATAAAATCATTGCCTTTTCAGAATGGGAACTTGGAATATGTTAGGAGAGTTATATGGGGAGCAGAGAGGCAAAGACTACACAATTATTTTTTGGTTGTTGGGCTGTTGTTTCAGTGATAACAGCTCCTAGGTTGGATGAGACTGGGAATGAGCTCATTTGCATTAGGCTACACACAGCTCATTTGATGTTTAAGGAAGAATCAATAGATTGACAAGAAACAGAAACTAATAGTCATTCTGTGGTTTTTCCAACCAGTGAGGTCACAAGAGCTGCAATAGCTCAAATTCCTCCTTTTGACTTCAAGACACCTCCTAGATACTTCCCTGCTCGTATCCCACGTTTTCACATGGCCTTGTCACAATTACCCCTTAACTGTTCCTGAGATACCTGATCCCATCAAATGCTGAGTGGAGATCCCATCCATCCATGTAATGCTGCTACAAAATGTTTCCCTCCTCCCTGTTTTGTATGGCTTTGTTTTCCAATCTAATTATCCTTTGTACTGCAATGGAGTGAGTGGTGATCAACCCAGTTTCCCCCAAACTCAGTGCCCTCTCTTGTATCTCGTTTGGGGTTCTTAACCTGGGCCTGTCTTATATGTATGATCATGAATTTGTTAGGGCTGCTTTAAGTAACAAAAACCCTTGAACTTTTTTTTTTTTTTGTAGAGACAGAATCTCACTCTATTGCCCTCAGTAGAGTGCCGTGGCATCACACAACTCACAGCAACCTCCAACTTCTGGGCTCAGGCGATTCTCCTGCCTCAGCCTCACAAGTAGCTGGAACTACAAGTGCCCACCACAGCACCCTGCTATTTTTTTGTTGCAGTTTGGCCGGGGCCGGGCTGGAACCTGCCACCCTCGGTATATGGGGCCGGCACCCTACCCAATGAGCTACAGGTGCCGCCTGAAACACTTGAACTTTTAAAGCAAAGATAGATAATTTATTACTGAGATTCAGGGCCATCTTACTAAATTAAGAACAGAATGAGCCAAGTTTCTTGGGGGTTAGAGTTGGGAAGTGGGAAGCCTTCACAAACCTCCTTGCTTCCTGGTCTCCATCTCTCCTTCCCTCTGGACTTCTCTGTCCTGACCTCGGCACACCACATCTCTCTGATATTTGGTCTATGGGACAGATGCAAAGAGTTACCCACAGTTCCAAAATGCACATACAACAGTTCTAGACAACCTGAGACTCTAACTCTCTCTCCATCCCAATTCCAAGTTCCTAGGACAGAGACTCTGATGGCTTTTGGGAGCTCATCATAGCTCATAGTACATGAGATACAGTTAAAAGAGTCAAAGTAAAATGAGATACTTCAAAACATACCCACTACAGTGAGTGCATGCATTTTGGGGGGGCTAGTGTCTGAGTTTTCATTTTCTCATTTTTAAGAAGAAAATAAGAATATATTCAAGAACAAACACTCTATTAACACATACACGCTTAGCATATACCTGCCATCTAACAAGTACTTGATAAACATTAGGTGTTATCAAACTTTGCACAATGAGCTACAAAGAAATTAGGCAGCAACTAAGTTCTTAGTCTCCATAGTTAGAAGCCAATTGATAATTTTTAAGACTGAAAAAATTGGCCAGACGCAGTGGCTCACACTGGTAATCCCAGGCCAGGAGTTTGAGGTTGCAGTGAACTATGATGACGCCATTGCACTCTAGCCTGGGCAGCAGAGTCAAACCCTGTCTCAAATAAATAAATAAATAAATACATCAAAAAACCCACCTGAGAACATCAAGAAAGAGTGCTATAAACTATTACTTACCCGAAATAGAATAAAACGTAAGAAATGGCTAAAAAAGAAAGTAGTTACTTCTGGGAATTGGGAGTAGGAAGAGATGGGGCTATTTTTTAAATTATAAACTTAGTAGTACTCTTTGACTTTTAAATCCATTTATTCAATGTGATACCAGTTTTGTGTTACTGTATGTATAGATATACACACATTATACATGTAGGAATGACAGTGCCTACCCTATCCATATTTTATATACATTGTATACCTATATCTATGCACATTAAAAAATCTAGGAGGAAATACACAAAAGCCAACTCTAGTTGTGTCCCGGAAGCTTATCTAGGACTTGCTGTGTTGCTGACTCTGTGCTAGATGCTCTACTTACATCAGTGCATATCAGACTTTAGTGACCCCTAGAATTACCCAGAGGGCTTTTAGGGCGTAGATCACAGGGCCCGCCCTCAGTGGGCCTGGAGTGAGGATTGATAATCTGCATTCCTGACGACTTCCCAGGTGCTGCTGCTGCTGCTGCTGATCTAGGGACCACAGTTTGAGAATCACTGACTTCCATTAGCTCAGTTGTCTGGAGGGGGAAACTGAGGCTCAGAGGGGTCACACAGTGTCAGAACTATGATTTGAACCAAAGCTCTAATATGGTTTCCATGAAGATTCTTCCCAGCTTCAACTTCCTGTGTTTCTAGTTTACAAACAACAAACCCCAAACATCTGAGGCCAAATCAAAGCTCTCCAGAAAATCCCAAGAAAATCCTGAGCACACGCAGCTTCTGCCAGTGCTGGGTGAGTCCAGGGCTGAACCTGAGAACAGGAGTTAGAGGGAGGGTGAGTGGCAGAGCCCCTCGCTCCTGCAGGGCTAGCAGAGGGATTGCAGCCTCATTAAGGCACCTCCCGCAATCGACTTGAACTTTTCTTTCCCTTCTCCTACAGTTTATTTGGCCTTCTTTGGGTATCTTAATCCAGAGTCATTTGGGGGGGGGGGGGGCAAAAGAAAAAAAAAAAAAACTGGAAATGAGCTTCCTTAAATGTTGACTTTTCTTTCAAATGCATGACAATGTGATGTCCCCAGGAATGGTTATTTTCTTCCCTTTCTCCCTAGTGTGAATTCCCAAGTAAGTAGCAAATGATTTCAAATGCATGCCGATTGCAGTGGACAGCTGCCAGGAGAGAAGTGAAAATAAACTGGTGACAGGAAGTGTTGCAGTTCACAGAAAGGGCAGCGTGGATATAGTGGAGTAAGCCCATGACACTTCTGGGTCTACATGCTGAAAGACTTCCCCGCACAGGCTGGGCAGCTACAAATCTCCTAGTAATTCATTAAGGGGAAACGCTCCCAGAAACATTTCTCTGCTTTCCTAACACCCTTTGTCTTTTAATTTCCAAACTCCGGGTTCATGTCTATGTCAAGCAAGCCTGGGTGAGTCTCTCTAAACAACTCCTTCATTCGTGATGGAACACACCGCGGCGGACTAATGCTTTGACTCTAAGTGTTTTAACAGGCTGAGGTTTCCAAGCTTTAGGGTCACAAGACGGATATATGATCGGCGTGAACTAGAAAATGCATCCCAAATAGCGCGAAGGATGGTGGAAACAAAAGCGACTCATGTGGAACTTTGCCCAGTAAAAGGATTACGAGGCTGGAAGGAAAGTTTCAAGGACAGAAATTATGTTAAAAGTTAGTCATAAGATAAAGTAAGATGACAGAGCCCAGCTCAAACATATCAGCCATACCAATAAATGTAAATGGACTTAATTTACCTATTTTTAAAAAAGATTTCCACACTGGCTACCACAGCAAAATTCAACACTCTGCTCCACACAGAGAGACACTTAAAACAAAGAGGGCCTGAAAGTTCAAAACAAAAGGGTAGACAAAGATAGTAAAGCAAATTCTAATTAAAATTTAATTCAGACCCAAAAGCATTAAAAGAGACTTCAAAATGCTAATAGCAGCAACTCTCAATGAAGGTGTATCACTTACCCTGTTTCCCTGAAAATAAGACCTACCCCCAAACTAAGCCCTAGCAGGATTTCTATGCATTTGTTAAATACAAGCCCTACCCTGATAATAAGACCTAGTGATGCATGCGTGGCTGTGAAAATACCCATGCATTTCAGTGTGGAGAAGAAGACATCTCCTGAAAATAAGCCCTAGTGTGTCTTCTTGAGAAAAAAAACAAATATAAGACAGTGTCTTATTTTGGGGGAAACATGGTATTAACATGTATGCACCTACCAATTGGAGATACTGGGGGGAAGAGAAATCCAAATAATAGGTGATTTTCATCCCTCTCTCTTGGTAAGGATGCAGGAAATCCTACACATAGCCAATGACACAGGTTATACAGATACGTGTAGAAATCTGGATTCTAACAGTAAACACCTTTTCAAGTGACTGCACTTTGGGCCACAAAGAAAAACTCAGTAAATTTCAAAGAATGAAAAGAACACTGTCTTATCACAATATAATAAAAATAATAATTATTAACAAAATAAAAAGACTCCGAAGACTATTTGAAAATTTAAAAAATTTTAATTTTTTAAAAATGTGAATAATCAGATACTAGTTAGAAATAGAAGCACAACAAAAAGTGACAGAATTTCTTGAAAAGAATGTAATAGGGGTGGCACCTGTGGCTCAGTGGGTAGGGTGCCGGCCCCATATATGGAGGGTGGTGGGTTCAAACTCGGCCTCAGCCAAACTGCAACAGAAAAATAGCCAGGCATTGTGGTGGGCCCCTGTAGTCCCAGCCACTAGGGAGGCTGAGTCAAGAGAATCACCTAATGTCACCTAATCCCAAGAGCTGGAGGTTGCTATGAGCTGTGACACCACGGCACTCTACCAAGGGTGATAAAGTGAGACTCTATCTCTACAAAAAAAAAAAAAATGTAATAGAAACACAGATAAGTCTGTGCTGTTATACTCTAATAAATAGAGCAAAAAGTTTAGCATTAACTAACCTATATCAATAAAAAATGAAGACAAAATGAATCAACCCCCCATTGGAAAAGCAAGAACAAAAAAGTAAGCTAAAAGAATTTAGAAGGAAGGAATTAATAAAGACGAAAGCAGAAATTAGTGAGTTAGAAAGTAGAACCTAAGGCTGAAACAATCAACAAAGTATACAAACCACCAGCTAAGCTAATCACTATAATAAATGGGAGAAGGCAGAGACACACAGAATTAGAAATATCAGCTGTGGGTGGGTGGGCATAACCATCATATCAGAGGAGATCTAAACTAAAAACATAGAAGACTATTTTTCTCAACTGTATGCAAAAGTATTTGAAAACTTAGATGTAACAGATAAATTCCCAGAATAATACAACCTACCTAAATTGGTCTTAGTAGAGACACACAGTCTTAACAGACCAATTATCACAGAAGAAGGAGAGAAAGTCAGTAAAGAGCTCCCACACAAAAAGCACCAGGTCCACATGGTTTCACGGGGAAATTCTACCAAACCTTTGAAAATAAAATAATCCCCATGGTAATTAAGAACAAAGAAAACTTCAGATAATTTGAACATTAATTAGGACTGCCATAGACTAAAACATGTAAGGTTTATTTGTATTGGTGAGTTAACAATACAGATACCACCTGGTAACAATCCCCAAACAAAACAAAGCAACAGCAGAATTTACTCATCACCTTCGGATGATACCAAGGATCTTTATTTTGAAAACTGGCCATAGAGAATCAAGCATTCATCCTGCTTTTCCCACATGAACTATATGTCATGATGAGGGTTAAGTTTTTTAAATATTTATTTATTTATTTTTGCTGCAGCTTTTAACTGGCGCTGGGTTTGAACCTGCCACCCTCGGTATATAGGGCCCTACCCACTGAGCCACAGGTGCTGCCCTACGTTTTTTTTTTGATAGAATATTCCAGCTAACAATGGTAAGTACTGATAGATTTAGAGTATCACCCTTTTGTAATCCCTAACAAAATTTGTGGGCCATATATGATCTGGGTCATGATCAGCAAAGGCTGCTTACTTTTCAGAGAGAGAATTAAGAGACAGATATTGTGTGTCTGCCAATGGAAGTACACTATACAATCTAGAATGTATTTTTTTTTAATTGAGACAAAGTTTCACTTTGTTGCCCTTGGTAGAGTGCCCTAGTGTCCTAGCACACAGCAACCTCAAACTCTTGGGCTCAAGCAATTCTCTTGCATTAGCCTCCCTAGTAGCTGGGACTATAGGCACCTGCCACAACGCCTGGCTATTTTTTTTTTTGTTTGTTTGTTTTGTTTAGCAGGCCTGGGCCAGGTTTGAATCCACCAGCCCCGGAGCATGTGGCCAGTGCCCTAACCACTGAGGTATGAGCGCCCAGCCTATAATGTATTCTTGATACAAAAATCAAACCTGAACCTGACTATGCCTCGAGAACTACTAATGTATAAGAAACATGCAGTCCAGAGGAACATGTTGAGTAATACCATAGGGATGCAAGCAGCAAAATCCATGCTATAGAAACTCTTCAAGACAATGATTCAATTTCCTATGGGGTGAAAAGAAGAGATGGAGAAGGAATCTATAGAATAAAATAAATTAAAGAAACATTAATCAACTCAACATCTGGATGCAATTTGGATCCTGACTCCAATTGTAACATTTATATGACAATTGGGAGAAATGCTGATAATATAATATTAAACACTTATTGTTAATTTTTGAAGGTGTGACATTGGAATTATGACTTAGGAAAAGAGAATATATATATATATATATTTTCAGATACATACTGAATTATTTAGAGATGAAATTATATGATGCCTGAGATTTGCTCCAGAAGATTGACGATGAGAGTGGGAAAGAAGCAGATGGGGCCATAAATAAAATAAGATCAGTCAGGAGTTAGTATTTAAGGAATCTAAGTGATGGGGACATGAAGGTTTCCTGTACTAGCCTTTCTTACTTTCATATACATCTGAAATTTCCCGAAGTAGATAGTTTTTTAAAAATTAATAATTAGGGCTCGGTGCCCGTAGCATATGCACAAAACATGATGGGTTCGAGCCCATCCCAGGCCAGCTAAACAACAATAACAACTGCAACAAAAGAATAGCTGGGCATTGTGGTGGGTGCCTATAGTCCCAGCTACTTGGGAGACTGAGGCAAGAGAATTACTTAAGACCAAGAGTTTGAAGTTGCTGTGAGCTGTGATGCCAAGGTACTCTACTGAGGTGACATAGTGAGACTCTGTCTCAAAAAAAAGAAATTAATAATTAGCTGCCATTATGTTCTTTTTATACTTCTCTGGAGTTGATCCATTTGATGCTAACTCTTGCTGTATATCAGCTGTGTAGCCTTGGAGAAGTTGCATGACCTCTCTGAGCTTAGTTTCCCATCTCTGACAAAGGGATTATTCTCTCTACCTCTTAGGGTGACTGAGAAGAAGAAAGGCCACTTGTAAAAAATGTGGGGCACAATAGTAATGATAAATGATAACTCTTATTATTTTCCTCCTCCTAGAAGAGTTCCTGGGTCTGGAAGTGTTCAGAAAAGAGCCGCTTACCAAAGGAAGCTCCACCGGGCCTTCCTGGGGCATGCTGGTGACTGTCCACAGAGAGGACTCCACAGCAGCACAGATGTAGAATGGGGAAGGGCCCAGAATCTTAAGGTGGAAGGGAGACTAACAACTGCATGAGCCCCGATTCATTAAATCCCTGCCATTCTAGATGCTTTATATTCAGCCTGGGCATCAGCCTAGCAAGGCAGATGTTAGTTAACAGGGCGCCAACGGTTGGTTATGTGAGTGAAAGTACCGGATTCACCCTTTCCCTTTTATTACTTCACTCTTACTGTCTTTAGAGCTAGCTTCATTTGTTGGTTTGCTTTTTATACTCTGTGGACCTTACTCTTGTATTCAATATAAAAATACCCCAGTCACCAAATAGATTTTTTTCAATTATAAAATCAATACATCCTCAACATAACAAATAAAAGAAAAACTCAGGGGAAGCGGAAAGACGATCCACCCACAAATCCACCACTCAGCGTTTAGAGACAACCGCGATTAGCATTCCCTTGTAGTCCTTGGTTTTTGCTTTGTAGGCTTTTCTTACATCACTGAAATCAGGCAATAGTAAATACAGTAAACAAACCTAAAATTATTAAAATAATAAAATAAAATGACCTCAGATTTTAAGGACCTCAGAGAAGAGTCAGTGTATTGAGGTTAGTCTACTTCAGTGGTTCTTTTTTTTTTTTTTGGTAGGTTTTTTTTGGCCGGGGCTGGGTTTGAACATGCCACCTCTGGCATATGGGGTCGGCGCCTTACTCCTTTGAGCCAGAGGCACCACCCTACTTCAGTGGTTCTTACCTGTGTGTGATTTTGCTACCCAGGGACATTGTCAATGTCTGGAGACATCTTTGGTTGTCATTACTTGGGGGGAAGGGTGTGCTGCTGGCGGGTAGTAGTAGAGGCCAGGGATACTGCTGAACACCCTACAGTGCACAAGACAGCCCTCCCTGTCCCCAGCAAAGAATTATCTGGCCCAAATGTCAAAAGTGCCAAGATTGAGAAACCCTGGCCTATCTGATGCTGTCAAATACAGTGCCTTTGTCAGTGGTGAATCCGGGCACCTGCATCCTGCTCATTTTCACAGCAACAAACCAAAATACAGAGGATTCAGCCCGATTAAGTTGTGAGGGAAGGCCCGGAGCTCTGGTAGCATCCAGAGGGAGGCTGGGGTCCCATGTTCTGCCTTTGGGTAGGACCTTGGCACATCCCTCTCAGTGGTGCTTTTCCAACCAGGCAGCATCTCCTCTACTTTGTCAGGGCTCAGTACCAGGAGGGAAGCCCGGGGACTTGGGAGGGAAGCCAGGGGTGCCACTCCCATGACCATGACAGTCTGGGTGTGATTGTCAGAGGTCAGAGACACAGCAGAACTCAAGAAAGAGAGTATGGATACCTCCATCAGAAGAGGGGTCCTGAGGACCACCGGACATCATGGGAACTGAGCAGATCCCAATGAACAGCGGGCTCTTATGTTAAGCTAAAGCTCAGTGTCACCAGGGAACCTCCAGAACATCATGGGAACACACCTTGGAATTGTGCTGCCCAAGGATAGGGTGGCTGGAGCATTTGCTGATGCAATCATCAATCAACTCTCTGGTTAAGGGTTGCCTCTCATACTAGGTTGAATAATGTCCCACCAGAATCCATGTTCTTTTCAGAGCTTCAGTATGTGACTTTACTTGGAAATAAAGTTGTTGCGGATATAATTGGTCAAGATGAGGTCAGACTGGAGTAGAGAGGCCCCTTAACATGATAAGACTGGTGTCTGTATAAGGAGCAGAGAGGAGATGCAAAGACAAGAGACACAGAGAAGGAGGGCAGCCATGTGAAGACGGTGGGGGGCTGCATGGGGGCTGCGTGGGAGGAGTGCAGATGGGAAGGATTCAGCCACAGACCAAGGAATGGCAAGGACTTCCAGCAACCACTGAAAGGTAGAAGGGACAAGGTAGGATCCTCCATAGAGCCTTCAGGCAGAGCAGGGCCCTGCCGAGGCCTTGATCTCAGACTTCCAGTGTCCAGAATCGTGAGAAAATACATCTCTGTTGTTTTAAGCCATCTAGTTTATGGAACTGTGTTACAGTAGCCATGAGAAACTAAGACTTGCCTGAGGGTAAGTCTGCCTAGTCCCCTAGCACCCAAGAAAGCCTCAGGCAGAGAAGCAGAGATGCAGGTACTTGAGGTGGGTGCTGCTGTGGGCTCAGAGGTGGGCCTGAAGGATTCGGAGCAGGACATCAGCAGTGTCTGGCACCCTCAGCATTCTCGTCTACTAACAGGCATTTTGTCATGAGTGCATGAATGCAGAAGTTAGGTCCAAATCTACTGTCACTTAACAGTTTCATGACCTTTGACAAGTTACATGACCTCTCTGAGACTCAGTGTTCCTTATTTGTAAAATGGGCATGAAATAATTCTTCACAGAAATGTTGTGAGTAGGAACGAGCTTGCTGGATCGGTGCCTGTGGCTCAAGTGGCTAAGGCGCCAGCCACATAATACCTGAGCTGGCGGGTTCAAATCCAGCCTGGGCCCTCCAAACAACAATGACGGCTGCAACCAAAACATAGCCAGGCATTTTGGCTATTGGCACCTGTAGTCCCAGCTACTTGGGAGGTGGAGGCAGGAGACTCGCTTGAGCCCAGGAGTTGGGAAGTTTCTGTGAGCTGTGATGCCACAGCATTCTACCCAGGGCAATAGCTTGAGGCTGTGTCTCAAAAAAAAAAAAAAAGAAAAGAAAAGAAAAAGAAATGAGCTTGCTTTTATAAAGCAGCTGACATAGTGCCAGGCACACAGCACCATTCCATAAGCATTGCCTATTTTTAGGGTCATTAAAAGAAAGAGTGCAGGCTTTGGAGTCAAACAGACTTGAGCTTAAACTTCAGCTTTGGAGGAGAATGACTTTAGGCAAGTTACTTATTTGAGTTTCAATTTTTCCATGATGATGGAACATAACACAGCATGAGAAGCCCTTGCTAGTCGTAACTTTCCTCATAGTTCTAGGAAGCATAAAAGACATCCTGGTGGTACCTTCTGATGCTTCTTCTCATGCAGGCCTGTGGGGTTCCAGGTGGTATTTCTGAAATCCAGAAGCTCTCCCTGTATCCATGATAGACAGCAGAGCTTGGAGAGCGTGCTTCCTTCTCTGGCCAGGCCTTGTTTGCTGGTGCTAATTCTTTACCAACTGTGCCCTACAGCTTTGTCCCTACCACATTGGCACCATTACTCTGCACCTGACTTGTGCTAATAAAGTCCAAATCCCCAAAGTGACACGTACAGTCTGGCTGTGGCCCGGCTGGCTGCCCAGTGGGCATTCCTTTGAGTAAGGAAAGGAAGCTCAGCCGCCTGCTCATGCCTTTTGCATCTGAGTTGGAAACGTGGCCTCTGCCTGCAGAAACATTGGCAGCGGCTCTTTGGAAGGGGGTTGGAGACCATTCCATGTGCCAGGTAGGTTGGCCTCTTCTCTGGCTTCACCTCAGCACGTAGAGAGCAAGGTGGTGGGTAGGTGTTGCCTGGATTGACAATATCTGTGACATCTTGCCACATCTCCCATCTCATGCTCAACAAGAGATAATCAGATGCTCTGAGGGTAGAGTTATGAGCAGAGGGGAAGAGGACCACTCTTCTGTGGCCCCCACACTGTCCCATACAACAATCCCTGCTATCCATGCCACATGCTACAGCACAGCCCCCCAAATATGGGCTGGTTCGTGGGAAGGCTAAAACTGTATATTTATTTAATTTTAATTTAAAAACCAATGCTGGATAGGAGGGATGAGTTCTGGGGTTCTGCAGCACTGTAGGATGAATACGGTTAACTATAATTTATTGAGCATTTGCAGAAAGAGAATTTTGAATGTTCCCAAGACAAAGAAATGATATATGTTTCAGGTGATGGATATGCTAAATACCCTGCTGTAATCATTATACATTGTATACTCCTATCAAAATATCACTTTGCATCCCATAAATACGTACAATTACTACATGTCAACTAAAAACGAAAGGGGGGAAAAATCCAATGCTTGATTTAGTTAATGGAAAAATCTAAAAATATGTTTGGAACAACTTAGGTATCTGGGTTATACCTTTTACTTTTACAACTGCATATTTTATGAAATCTAAAAACAGATCAAGTATTTCCACAGAAATTTAGCATCTGAATTGGGATGTGCTGGAAGTATAAAATATATACCAGATTTTGAAGACCTTGTCAGGAAAAAAAGAATGTAAAATATCTCATTATAATTTTTTAAACATTGGTTACTGACTGAGATGGTATTTGGAAATATTAGTTTAAATCAAATTCATTATTAAATTTGCTTTTATCTACATCGTTTTACTTTTTAAAAATATGGCAACTAGAAAATTTAAAATTATACATATGGCTCCCCTTAGATTTCCATTGGAAGTCTTGCTCTGCATTGGTAGCAGCATAAGATTTCAGAGCTGGAAGGGGCCTCAGGCTTCGCTTGGAGCATCCCTCCTTTTAGAGGTGAGGAATCTGACACACTGGGCTTTAAAGGGCCTTCCCAAGAGTGGGAACTCAGACCTCTTTTCTCTTGGCCAAGGCTGCACAGAAACTGGGACATTACAAGTAAGCCAAGTTGCATAAAATGAAGTCATGGACTGGAAGTACAATTCACAGTTATAGGATAATAATAAGACAGCAATATCAATAAGGTGTTTCGAACCTGAGATGGTATTTGCTATTATTGTTACCTTTCTCTAGGGAACATAATAGAACCAGGAAGTGTCCCTTGAGATAACTCTGGACGTTCTGACCCAATGTGCCTCTGACACCTCCAGAGGTTTCCAAGGCCTTAGTATAAAACCAGGTGGCTTCACTTGGCACTCAGCATCTCTATATCCTGGCCTCAATCAACCTTTCTCATTCTTAAATCCCTTCTCCCTATTCTGCCCCCTCCCATTACTTTGTGTGACTACAGCTCCACCCTCCCCACCCTCCCACCCCCGCTACTTACCCTTGCCCCAATCACAGGCCTCCACTGCCCTCCCTCTGAGCTGGCTGCATGGTAGGTGCTCTGTGAAGGGCGGCTTCTGTCCTTTCTGCTCAGATTGCCCACTGCTAGTTTTCTTTTTTTTTTTTTT
>NW_003852403.1:38377876-38397764 GCF_000181295.1 Otolemur garnettii
CGCCTGCCATCAGCTGGCAAGAAGCAGCCTAGGGCCTGGACTAAACTTATAAGGCAATCAGGTCACAAGGACTGCAGTCTTTGGGCAATTCCTGCAGCTGTGCTGGCTCAGAGCCTGTGGACTTGGGGTGCACATGACCCAGTGAGACACCAGCGGAGGCCAAGCCAGTGCCTTTGTAATTCTTCCCCTAACTCCAGGGAGCATGGCCCAGGGAGAGCCTTCTTCCACTTGGGGATGGGAAAAGGAAGAATTCTGGAGACTTTGTTTTGCAACTTGGGTACCAGCTAAGCCACAGTAAAATAAAGCATCAGGCAGACTCCTAAAGCCCTCGAGTCTAGGCTTCAGTTCCTGGAAGGTATTTCTGGATCTAACCTAGGCCAGAAGGAAAGGATCTAGCCCTGGTGAGATTCACCACCTACTGACTGGAGAGCCCTTGGGCTTTGAATAGACATCAGAGGTAGCCAGGAAACAGTCACTATTAGCTTTGGGTAAGATGGCCTGACTTCAGATGTGACCTTGTGCTGGTGGCCATAGGGAGTGCACACGTCACTCCTCCTCCAACTCCAGCAGCTCAGCACAGTGAGAGAAGAGAGTGAAAGACATTGCCTGGAATCCAGGGGATGCTCCCATTTCTTTTCCAAGTCCACTAAGGCAGGGCAACCAGGAATCTAGAAGAGCCACAGCATTACTGGGGTTGGGGCACTCCCAGTGCCAATATGGTGGCAGTGACCCAGGACTTAGATCACAACACTCAATTCCCATTGAATACCTGGAAAACCTTCTCAAGAAGAATGGATTCAAATGAACCCAGACTGTAAGATTAAAATAAATACCTAACTCTTCAATGCCTAGACATCAACAAATATCTATAATCATCAAGAACACCCAGGAACACATGACCTCACTAAACAAATTAAATGTGAGACCAGTGGCCAATCCTGGAGCAGTGGAGATAGGTGATCTTTCTTTCAGACAAAGAATTCAAAATATAATTGATGACTCTATACTGAACCTCAGAGTCAAAGCATTCTATAGTAGACGTACTCTTATTTGACAATGCGAATGTTACTTTCTTTGCATTACTATTATTATTATTGCTTAATCCTTCGTTGCAGCAATCATCTGATTTCTTTTCTAAATGTATTTATCTTCTTTCATTCTTTACAAGGTTTTTTTTTCTAGTCCTTATCTTAAACATTGTTATTGTTGTTAAATTTTAAGCCTTTTTGATTTTGTGAAGGCAAAAAGTGGAAACCTAGTAAACACATGTATATGTAAAAATAAAAAAAAATTAAAAAAAAGAATTCAACATAGTTATCCTGACAAAGCTCAATTAATTTCAAAACAACACAGAGGGAATTCATATTCTTATCAGAGAAATTTAAGGAAGAGGTTGAAATAAAAAAAAAATCAAGCAGAAATACTGGAGGTTAAGAATTCAATTGACAAACTGAGAAATGCATCAGAGTTTCTCAACAGCATAATAGACCAAGCAGAAGAAAAAATTAGTAAGCTTGAAGACAGGCTATTTGACGATACATAGTCAGAAGAGAAAAAAGAATGAAGCACACCTATAAGATCTAGAAAATACCCTCAAAGGGACAAATATAAGAGTTATTGGCCTTTAAAAAAGGCAGAAAAAGAGATTGGGATAGAAAATGTATTTGAAGAAAGAATAACAAAGAACTTTCCAAATAGAGAAAGATATCAATATTCAAGTACAAAAGGTTGTAGAACACCAAACAGATTTAACCTAAACAAGACAGCCTCAAGACAGTTATGATCTTATGTCATATCAACCTAAAGACTCCACAAAAGAAACTATTAGAGCTGGTAAACAAATTCAATAAAGTGGAAGATACAAAATCAATATACAAAAATCAGTAGCATTTCTATTTTCCAATAGCAAACAATCTGAAAAAGAAACCAAGAAAGTATTCCTATTTATAATAGCTACAAATAAAATAAAATACCTAAGAATAAACTTAATGAAAGAAGTCAAGGATTCCTTGACAGAGAAAACTACAGCATAAAACATAGATGAAAGAAACTCAAGAGGACACACAAAAATTGGAAAGATATTTTATGCTCATGGATTAGAAAAATCAATATTGTTAACATGTCGATACTACCCAAAGCAATCTACGGATTCAATTCAATCTCCATCAAAATACCAATGACAGTTTTTACAGAAATAGAAAATATAATCCTAAAATTTATATGAGCCACAAAAGACCCAGAATAGCCAAAGGTATCCTGAGCAAAAAGACCAAAACTGGAGGAATCACCTTACCTGACTTCAAATTATACTACAGAACTATAATAACTCAAGCAGCATGGGACTGGCATCAAAAACAGACACATAGACAAATGGAACAGAATAGAGAACCCAGAAATAAATCCACATATCTCTAGTGAACTTACCTTTAACAAAACTGTCAAGAACATACAGTGGGGAAAAGACAATCTTTTCAATGAATGGTGCTGGGATAACTGGATATCTAAATGTAGAAGAATGAAGCTAGACCCTTATCTTTCACCACATACAAAAATCAAATCAAAATCAATTACAGAGTTAAATCTAGGACCTGAAACTAAAAGAAAACATTGGGGAAACACTTCAGGACTTGGGTCTGGGCAAGAATTTCGTGAGTAATACCCCCAAATCACAGGCAACCAAAGTAAAATTAGCCAAATGGGATCACAGCAAGCTAAAAAGCTTGTGCACACCCAAGTAAACTATCAATAAAGGGAAGAGACAACCCCTGGAATGGGAGAAATCATTTAAAAAGGCATTAATAACAAGAAATACAAGGAACTCCAAAGACTCGATAGGAAGAAATTGAATGATCTGATTAAAAATGGGCAAAGAATCTGAACAGATGTTTCTCAAAAGAAGTCACATAAATGGCCAACTGATATATGAGAAAAATGCTCAATGTCATTAGTCATGGAAGAAATGCAAATCAAAACTACAGTGAGATATCTCACCCCACTTAAAATGGCTTTCATCAAAACGACCCGCAGTAATGAATGCTGGTGAGGACGTGGAGAAAGGAGAAAACTGATACACTGCTGGTGATAACGTAAATTAGTGAAACTGCTATGGAGAACGGTATGGGAGATCCTTTACAAACTGAAAATAGAACAACCATATGACCCAGAAATCTCATTGCTAGATACACATCCAAAAGAAGTGAAGTCATTGTACACTCCTTTGTTTATTGCAGTCCTATTCACAATAGCCAAGATCTGATATTAACCTAAGAGTCCATCAACAGATGAATGGAGAAAGAAATTGTGGTAGGTTTACAATGGAATATTATATGCCACAAAAAATGAAACTGCTATTTGCAACAACATGGGTGGCAATGGAGAATACTATGTTAAATGAAATAAGCCAAGCACAGCAAGACAAATCCCACATGCTCTTACTCATTGTGGGAGTTAATATTAATAACAATTGATCTCACAGACACAGAGAGTAGAATGATGGTTATCAGAGGCTGGGAAGGGTAGTGGGGAGTAGGGGATAAAGTGGGATGGTTAATGGGTACAAAAATATAGTTAGAATGAACAATATTTGATAACACAACAAAGTGATTATACTCAATAATTAGTTAGGGTATACTTTAAAATAACTAAAAGAGTGGAGTTGGAATGTTTATAACACAAAGAAATGTTATACACCTTTGGTGATGGATACCCCAATTACTCTAATTTGATTAATTCATGTTGTGTGTCTGTATCAAAGCATCACACATGTCCTATAAAGATATACAACTCTAATGTACCAATAATAATAATAATGATAATAATAATAAAAGACTGTCAGGGCCAGGTACGATAGATAGCTCACGCCTGTAATCCTAGCACTTGGGAGGCCAAGGTGGGTGGATTGCCTGAGCTATGTGTTTGAGACCAGCCTGAGCCAGAGCAAGGCAGCATCTGGAAAAATAACTGGGCATGCGGCAGGCACCTGTAGTCCTAGCTACTCTGGAGGCTGAGGCAAGAGAATCACTTGAGTCCAAGAGTTTGAGTTTGCTCCTAGCTACTCTGGAGGCTGAGGCAAGAGAATCACTTGAGTCCAAGAGTTTGAGTTTGCTGTGAGCTATGATGCCACAGCACCCTACTGAGGAAGATAAAGTGAGACTCTGTCTCAAAAAAAAAAAAAAGACTGCCATGGAACATTGTACAAAATAATTGGTCCAGATTCTTCACAGAGACATCAATGGCAGGGTAGACCACATAGATAAAGGTTGGGAAGACTTCTCTAGATTTACAGAGACACTCCAGATTGTTCTAGACTAGACTGATAACCAAATGCAATATGCAATCCGTGACTAGTTAAAAAAAAATAGGTTTAAAGTATGCTATTGGGACAACTAGAGAAATTTGACTGTGGCCTGTGTGATCTGTGATCTGACATAAGAAAATACCACAGACAGGGTGTTCTGTTAATCTTTTCTCCCAGGTCTGGAGGCTAGACTTCCACAATCAAGATGGCAGCAAGTTTGCCTTCTTTTGCGGCCTCTTACCTTGTGCCTCCTCATTTCATCCTCATTGGGGCTTTGTTAGGGGCCTGTACATGTGTGGGTCTTCATTTCCTCTTTTTATAAGGACACCAGTCAGATTGGGTTAGGGCCTACCCATGTGTCCTGATTTTACCTTAACACCTCTTTTTTAAAAAATTGTTAAATTTCAGATTAATATGAGGGTCAGACGATTAGTTTACATTGTGTTTGTTAGGGGAAGTCCAGGTTGTAGTTGTGCCCCTCACCCAGGAGGTGTGCCATATATCCCTACAATGTGCCTGTTAGGTGAGAACACACCAACACCCCTCCTTACTCCCCTTCGGCCCCTCCCTCCTCCCCTCTTCCCCCCACTTGATTTTAATCCTGTTTTTCTCTTGTGTGGGTATTTGTCTATTGGTTTCATATTAGTACTGAGTACATTGAATACTTGCTTTTCCCTTAGCACCTCTTTAAAAGCCCTATCTCCAACTACAGTGACAATCTGATGTACTGGGGGTTAGAACTTCAACATATAAATGTGTATATGTTTCAACATATAAGTATACATAATAGTTTATGTATTGATGCAACTGGTATTATTTTAAACTTATCACACAAAACATTATGGTTGTATAGAAAGTCCTTATTCTTAGCATATATAGTAGAACTTCTGTAAATTGACCACTCAAGAGATTAAAACCAACTAGTCGACATACAGAGCTGGTCAACATAAAGAACTGGGTCTACTGTACTGATATGTACATGTGGTGCATATCCAGTCTATGAAAATTAGGTCAATTTAAAGAGGTGGTTAATATAAGGAGGTGGTCAATTCTAGAGGTTCTACTGTGTATGCTGAAATGTTTAAGGATGAAGAGTTATGACATCTGCAACTTTCTCTTAGATGATGCAGCTAAAAAAATGCAGAGAGGGAGAGAACAAATAAGATAAACAACTGGAGAATCTAGTCAATGGGTATAAGATATTCCTTATTTTAAAAAAAAAGGCAACCTTCCTTTGCTTCCTTCTTCCGCCTTTGGTAGAGGGAGCTCGGCTTTTTCTACTTCACATAAAGCTACTGCTCTACTGTTAAAAGAAAAAAAAAAAAGGAAAAGAAAAGAAAAAGAAAGATATTCTTTGTAACTTTCTATAGGTTTGAAATCTTCAAAATAAAAATTGAAAAGAAGAAACACTATCGCATCCTCGTCCTGGGACCCCCCCCAAATATGATGCCACGTCCCCCTTTTCCATCTTGGCATTTATCTCCTTTTATTTTGTATTGGGATTTTATTTGACCACTGTCTATCTGTCTAAGCGCCACAAGAACAGGCTGGCACAGGGCCCTCCGCTCAGTAAAACTGAACTGGATCAATGAAGGAATGAAAGAATATTGCTATGGGTGGAACTTTTGCACCATCCAAAACTCCTGTTGAAATGCAATGTAGCCGTATTGAGAGGTGAGGCCTTTAGGAAGGGATTGGGTCAGGAGGGCTCTGTCCATGGATTCATGTATTAATGGGTTAATAGATTAATGAGTTATCACGGGAGTGGGACTCGTAGCTTTACAAGAAGAGAGACCAGGCTATTGCAGTATACTCTGCTCAGTACCCCCACCCCCGTGTGAGACCCTACCACCAAGAAGGTTCTCACCAGATGAAGGCTAGCCCTGGACTTCTCAGCTTCCATAATTGTAAGAAACACATTTCTTTTCTTTATAAATTACCTAGTTTCACGTATTCCGTTATAAGCAACAGAAAATGCACCAAGACCCCTAAGCTACTCCCGAGGCTGAGGCAGGAGTGTACCTTGAGCCCAGGAGTTCAGGGCTGCAGAGCGACAGAGAGATCCCGTCTCTAAAACGCCAAAACAGTCTTAAACAATGGGCCAAGGCTAACATAGACGGGCTAATCAAAGACAGACCAGAAATATGGAGGGCGGGGGGACAGAGGGGTCTAGCTGCCTAGGCCATAAACGTTAATGCACCCCAGGCCCTGCCTGCTCTTCGGCCTTCTCTGCGTCTCCTTCCACCCACCCCCATCCCTTTATTTCTCCATCTCTCTTTATTCTTCCCTCCCTCCCCGCCCCCTCATTTTTTCCTTCCCATCTGTTGCTCTTGAATTCCTGGGTTCTGGGCTGTCAACGAGATTCCGCTCCTCCCGGGCCAGGCTCGGCTCCCTGCAAATTCCAGGTCCTTGGCAGGCAAGCGGGCGGAGGGCGGCGGCGCGGGCGGGACCGCTCGGCCAGGTGCGCTGCGACCGCGCTGGGGCCCGGCCCGGCCCGGCCCGCGGGCGGCGGGCGGCGGGTGCTGGACGCCAAACGCGGGCAGGAGCGCCGCCAGGGGACATCTCAGAGCCTGTCCTAAGCTTTAATTTTCTGGGAAGGAAGCCTCTTCTTCAAAGGGCTTCTAATTCCTCTCCCGCAAAAGACACACATACTCCTCCCGAGGTATCTCAGCATCCTCTCCAAGGACAGCCCGCGTTCCTAAAGCCTCCAACCCGGCGGCTGTTCAAGGACACCCAATACGCTGCTCTCCGGGAACCGAGGATTGTGGCGAACTTGCGCCAACTCCGTGCACCTGAGGCTACCCGGGAAGGCGGACAACAGCCTCCGCCTCGGGAAGCTGGGGCTGCTTTCCCAGGCCTCAGTTTCCCCACTCGTGAAATGAGGCAATTGGAGTCGACTGGGGACTCAGACTAGCAGTGATGGTGATGGAGAGGTGCCGCTGTGTGGGCGGGGAGGAGCACTTTGGTCAGTGAGAGCCCATAGCTCTCGCTAGCTTTGCTCTGCCCTCCTCCGCCCCCTTTCTGGTCCATCACTGGGGGTCTGGGAAGTCTCTCTTGTGGCAGCTTTGAACCCGGGCCTTTCTCACCTAGAGGACAGAGCTGCCATACCCACAGGGCTCTCTTTCACATTATCCTGACTAGCTAAACCCTGGTGAAGACCTGCACTTGCCTGGAGAGAACTTTGTCTTCTTAAGAAGCGCACAAAGGCTCTGTCTGGGTTGGCAGTTTCCTTAGGAGTCGCCACTAAAGTGTTGCATATAGCTTGACTCCTTCCAAGGCAAGATGGCAAAACTTGCCTTAAGCGGGACTGGCGGTGGTGGCAGAATCAACTCAGCTGGAAGGAACTGCAGAGACACCCCTGGACTCCCAGTCACAGAGGGAATCTATTCACTTCTCTGCAGCCCACTCCCCTACCCCCTCATACTTGACAAGACCACAGCAAGCAGCATCTCTGGAGTCTTCCCACTTCCCCCGACCTCTCTTCCCATAGCCAGACAATGTTTTTAACACAAAAGTCAGGCCATATCACACACACTGACTTAAAGCCCTTCCAAGCTCCTCTGAACCTCCCTCCATGGCACTTTAAGCCCCAAACTGCTTTTCCATCACTCAGACCTCAGCTCCAAAGTCACCGCCTCAGAGAGGCCTTCCTTGACCACTCTACCTAATATGCCCCACACCCTGCCCTCCATCATTTTTCATCTCAGCATCTGGTTTCTTTTTCTTTTCTTTCTTTCTTTTCTTTACGACAGAGACTTAAACTCTCACCCGGGGTAGAGTGTTGTGGCATCACAGCTCACAGCAACCTCCAACTCCTGGACTTAAGCCATTCTCTTGCCTCAGCCTCCCAAGTAGCTGGGACTACAGGCGCCCTCCACAATGCCTGGCTATTTTTGGTTGTAGTTATCATTATTGTTTGGCTGGCCCGGGCTGGATTCAAACCCACTAGCTCTGGTGTATGTGGCTGGTGCCTTAGCTGTTTGAGCTACAGGCGCAGAGCCTCAGCATCTGGTTTCTTATTGGTTCCTCTGCTAGACTAAAAACTCCATGAGGGCAGAGGGTTTGTGGGTTGGTTCAAAATGTAATTCCTATGACCAGCAAAGATGTGGGAGGAGCTGGCAGACTTTCCTGACAGAATGCAATAACCAAAAGAGAATTGTCTTGGGCCCTTTCCCTGCTCTATCGGTTTTGGAGCTGAGCAAACTGAAGCCCAAGGTAAACTGTGAGATGTGGGGAATGAACTGTTTGAGCTCACCCCAAACCCTGTCAACCTGGTGGTGACAGAGCCTGGACTAGAGCCCAGTCCACTGGTTCTCAGCCCCAGGCTGCCCTGACAGTGGAAGTTCAGGCTCAAAGGATGTCCGATGCTTTTGAGGTGCCCTGAGCTACAGGTGACTTTTCTATGTACTCACTCCCCCAAGAGGACATGATATGATGCCACATCCTAAGCCCCCAATTTGCCTCTGAACTTGAACCCTTTAAGGAAAAAAGTTAGAAGAACAAAACCACTGGATATCAACATCTAACTTCTTGCCAAATGCCACACTGAATTCAGGCTCAATCTACTCTAACAAATTTGAGATCTTAAAGTCACTAAAATCTTTTCAAATAATTTTTTATCAAAATAATAAGTGAACACAGTTTTAAAAGTCAAATAACACTAAGCGAGCTTATAATTTAAAAAAAACAGTTAATTTTGTTTAATGCTGAGCCAAGTGGTGTACTATCATGACTTTTATTTTCTTGTATAACTTTTTTAGTTTCCTGGGGCTAATTATTACTTTTTTCCCCCCTCTGCTTAGATTTCTTTGAACCTTTGGCCAAATCTTTCCACATCCTTTGATATACCAAAAAAGTTTCTCAGTATAATTTGCTAGTCTCTCAGTTCCACATTTTCCCAGAGATGGTGCTTCTGGAACATTCTTTCTTCTTTTCTCTGGGACCTGTGGCTCTCTGGGCCTCCTGGCTGCAGTTAAGGAAACTAGGAAGACTTAGAAGATAGGGACAGCCACAGCTCCACTGTACCTTGAATCTTTGGCTCTGCACTCACCACGCTCAACCACTTTCTCTTATCTGTCTCCTTAAGAGCAATATTTCACTGTCAATCCAAAAGCAAGTGCAGGGTGGAAGGAGGCAGTATGATATTATCGTACTTTTTACCTGGGCCCTCCCAATGCTTCAGTTTGGCACTGTGATTGGATGGAATAGTTTGGGAGAATTTTGTGAGATTTTGGTCGTCTTGTTGTTTTAGTAAATTTTATGGTGCTTCTGAATTTACTTAGGTCCTCAAGTCCTAAGGCAACTCAAAAGAATAAATTAATTAGGAGGAAACAAAATCCTTCAGACCTCTCCCAGATCTTGTTATTCTATTCAGAGCCAGCTTTAAAAGTGGTCAGTATCATAATTTGAAGTGAGTCGTGAAGAGTCCTGCCCCTGAATATCACCTGCACAGGTGCTTGGAAAAGGTGCCTGAATTTCCACCATTATTGCTCTAACCTCTGTTGCTTTAGGATCTATTGTTGAAACTCAGGTTTCGCATGGAGGGTTCACACTTTCATCCAGGATTTTACTGTAGGGAAATACTGTGTGTATTGACTGCTTTCTAGAGAGCAAGTGGAGTGGAGGGGCAGTGGATAGAGCTCTTCGTGCAGAGAGGATGGAGGGCCCTCCACTAGTGGGCTTGTCAGTGGGAGACCTGTACCAAGGGAGAAAAGGGAATTGGCACATCTGTATCAACAATCGGCCTTCAGCTCCTCTTCACTTGCATTCCTCCCCTGGATTTCTCACTGCTAGATCAGATGTGGGATTTTCTGGCTTCCTTTAGCGCCACAACAGACATCAGGAAGGATGGATTCAACCCCTCCTGTTCATGGTGTAGCCGGTGAAAGTGAAGACCCCTAGTCTGAGCTGACTCACACCCAGGAGAAGTAGGAAAAGTCTTATCTTGTTGACACAAGGACTCCAGCACCACCCTGTGGCACCTTGATAACACAGAATCTGCCCTCACGCTCACAGTAGCTGCTGAGGTCTCTCCCGCGAGAGCTGTCTGGACCAGAGGCTCAGCCAACATCTGGAATTGTGGACCACCAGAGCTTTCTGGGGGCCTCCCAACCATCTAACTCCAACTCACACCTGCTCTCCAAAGGGAAGAATTCAGGGAAGGGTTAGCCAAGACCCCTGTAGTACAAGGCAGTTTGGGCTTTGCAGGACACTGTGTGGCCCCTGTTCTATGTAGATTCCATAGAATCTGGTCATCTGTTTTTTCCTTCTCTCTCCTCTGGTGCACACACGCATTCTCTCCATCTCTTTCTGTTTCTCTCCTTCAGTCCCTTCCTTCTCTCCCTTTGTTCCTGTCTCTGGTGTTCTCCATTCATAGCTCTCCTTTCAGAAATCAAGGAAGCATCAGAACAATGAGACCTGACCCTTAACGTTCGGAGCAGGGGAACTTTAGTAGGCATTAGCTCTGCTGCCGTACGTGCATTTGTTTTCCAATGGTTTCATGTCATGGGCAAAAAGAAGGGTCCTAGTCTGTTCTTCCAGCAAGGCGTGGGCACTGCTGCCCCATCAGTGACTAAAAGCAGGTTTGCCCGGAATTAGCAACATGGGTCTTAGCCCTCTAGGTTTTGTCAGTGACTATAACCTTGAGCTTGTTCTCAATAGTTACTAAATGCTTGGTTGAACCTGACTACAGATCAAACCGATAATATAACTATACTGAAGAAAACAAAGAACCGATCTAACAAACTTTTCTGACCGCACAAACTTGGTGACATGTTGTCCAATGATTGGAACACTATAAACATCTTCCCCTTTATACTGAGGCAGTTTGTGATCAGCGGTGATTGTGGTGAAGTAATTCCTAAACTATTTTGTGTATATTGTAGTACATGAATGAATAGAATGGTATTTGGGGGAGCTAGGATTTTACTGTGGGGGAAGGGAGATATGAATACGAAATAGGGAAAAGGGGAAGAACTTTGGTGTTGGATTGGAATTGGAAGGATCAGTGCATGTTCTAAAAAATAGATATATATTTCCTCATTCAGTTCAGTCCAGAGGCCCAGAAGCAGTGGCACTCCAGACCGCTAAATGGAGCCAGAGCTTCTTGGAGAAGTGGCTAATTCCAGGACTAGGGAAGGGAAAATGCAAATTGAGTCTGGAATGTGTCTTCTTATTCCAGAAAGTACTCAAAGTAGGGAAGTTCAAAAACTGATGAGATGTCAAAAAAGATACAGCAGCCACCTCGAAAGAGCTTATAGTGGTTAAATTTGGGTCAATTAAAACATAAAAAAGGTTCAGCACCTGTGGCTCAAGTGGCTAATGTGCTAGCCATGTACACCCAAGGTGTCAGGTTCGAATCTAGCCTGGGCCCGCCAAACAACAATGACAGCTGCAACCAAAAAATAGCCGGGCATTGTGGTGGGCGCCTGTGGTCCTAGATACTCGAGAGGCAGAGGCAGGAGACTCGCTTGAGCCCAGGAGTTGGAGGTTGCTGTGAGCTGTGATGCCACAGCACTCTACCCAGGGGGACAGCTGGAGGCTCCTGTCTCAAAAAAGAAAAAAACCAAAACATAAAAAAGAACAGTGAAAACAATAAATCATAATACACCAAATTAAAAAATCAGTAAGTCCATTGAGATACTAAAAAAAAATACAGTGTGGCATGAGATGGGGTAATCTCTTCTTTATAGAATAATGCCATCAAATGAAAGTAAAAAAGAATAACAGAATTTGAACATCACTTTTCCAACCACCTATCTCTGAATACCCAACCACTGGGTAAAGCCATTAGAGAATAAGATACACAGTCTCAAAATATTACTCCACTGATGTCCACTTATCAGAAGGGAAAGAGTACTTGGGCGCCAAATGATCAAAGTTAACATCATCTCAGATGAGACAAACTGACTGCAAAGCCTCCTGAAGTGAGGCACCGAGAGAAATGCAGTCCCCTCTCAAACACTCTTGCCAAAATGTTTCATTTGAACCTTATTATAAAGAAACAATCAGACAAACCCAAAGCTGAGAAACATTCTGCAAGACAACTTGCTCACCTGCTTAAAAAATAGCACTATAAGGAAAAATGGGGTTGGGGGCAAAGACGTTATGACAACTAAATGCAAAACGTGTTCCTTTGATTGAATCATTAATTTTTTAAAACCTCTGAAGGGCATGTTGAGACAGTTTGGATAATTTGAATATGAACCCTATATTATTTAGTTTATTATATCTCAACAGGTGTCTCAAATGAGAAGCAGCAGTACAATTAATCAAAGTATGTGCCTGAACTGTGGACACAGTTTTGCTACCTTAGGGGTAGCTTGTTTATGCCAACAGTAAGGAAGCCTGGAGAGCGAGTAGCATTGAAATTGCAAAGGGTATTTTCCACAGCTTGTTGGGAAGTGAAATTTTTTTCTGGCAAGAAGTTGTTCAAAACTTAGAAGAAGTTGCAGTCAGTTGGTGCAAGGTCTGGTGAATACAGTGGATGAGAGTTTCCAAGTCCGGCTTCTATAGTTTAAGTGATGTTGTTTGTGTGCTATATCTGTTGGAGAGCTGTCTTGCAAGAGGATTGACCCGCCTCTATTGACTAATCCTGGCTGCTAAATCATCTTCATCATTTGTCCATTTGGCTGCAGTAGACGTCCGCTGTCATTGATTGACCAGATTTCATGAAGCTGTGGCAGATAATACTAGGGTTGGACCACCAAACAGACACCATCAGCTTTTTTCAATGAAGATTCACATTAGAACTGTTTCCACACTTCATCTTTATCCAACCATTGGGCTGAATACTTGCAATTGTCACATGAATCCATTTTTTAAATCACATGTAACAATATGGTGTAGAAATAGTTGGCGTTTATGTTCTGATAGCAAAGGAAGGTAAGCTTTGAGACAATTTCTCTTCTGACACTCATTTAATTCAGGCAGAGCCAATCTATCCAGTTTTTTTTACCTTGTTGATTTGTTTCAAATGGTCCAATGTTGTTGGAATACTAATAGGCTGAGATGTATTTGCTTCTACTACAAAGCTCATCATTATCCACTTTGGTCTCAGGTCCCCCTTTTGGCTCATTTTCAAGATTAAAATCACCAGAATGGAACTTCTCAAACCATCAACATACTGTGCCTTCTTCCCAAACACTTCATCGATATTTCCAGCTGTCTGCACTGCATTGGTTCCGTAATGGAACTCATATTTAAAAATGATTTCACAATGATTGCTTTTTAAAAATCCGAAAGATAATTACAAGCCAAAGTGTGCATTGGAAGGAATGAGGATGTACTTTCACAATAAAAATAAGGAGTGTCCAAGTGAAAATGTTAGAGATATCAACTGTCAAACATAGTACTTCGGGAAATTGTACAATTCATGCTAGATACTGATAGTACCATGTTGATATTAAATTTCCTGAGTGTGTGGGTTACATTGTGTTTAGGTAGCAAAATGTCCCTGTCCTTTGGAAATAAACACAGAAGTACTCAGCTACCGAGTGTTGTGATATCTGTAGCTTACTCTTAAATGATTTGGAAAGGGAGAAAAAAAAACACCTCATTTATAGAAGTGAATGATAAAATGTTAACCAAAGTTTCTAGCTAGAGCATACATAGATGTGGGTTGCACTATTTTTTCCAACTTTTCTGTAGGCTTGAGAATGTTTTAAATAAAAAGTTGTGGTAAGAGCAAGCTGGAAACAAACGTATGGAGGGTTGTTGAACGCAATCCAGTTGAGTCTAGGTTCCAGGCTCCGTCAGCCTGTAACAGGGATGCTTTCTAGGGGGGCAGATAAAGGACCCAGACTTCTCCAGAGAGCAGTTCCTGAGCACCAAGTGCCTCTGGTTGCCTCTTCTCACCTCCTGGGACCTGGTAGCCAGAGGAACCTAACCTGGAGCGACTGAGCCCACCTCCCTCCCTGGAATGAGGGTTTCTGATGCTATCCCTGGGGCCTCCTCTAAAGTGAGTGTCTGTAAGTCAGATCTCCATTACACTGAGCGCTGCTTCCCACAGGAGCGTTTCCATAATTCTACAACGAGGTCCTGGTGGTGTATTCTCAATGCAGCTCTCATCAGAGTCACTTGCGGGACTGGTTAAATCACAGATGGCTGGGCCCTACACCCCTAGTTTCTGACTTAGTCGATCTGAACTGGGCCCCAGGATGCATATTTTTAGAGAAATGCCCAGCTGCATGTAGTGTGGAAATAGGCTTTGAAACCACAGCACAGGTGACCTTTTTTCCCACCCTAGGTGCCTTTCCACTTAAAAATAGAGAATAAAAATATAGGCACACTTAAGAAACAGGAAGAAACTTTTCTTTGCTCAGTCTATTCATGTGTTGGTAAATCTCTTCTGTCTTAAGAGGCAATGGCTGCAGTGTGTAAGTAATAATTATTGCTTCTGAGTGGGTTAAATAATCAAGCCACGGCTTGGGGCTTGAGGTTGGAAAGGTACTTTTGAATGTCACAGACACCGGGTATTTGGATCAGGAATGTGGTCTGGGTGCCTTCCAAAAGGAGCCTGCCTGTGCCAGGCTGGCAGGTTCTCAGCATGGCCCGGCCCCTGTCTTCCCTGGCTTCTAAGAGTGTTGTCTCTGCCATGTGGGAAGGAAACTGTCTGGGTCTAGAAATACACCACTGCACCAAACATATCTGTGAGAGCTAGAAGTCTGGAATCAGAGACGATCAGGTCTCCAAAGAAACTAGCCATTGTCTAGTTTTTTTCTCTAACCATTTCAGAGGTGGGGAGCACTGAGCTCCAGAAAACTTTGTCACATGTCTGTGATGTATGACAGGTGGGTCTCAACCAGAGTCCAGAGGAGCTCCAGTGTACCCCATAGACTCTCTAACTTATCTCTGTTCGGTTCAAACATTCCCTGTTTTTAGCTCTAAGTGAAGATAATAGAAGTCAAGCTTTGGGTGAAGTGGAAATTGCTGAAAACGAGCCCAGAAAATTTAGGCCAAGTTCTCAACGGCAAAAATGTACTTAATAAGTTTTGAGGTCTTTTCCCTTTTACTTCTTTCTTGGGTCTTTTCTCCAAAATTTATGTTCTCAGTATCTGCTTGTTCTTACGTGTGAAGGATATTTAGGACCTCATGATAATGGGAATGACTTCTTTTGCTCTCAGGTTTTGCCCAACTTGGGTGAATTAAAAATTAAACAAACATACATGTACATAAAACTCATATGGAAAATCCTTTTAAATAATGGTTAGCATGCAACCACATTTAAAAATGGGCATTTACGTACTAGATATTATTCTAGTTTCTGGGGTATGGTAGTGAACTAAGCATACTAAAAATCTAAAAGCCTGTCCCTGCTGGAAATTCAATCTAGTGGGTAAACTATGAGAGGTGAACTCAGTCGGCAATTTGTAGTCATGGTCTAAATAAATACAACTTTAAATGTTAACCATTAAACACAACAATGTGGTACAAAAACAATCTAACATATAACACCTTTGCTTGTTTTTAAATGTGACTTTGGAATTATAAGATGTGAGATAAGACTATTATATGGGCGGCGCTGTGGCTCAGTGAGTTGGGCGCTGGCTCCATATACCCAGGGTGGTGGGTTCAAACCCAGCCCCGGCTAAACTGCAACAAAAAAATAGCTGGGTGTCGTGGCGGGCACCTGTACTCCCAGCTACTAGGGAGGCTGAGGCAAGAGAATCACCTAAGCCCAGAGGTTGCTGTGAGCTGTGACTTCATGGCACTCTAATAAGGGCAACAAAGTAAGACTCTGTCTCTAAAAAAAAAAAGACTATTATATATATTTGCATGTCTGTGTATAGTGTTTGTTTAAAACTAAAACAAACAACAAAAAAATTGGCCTGTCCAAGTCTGAAATTTCCTAGAAATTTTACTTCTTTTAATGCAGCTTTTAGGACTTAAAGGATTAGCAGTATTTGTTTTGGGCCAAACTCTCCTGAAGCAGTCTATACTTGTCTTCAGAGTTTGGGAGATTCTAGTCAGAATCTTTTTGTAATAAAGGACCCATTTGAATATGTTCAAGAAAAGGGTCCTGGCTCGACACCCGTAGCTCAGTGGTTAGAGTGCTGGCCACATATACCAGGGCTGGCAGGTTCAAACCCAGCCCTGGCCTGCTAAACAACAATGACAACTATGACAAAAAAGAGTAGCTGGGCATTGTGGTGGGCATCTGTAGTCCCAGCTACTTGGGAGGCTGAGGCAAGAGAATCGTTTAAGCACAAAAGTCTGAGGTTGCTGTGAGCTGTGACGCCACCGCACTCTACCAAGGGCAACATAGTGAGACTGTCTCCAAAAAAAAGAAAAAGAAAAAGAAAAGAGTCATTAGTCATGAGAAAACAAAAGGAAAACACAATAAAAAACCTATGGACCAGAGCTCACCACAGCCATACCTCATGCGACCAAGATGGGAACCCCAAATAGCTGTCAGAAACAGGGTCTCTCTCTTTTTCTCTCAGCTTCTCAAAACTTCTGCTTTCCCTCTTCCTTCCCCCCGGCTTTCTCTGTGTGGTTTCCGCTTCTCTCCCCAAATCTCACCTTGCTCTTGGACCATACCATCCACCCAGCCTCAGCTCTGCTTTGCTTCTCAATGGTAGTGCCAACACTATTACCATGTGGGAATTTCCCTTCGGAGAGAGGGTTTGAATTGAGTTTAAATTCTCAAGAGAGAGATCTGATTAGTCTGCCTCATTTTTTTCAGCCAGCCATATAAGGTATAGGCTGCTGGGTGGGTTATGGATGGTTTCCCCCTTGAGCCAAATATCATTCCCCAGCCTATTGGCTATAACTAGAATCAGATGATGTGAAAATGACCATTGCAGCACCTGGCAATGAGGCAGCTTCCTCCAGAAGGCTGTGTTTGAAGACAGGTTCCCTGAAACTGTTGTACTATTGTGATGGTATTTTTTTCAATCAGATTGGAAACTTTGGGGATACCCACAGTTGCTCTTGAACCTCATGAGGGATTAATTATGTATCTTGTGTCCTGAGCAAAGTCAAGGGTTGGAGGTACCCCCCAAAGAAGCCAGAACTGAACCCAGGAACTCAGTCTTTTTTTATTGACCCCTGGCATCTGTAAACACAAATAAAAAATAAAAGGAAAGGGTGCCATCTGGTTTGTGTTTCCTGTTATCCTTGACATCTTTTGAATCTACATTGAATCCCAAACATCTGGGTTCAGGGTAAGCTTGGGCCAGGACGGACCATTATGGAAGTTGAAAGGCACTCCATGTCGGCAATTTTCAGGCTGAGCTCATGGCAGAACATCAGTCTGGGAAGTCTTTTTGACAGATTTCTGCTTAGAATGGGATCATGGGGGTGAGCTAAGTATAGATGGTGACCTTTTAGCTTAATCAATCTAAAGAGGATAGTGGAACCATATAAAATTATAAAAGACCAAAAATTAAGCTCAGAGTGTTCCTCTTGTCAGAGCGAGGGCAGCTGAGAATTTCATCCTAGAAGTCTAAGCAGGCTGATGAGATGGAATACTTAGTGTTCCAGAAAAAGCAGGAGGGCCAATGGGAAGGCTGTTGTGTTTTGATCTGGTAGGGTGACGGGCAGCAGGTTTTGCAGAGCCAGGGATCAGTGAGTCCTGTGCTGACAGTGAATGGGGGGAGCTAGGAGGTGAGAGTGCAAGCTTTGGGATCAGACAGAAGCTTTGGAGCTGCATGAGTGAGTAACCTCAGTTTCTTTATCTGAAACATGGAGATGATATGTATTTGTTAGAGCTGTGAGGAAGGTTCAATATGATGTTATCTGTAAAGGTGAAATGTTAGCTATAATTAAACAGACTATAATCATTATCATCAGGGTATTTGCCTATGACCACTGGCTTAACACATCACGAGGCAACATTTCACTTGCTCTTGCCATTCAGAACTGCATTTTCCAACCACAACAATGAGTAGCATTTAGGAGAAAATAAAAATGCTTTTGATACTTCCTTTAAGGATGCCTCTTTTTTTTTTTTTTAGAATTCTCTTTCACCTGGGCTCAAAGCTTCTATTCTGGGATGGAGGGCTAAAACCCCTGGGAAAGACAGAACTTGGATCAAAATTTACACTAGAGTTTTAAGTGACCATTATAAATTTTTATGAGAAATATTTTTGGTGGTAAGGGCAGGGATGGGGAGGAGAATGATACAGAATATTGGGTGTTTCAAGGAAGCCAAAGTGGGTAACAATAGGTCAAGAGAACCAAGAACCCAGTACTCACTTTTTCTCATGACCTAAGTGTTTCTTGATTTTCTCACTTTGACTTGTCTAGGTGTGCTGGAGAACACATGGTTAGGCAAGTAAGATAGTTATCACGGAGGTCTGGAGGCTAGCAGGTTGGACAGCGGGATTTAGATGTACTCTAGATAGCTCCAGTGAATACAGTAAAAGCCAGTGGCTGGTTTCCAGGAATGCAGACCTCACTTCTAAATGACAGAAAATTTTTAAATGACTTTTTTTTTTTTTTTTAAAGACAGAGTCTCTGTTGCCCTGGGTAGAGTGCCATGGCATCATCATAACTCGCAGCAACCGCCAACTCTTGGGCTCAAGAGATCCTCTTGCCTCAGTTTTCTATTTTTAGTAGAGACAGGGTCTCGCTCTTGCTCAGGCTGGTTTCGAACTCCTGAGCTCAAGCGATCCACCTTCCTCAGCCTCTCAGAGTGCTAGGATTATAGGTGTGAGCCACTGTGCCCGGCCCAAATTGCCTAATTTTTCTGTTTTTTTTTTTTTTTTTTTTTTATTGTTGGGAATTCATTGATGGTACAAGAAACCAGGTTACACTGATTGCATTTGTTAGGTAAAGTCCCTCGTACAATCATGTCTTGCCCCCCAAAAGTGTGGCACACACCAAGACCCCACCCACTCCCTCCTTCCCTCTCTCTGCTCTTCCTTTCCTCCACCCCTCCCTCCTTCTTTCTCTCAGTTGCCTTATTTTTTGAAAAGGCATTATAAGCACATAATATAAAGGTATTAACACCAAGTGAAGATGTGGGTCAAAAAAACTTACAAACTTGGGAGTCCCCTGTGGCTCAAAGGAGTAGGGCACCAGTCCCATATACCAGAGGTGGTAGATTCAAACATGGCCTCTGGCCAAAAACTCCAAAAAAAAAAAAATACCTTACAACCTGATGATGGTGTAGACACTTGGAAAAGTGACCATTTTCATATTCCATAACCCAGCCATCCACCTTGTAGCTATATACTCTAGAGAAACTTTTGTAAACATATACTAGGAAAGGCTCAGGGCCCGTAGCACAGTGGTTACAGTGCCAGCCACATGCACTGAGGGTGGCAGGTTCGAACCCGGCCTGGGCCAGCTAAACAACAATGACAACTGCAACAAAAAATAGCTGGGTGTTGTGGAAGGCTCCTGTAGTCCCAGCTACTTGGGAGGCTGAGGCAAGAGAATCGCTTGAGCCCAAGAGTTTGAGGTTGCTGTGAGCTGTGGACACCACAGAACTCTACGGAGGGTGACAGCTTGAGATGCGGTCTCCAAAAAAAAAAAAAAAAGTCTATGCCACCCAAAGTGGCCTACTGATTCAATGCAATCTCTATTAAAATACCAACATCAGTTTTAGAAGATCTAGAAAAAATAATTCTATGCTTCGTATGG
>NW_003852403.1:38397784-38408185 GCF_000181295.1 Otolemur garnettii
TCAAAAAAAAAAAAAAAAAAAGAAAAGAAAGAAAGAAAGAAAGAAAGAAAGAAAACTACCAGGAGATATATATAAGAATATTCTGAGGCCGAGTGCAGTGGCTCACACCTGTAATCCCAGTACTCTGGGAGGCTGAGGTGGGCGGATCACCTGAGCTCAGGAGTTCAAGACCAGCCTCTCTAAAAATAGCCAGGCGTTGTGTTGGGTGCCTGTAGTCCCAGCTACTTGGGAGGCTGAGGCAAGAGAATCCCTTGAGCCCAACAATCTGAGGTTGCTGTGATCTATAACCCCACTCTGTTGGGGCAACAAAGTGAGATTCAGTCTCCAAAAAAAGAATATTCTGGGCACAAGTATTTTGCAAGAGCCAAACTAGAAATAATCAAATATCAACCAACAGGAAAATGGATAAAGAAAGTGTAGTATTTTACAGTGAAATAATGTTGAGTGATAAAAATTTTAAAAAACTATAGATATATGTAACAACATGGAAAAGATTGGAAACAACGGTGATAAGAAAAAGAGTTATAGAAGACTACATATAATACAGCTTTTATAAACTCAAAATCACGCCAGATGGAATGACATATCATTTAAGGGTATGTATCTCTGTAATAAAATTATCTTTAAAATATAGCAGAGAGATTATTTATTCCTAATAGCCAAAAGATGGAAACAAGCCAACTGTCTTTCAACGGATGAATGGAATAAAATGTGGTATATTATACAGTGGGATTTCATTTGGCCCGAAAGAGAAACAAAGCACTGACAAATGCCACACATTTGTGGACCTTGAAATCATTATGCATATTGAAGGAAGCTGGTCACAAGGGACCACATATTATCTGATTTCACGTACAGTATAGGAAACCCTGGAATAAGTAAATCCATAGAGGCAGAAAGTCGATTTCCAGTTGAATATCCAGGAGTGACCACACCCTCTGCACACCTGTCCACACAGTTTCACACACCTGCTATGCCTGGGAGAACTTTCCAAACCTGTACAGAGTAGCCTTGATCCTGTTAGCGGCCATGAGGCTTTCCGTCCTATGTGGGAAGAATGCACGTCCTGGGGCCAGGCTGCTTGGCCCTGGTCAGCCTCACTGCTTGCTCCTCTGCTTCGTTCGGACCTGTGATGCAACAAGGCCACCTCACCTAAAGTGGTTCCCTTCCCTCGCCCCCTGCCCCACTCCATACATACACTGCATTCTGTTTCTTTCTAGTGTCACCTGGCAGGGCACATGTGCATTTGCTTGGGTCTTCGTTGTTCATCTCCCCCATTAGAAAGCAAGCTCTGTGACCACGAGGACTTCGTTCCTCTGCCATGAAGAGTGTGTAGCAGTGGGCACACAATAACGAGTGAGCGAATGATTGAATAAATTAATTAATTAATCAGCTAATGCCTAGTTGGATCTCTCAGCTCCGTCATGTACTAGCTAGAAAATCTTGAGCAAATTACTAAATCTCCTTCCCTCAGTTTCCTCATCTGCATAATAGTATATTAATAGCCATGATGATTAAATAAATGTATACTTCCAAAGCACTTAGAACAGGGCCTGGCACATAGTAGCATTCATTGTATGTGGGATCTTACTATTTCTATTGAGTATCCCAATGCAGGACCATACCATAATTTCTTTAGCTGGTCTTCTCTTTAGGTTGTTTCAAAATGGGGCTGCAATGCAGGACTTTGAACATAGAACCATGCCATTTTGCAAGTCTGTCTGTTGGATGAATTTCTAGGATTGGAATTACTGGGTCCTTGCATTTTTAATTTTGAAAGATAATGCCAACTTGAAGTAATAAATAGGGCTGAGCAGAATTGGACCGCACTGGGAAGGCTGCTCCCCAACACCAGAGGTGTTTATTTAATCACTAGGCTAAGTGACCAGGTCTCCGGGCTGTGGGGGCGGTAATTCCTTCTGCAGGTGGGAGGCTGGGCTGTGTGATCCGCAAGGTCTCTTTGGATTCAGAAAACTTGATGTTCCATACCATTATTGGCTAAGTGCCAGACAAACTTCTAACCTAAAAATGCAAACCTACAATATTTTCATTTTTTGTCCAACTGGTAGTAATGAGGAGAAATATGCTTTTAACTTATTTTTAAACTAAGAGCCAGGTTTTTGGTTTACATTTAGCATTTTTTCTTTTTTGTGGACCTTTTTGAAGGTATTTGGTATAAAATTTTTTAAACATCCAAAATACCTTTACAAAATGTAGTCAATTATTTGACCTCTCCCTATACAAATTAAGCTTTTCTATAATGATTAGGTGGGAGGTGGGTCAAGAAATATTGTGTTTCTTTTTTCAATTTTATTTTATTGGCTCTTTTTTCCCTGTTGGGTCTAGTCAATAATCCACATTCTGCAGCCACTCAAATGTCAAAATGTTTCAAATATATATATATATGGAAATGAATAGAAGCGTCCTTGTTCTTTAAATTATTTCTGTGTTACCCTGAACTGTAAGTGAACCCTCCTTGCTTATAAAAGCAGCAGCTGTTCATGCAATTGAAACCATGGTTCATTACAAGCTGACCTCGGATTCAGGAGTAAAACTTCCTCTATTTTACTACGACTATTCAGACAGGGACTGGAGATAAACAATAATCAAAATCAGGATGGAACTTGACTGGGAAACCCTCTATGTTCTTTGGCAGAATTATAGCAGCTCTCGAATTGCTAGGAGTGAGGCAATGTGAAATGACCCTCAAACATTGCCTTCGAAATGCAGTGGGTCCAGGCTGCCAACTCCGAGCAGACAAAGGCCGATTGTGACGACTTCTTAAGCATATACTTATAGAAACATTAATTATCACCAACCCTATTTTAAACATTTATAGAGAGTCAAGATGAAAGGGCCCTTTTATATCCATTTTTATATTCTCCCTTGTGAGGAACTATGATTACAGAGTGTTGGGTGTTTTTTTTTTTTTCCTCTCCTTGGAAATTCTTATTTCTAAGTCTTATTCCTAAAATACTAAGTTCAGTTGGAGGCTTACATGCTAATCAAGTTAGATATGAGAAGATAGCAGGGAAATCAAGTGCGTAAGTGGGTGTAATGTCGGTAACAGACTGGGGGCCTGGCTGCAGTGTGGGAGGTAGGGGCACCTTAAGCAGGAAGTGACTCATTTTGGAAATGTGGACATTCAGTTTGCTAAGGTGCCAGTGGAAGCCAGTTCTAGGAACTGGCTAAGGTCTAAGGCAGTGGTTCTCGAACATTAGAGTTCATCAGAGTCTTGGGTGGGGCTGCTTTAAAAATAGACATTATGGGGTCCTAACCCCTGGAGAATCTGATCATGTGTATCTGGAGCAGAGCGGGGGGGGCATGAGGGTGGTGGCAGTGGTGAGACAGCATTTTAACCAACAGTCCTGGTGATTTGGATGCAGGTGGCTCAGGCCATACTTCAAGTGGATACTGGCTTCAAGATTGGTTATTTCCAGGCTGTCACTCAAACAACATTTATATACTCACTTTCCAGAACCCAATCCCACTGTCTTCTCCCCAAGGCTCCTCTATGGCACACTGTACCACGCACTAAAATCAGCTCCCACAATGGTCTGCAGCAGGCTGTGTGCAGGGTGTTCTTGCCTGAAGCGTGCTTTGAACTATTGAAGTCAATCATAATTCTTCACAGAGTCATGAAAAAGATAGGAGAAAGAGAGAGCACAGGCCAAACTCCACCCACAGGAGTAAATGTCCTTGGCATGTAGATGTGGACTCACAGACTTGCCTTGGTAGGGCATGATGCAATATGGAAACCTATCTAAAAAGCTAGGCCGTTTGAAAAAATCGCAAGGCTGCACGAATTCACTGAGCCTACAGCGGAGACTCGGCTCTGCTTGGGTTTCCCAGTGCCCACTCCTTTTCTCCTCCCTCCTCTGCCTATACTCCCATCTCCTGGCTCAGAGAGCACACGAATGCACGCCTGTTGGTGGTGCCCCTTCTCACCCTGTGCTCTGTGCAGGTGAACGTGTATCACTGCAAAACAGAGTGTCAAAAGGCCAGGAATGTGCTTTCCATCAGCCCAATGTCCCTTCTGTTCAGTCACCCAGAGTCTGAATAGCACCACTGGACCAAGGCCAGCGCAGGCTGTGCGCTCTCTTCTCCCTCCTGGTCAGATAGGAATATGTGTCCTTCACTCAGAAACAAGTTCTCTCTCAGTATTGCCAAGGCCAAGGCATTCAAATTTGGGATCAAGGGAGGGGACTGTGGCATTTGTTAAGTGTCTACCATGCACCAAGCACTCTGCATGCATTCTCGCATTCAATCTTAACAATAACCCCACAGAACAAACATCATTATTTCTGTTACAAGTGGGGAAGCTGAGGCTGAGGGATTCCATGCACTTGTCCAAGATTATACACATAGGACTAGAATACATGAGGTAGAGGAGGGCTTTATACTTTTTATTTCTTGTTTGCTTTTATGATTTGCTAAACTCTGAAGCAATTACTGTTGCTGCACTTTATACACAGTCAGGAGGCAGCATCTGGAGAGGTTAAGAAGTGGGCTCTAAGGTCAGACTGCTTGGGGCTGTGCCTCTCAATAGCCCTGAAATTTCTGGCATGTTTTCTCTGTTCTCATTTCTCTGGGTACAATAACAATATTGATACGACTTACCTCATAGAATTTTAAAAACAAATAGCAAGAGGCAATAAGGTGCTTAGCACAGCCAAAGTGTCTCCACTAATACTAGCTAATTACTATCATTATCATCATCTTTGCAAATTCCCTTGAAATGGGGTATAAATGAGAAAAATGACCAAATGGTGGTGGAGCAAATGCATGAAGAATGCGTGCGTGACCGAAAGAGCTGCGGCGGCGGTAGGGTGGCGGGTCACAGGACGATTAAGGCGCAGATATGCTCCTGTCCTCATAGACAAAATGAGCGGACCCAGATGGGGGCCGGCCTCGGGAGGTGCCTGCCCCCTCCCGCGTGCAGACCCAGCAGGCAGATCCAGGTTCGCAGAGGCCAGATGGGCTCGCACCCTTGCAGGGGTCGCTCCCTGGGCCCTCAGGAGTCTAGCCCCAATTATGCTGCCGCTAATTACCTTCCCAGCTGCAGCTGCGGGCCCCCGCTGGGTGGGTGGAAGTGAGGGTGTGGAGGTGGGGGTGATTCTCAGAGATTAAAGAGGGAGGCGTTCCCGACCCCGCCCATCGAGGCAGCGCCTGCAGCCGCTTTGTGCGTCCCTACCCAGTGCTAGAGGAGGCTGCGCCCAGGTCCGCGCACTCTGGGGAGGGGCCCGGGACCGACCTGAGGGATCTGTTAGACCAGGTCAGGAAAGTGGAGGTTTTGCTGGGAAGAGAGGCCCGGCGGGGCGGCCAAGGGCATTATGTTTGAACCTGGTTTTCTAGATGGCAAAATTAAATCACTTACCCAGGTTTGAGGTTGAGTCTAGAACAAGGCAGTTAGAACAGTCGGCTCTGGCCTCAGAAAGAAAGAGGGAACTCATAACACCTGCTTAACTCACTTGGCAGGGTGCTTGTAAGGTCCAACAGTGATAACCTTGAACCAGCAATTTGTCAACTGTATCATAAAGTCGCCAAACATAGGAAAAACGGGAAACTGTAACTAAATGTGTCATTATTTACAAAATATTTATTACAAAGTTTTACAAAGAGACATACTCCTACCTGATTGAACACGGAACCATGCAGAAGGCTGGAAGCAAGGAGGGAGAAGAGAGCCCACGGTCTATAGAGAATGGTTTGCATAATAGATAGTTTGTAATTTTTTTTTTTTGGAGACAGAGTTTCACTTTGTCACTCTTGGTAGAGCGCATAGCTCACAGCAACCTCAAACTCCTGGGCTCAAGCCATTCTCTTGTTTCAGTCTCCAGAGTAGCTGGGACTACAGGGACCTGTCCCAATACCCTGCTAATTTCTTAGAGCCCAGGTCTCAGCCTTGCACAGGCTGATCTTGAACTCCTGAGCTCAGGCAATCCACACACTTCGGCCTCCCAGAGTGCTAGGATTACAGGCGTGAGCCACCACACCGGGCCTGTAAAATTTTGTGACTACATCATGTACAATTTAGAACACACTGAATTTCCCTGTTTTCATCCACTATCCAATATTTATTATATGCCCGTTAGCCTAGGAAATTATTTTTACTGTGTTTAAGTATCTGTGGGGCATATAAATTTTCCTTTTTTTTTTTTTTTTTCTGAGACAGAGTCTCAAGCTGTCACCCTGGGTAGAGTGCTGTGGCCTCACAGCTCACAGAAACCTCAACCTCTTGGGCTTAAGCAATTCTCTTGCCTCAGCCTCCCAAGTAGCTGGGACTATAGGTGCCTGCCACAGCGCCTGGCTATGTTTTTTGTTGTTGTTGTTGCAGTTGGCATTGTTGTTATAGCTGTCCTGGGCTGGATTCGAACCTGCCAGCCTGGGTGTATGTGGCCAGCACCCTACCCACTGAGCTACAGGCACTACCTTTTTTTTTTTTTTTTTTTTGAGACAGTCTCACTTTGTCACACTCGGTAGAGTGCTGTAGCATCATAGCTCACAGCAAACTCCAACTCTTGGGCTCCAGCAATTCTTTTGCCCTGGTACTACAGGCATCTACCACAACACCTACCTTTAGAGACAGGGTCTTGCTTTTTCTCAAGCTGGTCTTGAACTTGTGAACTCAGGGCAATCTACCACCTCAGCCTCCCAGAGTGCTAGGATTACAGGCATGAGCCAACTGGCATATAAATTTTCCATCCACCACCTGAAGGTCTTTACACTGATTGCATTTGTTAGGTAAATTTCTTCTCGTGTACAGTTTGGTGGCATTAAGTATAATCACACTGCTGTGCTACCATCATCTCCATCTGCCCACAGAATTTTTTACCTGCAAAATTGAAACTCTGTTCTGTTAATCTGTAACTCCCCATTCCTACCCACCACCCAGCCCCCGGCTTCCACCATTCTACTTTCTGCCTCTGTGAATTTGACAACTCTGGGTACCTCATCTGAGTGGAATCATACAGTATTCGTCCTTTTGTGACTGGCTTATTTCACTTGGCAGAGTATCCTCCATTGTTTATGCTGGAGCATGGGTCAGAATTTTCTTCCTTTTTAAGAATGAATACTATTCCGTTGTATGTATACAGGCAGCCCCCAGGTCACCAACGAGATAGATTCTGTAGGTTTGTTCTTAAGTCGAATTTGTATGTAAGTTGGAACAGGAACATTTACCTGTTACCTGTGATTGCCTCTGCTTATAAGGGCAAGTTGTATGTCAGTCAGCTGTTTGTAACGGGGGGACTCAGTCGGCTGTTTGTAACACGGGGACTGTCCATATGCCACATTTTGTTCAGCCCTTCACCCACTGAGGGACACTTGTGTTGCTTCCACCTTTTGGCTATTGCATATAATGTGCCAGAAATGTTTTTAAACATATAAAATTACGTATATATGTACATATTTATACAAATGGGTATTTACGGAAACTATGTACATACATGATTACCTGATTACAAGACAAAGAAAACATTAATTCGGATATATAGTTATTGATTTTTAAAAATGGATTGTGATATAGAATATTTAAGCTCCTTTACTAATGCAGCAAATGAAAATCCAGCAGCAGGCCTACTAACTACCTTAATTTTGAAACAATGAAATGTGAAGGATATTTTGAGATACCAGCAATAAATGGAATATGAAAACCTTCGTGATTCTCTTCAGTTCGGCTAACATTGCTGTAGTTTGTTGCCTATGTTGATAATCCAAGGAAATGCTAAATTTCAGTTGGAGATTTGTGAAAATAAAGATGTAATTATTTCCCATACAAGTCTAGGACCCCCTGGAATTCTCTTCCCAGGCCCTTGGAAATCATAGCAGCCTGGGGCCCTGGTGAGCTCACAGCTAGACTCTGGTGGCTGAAGTGGCTTGAAGTGAAAGCTCCAGATTCAAACGTTTTAGTTTGGGGTGATGTTTTTTCTGACTTGGCCTAGCCGTGTGAACTGGGCAAGTCATTTTGCTTCTTTGAGCCTCAGTTTCCTCGCCTGTGCTGGGATACTAATCTCCACCCTTCAGATATTATATCTTCTTGTGACTCCTGAGGCTCCTTTAAAAAGATGGAAAAAGCAGGCAAGCATTTTGGCCCAGGTTTATCTAAATCTCCCAATCCCTTTTCCATCCATAATGGAAGGCTTTTTACATCCATGTTTTCCAGAACCTCCTCTTTTTCTTGCCATCCAGGATAAACAACACAACTAAACCAGACCCTGACTTTTCCTACCATCCCAGCCTTTTGGGAGCCAAGATTGGCATCTGGTTTTCACAGACCCCAAGTTGTCTAAAGCTTTTACATACCAGGGGGTGGTCTGGGATCCTATCAGGGGCCATAAAAGACCATAGCCAGCAAAGATAGGGGATCAGCAGGGATATTCCTAAACAATTAGCCAGAACAAGAAAGCCACAAAGGGAAGTTGATATGCAGGTGCCCAAGCATTCCAGCAATGTGCCTTAAGATAACCAAATCCCTGGCTGAGGATGGCAGATGGGAATTTACTAGATTTGCTGCTTGCTGGGTAGGTTTGGTCTCCTCTGTTAAAATATTAAAATGCTAAACATCTCATACTATAGTACTTCCTAAACAACCTATGACAGGGGATAATACTGGTTGTAAGATTATAGATTGATTGAGATAACATTTATAGAAGCTGCTATTGTGGTTGAGCGGAGGCTGAGATAGCTGGGAGGGGATTCAGGAGGGCCCTCACTGCAAGGTCTCTTTGCAGAGTTGATGTGCATAGCAATTTGGCTCTTGGTTGAAGGAAAAGGGTGAATTTTCCCCTCATCAGGAGTAGGTGGGGGCGGGGGGAATGGAGAGTGTGAACCACTTTCCTGTCTCCCTGTCTCCCCATACTGGGCTTGCAGTAGGAAAGATGCTGTGTTTATAAAAGATTTTTTGAGCCTGTGCACAAGTGCTGTTGGCTCAGAGTCTGGGTGACAAAATGTCACACCGAGCAGGGAGAAGGCTAGTGTTCCCATATCCCTTCCATTCTGCCCAAAGGGGCCACCACCGTAGTCCCTGTGGGGACTGGACACAGTGCCTCACAGAGAAAAAGATAATAAAAGGGCTGGGCATGGAAGCTCACACCTATTATCTTAGCACTGTGGGAGGCTGATGTAGCTGGATTGCTTGAGCTCACTGTTCAAGACCAGCCCGAGCAAGAGCAAGACCCTATAGCAGGAAACTGATGCAGACAGAAGATTCCAGGCACCAGCTGATTAGAGGAAGGGGGTTTATTCCAGCTGGGGGGTAACTCGGAACACCAGTGTGTCTCCAAATCCGAGCCCCCCCCCACTCAATCTCTTGCCTCTTTTATCCACTTTTCAGGGCGGGAGTGCAGGTAAGGGTCATAAAACAGAGAGAGACATGACATCATCCTCAATGTCCTGGGCTCAAGGGGGAAGGTCAGATTCGCAGGGTCCTTGAGACCGGTTGGGCCACCTGCCCTCAAAGGCAACAGAAGTCCAGGGAAGTTACTAGGTTACAATCTAGGCCCCCGCATATGACAAGGAAGAAACATACAGACAACAGAAACACATGCAGCTTGGCTGAGACCTACACAGCGTGGCTAGGACAGATTCTTTTAGTTCTGCTTTTACTTTCTTGCCTCAACCCCATCTCTAAAAAATAGCTGGCATTGTGGTGAGTTCCTGTAGTCCCAGCTACTTGGAAGGCTGAGGGAAGAGGATTGCTTGAGCCCAAGAGTTTGAGTTTGCTGTGAGTTATGACTCAGGGTGACAGAGTGAGATTCTGTCTCAAAAAACAAAACAAAACAAAACATTATGGGAGACTCCCAGCTGTGAATATGGAGAACATAGTCTGGTGAGAATTCTAGAAAATAAGCATTGAGGGAATGGGGAGATGTGAAGCCAGGCCTAATTTGATGAGCAGATGAGGGCTGGGAGCCACCAGGAATCTACCAGTAAGGCCAATGTTGCCTCATTGGCATCTTTCCCTTTAGAGCATCATCCTCTTCTCTCTCTGAGTCTGGGACCTAGTGAAGTATCGCATACATGATCACTCATTAGTAATATGGTTGCTAAGGTCTTGCTCTTTACCAATTGTGTAGGAGAGAAGCTAACACAGTCCAATGGCTGCTTGTGAAAGAGCTGGTTTCAGGCAGCATCCCTGGTCTCAAAGCTCATACTCTTTCATTCTAAGATAACTTTTCTTCTAAATTTATTTTGAACAAAAAGAAAATATCTTTCATAAGTTAAGTGTAGAAATACCATATGTCCCAGCAATTCCACTCTTAGGAATATACCCAAAAGAATCCAGGACAGGTAACCAAACAAAAACAAGTACAAGAATTTTCCGGCTCGGCGCCTATAGCTCAACCGGCTAAGGCGCCAGCCACGTACACCTAAGGTGGCGGGTTTGAATCCCCAGCCCGG
>NW_003852403.1:38409103-38494297 GCF_000181295.1 Otolemur garnettii
GGTGAATTTTATGTTATGACTCTTTTACCACCATAAAAAGAAAACAGCAAGGAGTAAACATTTAAATAGAAATGTTAACACATGTCAGGTGCTTTCTTTCTCAACAACCTATTTTCTTGATTTTTAGTGCAATAATATCTTCCCCATTAGGAAGTAGGTAGGCAACCTCATCTAAGCAGAGTGCAGTTGAGAATCAGGAAGAATGTGCGGCTGGCTCTAAGGGCCCTTCAGTACCCATGATAAGGCCTGCAGGGTGAGCCTGTGGACTGAGCCTATTCGTGTGCTACAACTTAGTACATTCCCAGCTCATAATGATTCTCTGAGTTACCAAGACAACTCCACTCTGAGTCTCTGCCACACTATCTTTGCCTTCTAGATTTGCTTTCTGCCTCATTGCATAGAAAATTATGTGTTCCTTGATTCATTTCTAAGAACTTTGAATATTTTAAGGGAGTTTCAGGAATAAATTATGTTATGTAAACTCAGGTCTCCGATGTTTTTCATTAGGACATTACTCTGAACCTAGGACCAGGTGTTCACTGACAAGGCAGCCACAACATATCCAATAGGATGCTGGCCCTTGGGTCTTTCAAATGTGGGCCAGGGTGGTTTTTGACATAGGACTACTATGAAAGTCAAATACACTAATTACAAGCTATTAATTATTGGGTTGGCAGCAGGAATTCTCCATGCTTACGCAACGCTGATACTAAGAGCTAACGTGTATTAGACATTTGTGTGCTCTGCATATAACCTAGGGCCAGGCACTAGGGTAAGCACTTTACACAGCATCTGTGTATATGCATGAGGGGAGTTCTATTTTAGTTTAATTTAACGAATAAAGAAACTAAAAGAGAAAGATGGCAAATAACTTATCCTGGTCCCAGAGCCAGGGATTGATTGAGCCACGATTTGACCCCAGTGGACTAAGCCAATGTCCATCTGACCGCTGCCTCTTGAGTATAACATGTCACGTTCTTCATAAAATGTCAAGGAAAGAGTCAAGCAGAACTGAGGGATGCAATCAATACTTCTTCAAAGTGACTATCTGTGTATGAAATTACACCCGAAGGTCACTACAGCCAGCTCAAAGCTTGCTGTGAATATCTCTTTTCAAACTCATCAGGTAACATTCATTTCAGTAGCTTGAGTACTGAGCAATACTTCCACTTCAGTGGGCGTGTGTATACCACGAAAATGAGCAAATGCTCCTAATTAGGGGCTTTTTTCCTTCTTTTTTTCCTGGTGATCCCGTTAAACGTTTACCAGCGTACCACTGGCTACAATAATTTCTGTTAGCAGAAAGAATTAATAATAATATCTGATAGTGATAAAAATAGTATTTTTTTCTTCATTTGCAAAGTTGCAAATGTAACCCACAAATTCAAGAGGACTCCTCGTGGTGAGTCTCAATCTCAAAAGAACCAAAGGAAAATTAGGAAGAAACCTGAGATTGGAAGCAGCAGCCTCTGGATTTGTGCTGTTCCTGGGCCACAGCTGCCATTCTTTGAAACAGACACTGAACACCTACACTGTCCCATTCAACCCCATGGCAAGCAGTAGGTACTGTCATCAACTCAGCTTTAAGAACGAACCTCAGAGAAGTTAAGCCTCTGAGCTGACAAGTGGTAGAGCCAAGAGCTGAATCCAGGCAGTGCATTTCCAGAACCCACCTTCTCTACCACTGGGCTTTATGACTTTAATATTTTTGAATTCACCATTTCTCTTAGGTACTTCTGCTAAGGATCTTCTTAGACATCCTGGTGTAAACTAAAGTTAAGGCTGTTGGAGACAAGCCACCAAGGCCAAACCATGTTGGTGATTGCTCACATGATCTCAGGCTTGTCATGATGTGTCAGGGATCTCACCAACAGGTGCCGAGAGGGAAGGAACTAGTCTGGAGAAAGGGAAAAAAAGTGAGCAAGAACTTTCGGATAATTAATTCAACACATATATTTTGGGTTCCTATGATGTGTCAGGCATAGTTCAGGGTGCCAGGGACAAAGCTAACCCAAAACAGTCAAGTCTCTGCAATAAACAGAGCTTATACTCTACACCAACAACTAGCATTTATGGAGTGCTTGCTGTGTGCCAGCACTCTGCTAAACTGTCTTCCCGTGTTGGGACAAGGGCACAACCATGGGTACAAATTACTTTGTACACCGTGCCATGGTCATTTCCCAGGTAAGTAAAATGGGGGTATTTAACTACTACACTGGGTTGTTGGGAGAATGAAATGAAGTGATAATTTGTGTGTAAAGAGTTTGACATAGTGTTTGGTGCATAATAAGTCATGTGAGCTAGTTTTTTGTTAACACAACAATTCCATTTCTCTGTAAGAAAGGTACTATGGTTCTGCCATTTCACAGAGGTATAAACTGAGGTTCACAGGGAATACCGGCCACCTAGCCAGGGTACGTATCGCCATTGGAGTATCAGAATGGGAAACAGGAAGGGATTAGGTGGAACAGGCTGAATGCCTGTTAAGTTGGAAGACAAAAAGAGAAAAGAAGAAAGTCCTGGGCAGAGTGACAAGATGTAGGGGAAGCATTTAGGAAATTGACAAACATGAGGGACCCCAGGAAGACTGGCCTCTTTTGTTAGCCTGGACTCTGGTTCATCTCTGGGAAACCTGCCCCTTATCCCCTACTAGCTTAGATTAGGTGTCTCCCAACCCCCACAAACTGTCCTATAGTTCCGTGAGGTTATCTCGTTCTCAGCATACATTATGTTGCACTGATTGTCTATTTGGGTCTCTGTGTACCTTTCCAGGCCAGGGACCTAGTAATCTCCCCGCTGCTGACCTAGCCTCAGCACACAGCAGTTATAGCTCAGTAAATGTGAGTTAATCTGGACAGAAGACTATCTTGATGATCAAGAAGAGACTAAGCCTTAGATCTTTCACCTCCAGGAGAAGTTTATGGGCATAAACACATATTTAGAAAGGGGAATAGAGTGTTAGGACCTTTATGTACTAATCACAATAGTCTCCCATTATCTCCAGTTTTGCTTTCCACAGACTGGAAATAGTTTGAGAGAGCAAGAGAGATGGACAGGCTGCATTCACATAACTTTTATTACAGTATATTGTTAACTCTTACTGTGTTTAATTTATAAATCAAACTTTATCATAGGTATGTATGTATAGATAAAAGCATAGTATATAGAGGATTCAGGGTTATCACAGTTTCAGGCATCCACTGGGGGGTCTTGGAATGTATCCTTGGATGAGAAGGGACTGTTATGTCTCAAAAGGAAGGTCATGTTTCTGCTCTTACAAAGAAACTTAATATGGTTTTTAGGATCTTCACAGGGTTTTGAATAGAGTGTCCAAGTTTCTCAACCCTCAGAATAGGTGAGTGGTCACAGATCACAGAGCTGAGATGGGCCACTTGTCACCTGGGTGCACCCTTTGTCTAACGCATGGAGCGTGTAGGTTGTTTCCATTTGAATCATCCATGCAACGCTGAAGAGCATTTCTGAACCCTACAGTCTTGTACTCTTGTGCAAGTACATTCCTAGAGGGTAATTACTGGGGCAAACGCATTCTCAGAAAGGTTTCATTTTAAAAAGTCCACTATGAGGAAGTGCCCTGTGAAACCCGGGCTAATGACAGTTACCTCAGAGGCAAATACCTCAAGCGCCTTTTTCTTGGACTTGTTATTCATCGATCCTGATTCAACATGAAAGTTCACAGCTCTCGCGACCCAGTTTTCTGTGAGACTGACATTGCAGTGAGCAGCAGGAATGCCCAGGAGAGCACGCCAAGAGGAAGAGAAGGCCGAAGCCAAGACAGCAAGAAAAACAGCCTTCAAGAAGCAGAAATGGAAAAGGTGGCTTGAGGCTGCAAGAAAGGTTATTTCAAAGAAAGAAGGGAAATAAGGCTCGTTTCTCCTTGAAAAAGGATCTTTATGCAATAGAAGTTTTCCTTTGAGAAACCCATTAGGCTAGTACATAGCAAGGTTCTGGAGGGAAAAGGTTTTAAAGTAGGCAGAGACCCATAGGAGTCATCCCCTTGTCTTACTGATGAAATGAATCTCGGGCGGTGACTGACTCTCTCAAGGACGCGGGACCAGTTGGGAGCACGGGGCAGACCAGAGCTCTTGCTTTTCAGTTGTGCTGCATCATGGCCCTTATTTTTCCTTCCATGTTTCTCCACTTATCCCTTTATAATTACTCCATTTAAGCAATATAGATTATTCATGCAGAGCTGAAACATCATTTTTCTCATTTCACTGAGATTAAATAGAGATGACAGGGCCTATTCTTAATGTTTAACAATCAAAACCAATTATGGCTCTTTCTTTCACTCTTGCAAAAAACACACTGTCCTTTTCAGAATGTGGTGTTTTTATTCCGTGGCGTCAACAGGCCAATGAGAACAATAATCCGGCAATAAAAACTCCAGAGTCGAAGTATACTAAATATAATCAAGTAAACCCAGTTATTCAGGATTGTGGAAATAGTGCCATGGATACAAAATAAAGAAAAAGAAATAGCTCAAAGGATGCTGAACTCATGGGCATGAGTCAGGGCACACTCATGTGTGTTGAGCTAGAGATGTGACCAGCTGCAACAAGCTCAATTTCCTCCTGCCCTTTGCAAGGAAGGAAGCGCCTGGATCCTTGGTTGGTACTGAATCTGAATTCCCCAAACTTCCCAAGCTACACTTAGCTACACCAGAAAATGCTCCCACTTGGTCCCTATAGCCGAGGAAAACTGAATTAAGAGCCAACCTAAGCCTTAGTCCAATTAACTACTTATCCATCATCCATCCATTCCTCCATCTCTCCATCCATAAATCCCTCCTTCCTTCCATTTGTTTATCAAACATTTATTGAGCTTCCAGTAGGCAAGACTTCAATTTCTGAGTCTGGAAATGAGTTCCTGATCGACTTTTGGCTTTTCAATATCCCAAGGCATTTGCTCCTTGTTTATAGAAAGGACTAGCCAATCCCAAGTTTTTGTCCACCTGTGGAATTTATATGGACATGGTTGGTCTTCTCTATGTCAGTCTAAGTAGTAGACCTGGAGAAATGAAGCAAGAATAAGAATTCCATATTAAAGAGAATTCTATTTTTCTTGGACTCTACCCTGAAAAAGTCTTTCTCTTGAAAATCCAAGGAAGAGCATTTACCAGTGCATCCTTTAATGAGGTAGAAAGAATTCCAGTGGCTCCCAGGAAGGCAGGCCTTATTTAAGAAGGAAATATTCTTCGAGGTCCCTTTCTCATGCATATAATCCTGGCTTAATCCTATACTGGATGCATTTGACACCTATACCATGGGAAAACTGTACCCTCAGGTGCATAAGAGGCTGTAGTTATAGCCCTGCCCTTCCTCCTTGGCAAAACTGCCCATGTTTCCGGTTTAGGAGACTAAAAAACCCAGAGAGCTCCCTTAAAAGGTCCCAAGATAAGTTTACAAAATGTAAGTATGTGAGACTGGGCGCGGTGGCTCACGTCTGTAATTGCAGCACTTGAGAGGCCAAGATGGGTAGATTGTCCGAGCTCACAGGTTTGAGACCAGCCTGAGCCAGAATGAGACCTCATCTCTACCTCATCTCTAAAAATAGCCAAGCATTGTGGTGGGTGCCTGTAGACCCAGCTACTTGGGAGGCTGAGACAAGAGAATCACTTAAGCCCAGGAGTTGGAGATTGCTGTGAGTTGTGACACCACAGTACTTTACCACGGGTGACAAAGTGAGACTCTGTCTCAAAAAAAAAAAGTAACTATCTGAAATCAAAAACAGAGGTGGCAAAAATGGATAAGAGTAAGCTAACCCCCAATCCCAGCCTGTAAGCTCTGTAAGGACAGGGACCCTGTTGATCAAATTTACTATTTTAGGCCCAGTGACGTGGCTCATACTTAACAATCATAGCACTCTGGGAGGGTGTGGCTGGTGGATTGCTTGATCTCAGGAGTTCGAGACCAGCCTGAACAGAGTGAAACCCTTCTCTACTAAAAGTAGAAAAACTGGCCAGGCATTGTGGCTAGGGTGGCTATAGTCCCAGCTACTTGGGAAGCTGAGGCAAGACAATCACTTGAGCCCAAGAGTTTGAGGTTGCTGTGAGCTGTGACACCATGGCCCTCTAGGCTGGACAACAGAGTGAGATTCTGTCTCAAAAAAAAAAAAAAAAAATTACTGTTTTAAAACAATTTCCTAATGTCTAGAAATACGATGTTCAGTGCCCAACAAATACTCATTCAATTAATATCATTACTGTTGTAGTCCTCATGGTAAATGTTCATAGCCCCCAAGCTGCTAAGCAACAGAAAGTACATCAGCCTGGCGTGAGAAAGCCTGGGTCTGATTTCTGGCATTTCTATTCACTAGCTGTGAGCATCAGTTTCATGTCTCTAAAATGGAGCCAGGGTGGTGCCTGTGGCTCAAGGAGTAGGGCGCTGGTTCCATATGCCGGAGGTGGCAGGTTCAAACCCAGCCCTGGCCAAAAAACTGCAATAAAATAAAATAAAATAAAATAAAATGGAGCCAATAGTATCTAGCTCACAGAGCTGTTGGGAGGATTAGATGGAATATTCCAAAAGCCCTGGCACATTGCCTGGCACGGTGGTATGTGCATCATACATTTGGAGTCCATTGAATAGCATTAAGAGGCTGTGTAAACTTTAGCAAAAGGCCTACAGTGAATCGGAAAGGGCAGCGTGACTCAGGCACAGCAATGTACAGCTGGAGTTGCAGCTACTAGGACAACTGAGGTGGGAGGACTACTTGAGTCCAGGAGTTTGAGTCCAACCTGGGCAACACAAGACCCTGTCTCTTTAACTTTTTTTTCTTTAATCTAAAGGAAGCACTAATAAAAATATAACCACTGAAAAGAGAAGGTAAAATCATAAACATGTCATCTTATTTCAGTGGCAATAGCATTCAGTGACTGATATGAAAAACATATATTTTTTATTATTTCTTTTATTTTATTTTTTGAGACAGAGCCTCAAGCTGTCACCCTGGGTAGAGTGCCGTGGCATCACAGCTCACAGCAACTCCTGGGCTTAAGAGATTCTCTTGCCTCAGCCTCCCAAGTAGCTGGGACTACAGGCACCCACCACAAAGCCTGGCTATTGTTTGGCAGGCCCAGGCTGGATTTGAACCCGCCAACTCTGGTGTATGTGGCTGGTGCTCTAGCTGCTGATCTATAGGCATGGAGCCATGAAAAATATTTTTAGAAAGAAAATTACTGGATAAAGTTTTACTGGTGGTTCTCTGACAATTTTCAGTGCTAACCTTATTTTCATGTGAACAAGATAGCTTTCCTCAGTTATCAAGGAATAGCTCATTAAAATTTGCTTTCAAGGTTTTTGTTAAGAAAAATCATCCTAAATTTGGAAATAAAGCAAAGAAGTTATTGTGTGTCCTTGTTTCAATGACATATTAGAGAATTGTCTATCAAGCTCACTTAAAGGATCATCCAATGCTCTGGGAATTAGCTTTTTTTTTCACTTACTATTTACTTTATATGTGGAAGTCTTAACCCCCAGTGTGGCTGTATTTGGACATGGGGTTCTCTAAGAAAGTAATTAAGGTTAAGTGAAATTGGGTGCAGTGGCTCTGGCCTATAGTTCCAGCCACTCAGGAGGCTGAGCTGGGAGGATTGCTTGAGGCCAGGAGTTTGAGACCAGCCTAGGCAACATAGTGAGATGTCATCTCAAAAAAAAAAAAAAAAATTAAATGAGATCATAAAGGTGAACTCTGATGTGATAGCAGCTCCCACACACTGAGGACATAGCAAGAAGGTGGCAGCCATCAGCAATCCAGGAAGGGTCTTCACTGGAAACTTCATCAGTCCTTGATCTTGGACTTTCAGCCTCCAGACTGTGAGGTGGTTTAAACAACAGAAATTTGTTGTCCCACCTAGACAGTGGAACTTGGACATGACAGCTGGAGCTGACAAAGACACTATTACTTAAAGTCCAGCTTCTGTAACTTTGTCTATTAACTATAGAAGACTGATCAATTGTTCTGTAGGTGTTTCTAGTAATGTTGTCAACTATTTCTGTTTGTAGAAACAAGAGCCCGAAAGACCAGTTTTACCAACTTGCAGGTTATTAACCATTCTGAGTCTAATGTTATAATCTGAGCTTCCATTTTTTTGCTTTGTAAAATGCTGTTCATAGTTTCTCCTTTATAGGAATGCTTTAAGATGAAATGTAATGCATATAACTTTTACAGGGCACTGCCAGACACATAGTAGGTCTCAAATAAATTATACTCACTATAGTTATTTAGATCAGAAGGCCACAGATGTATTTTGTTTAGTCTGTACAGTTTTAAAAATTTTGAGTGGCCAATAGGTAGATGTCAGAACATTTCACATACTTTAGCTTCGTTTGAAATATCAAAAGATCAGGCAGACAAGGCTTAAATTCTTGCATGGCAACCAACAACTCTAAGTGGGTGGCATCTGCCCTTTGGGATGGGCAGGCATTGTCCCCCTTGTCACAGGCCACACCCTTTGTTCCCTTACATCACCTGCTTGGCCCTTGAGGCTTCAATCCCTGGCTTAGAGCATCATTTTCCTGTTCCCTAATGAAATAATCTTCAGCACAGTTTCCAGAGGCCTCAGAACTGGGAACCACCCAATAGGACCACAGTGGTGCTTTAGAGGAGTCCTTCAAGGGTTCCTGGTTCAATCTGATGGTAAAGGGACATCCTCACAGGACCTTGGCCCCTTCTCATCTTTTCCCCAGCCCTGTTGGAAGAGCGTGATGTGCTCAGAGGGCGTGCATGGGTAGGACATCCTCCTGAGACTCTGAGGTCCTGCCCAGATATTCTTCATGACTTGATGGCTTGTAGCCCTGTGGCTGAGCATGGGACTAGCTAATAATAATAATTAACCTTAGTATACAGCGTCCCCCTATTACCACCACAGCCCACAATTTGGAGTAGGTATCACAGGTCCACAATCTGAAATTCCAAATCTCTAAAACTCCCAAGTTCTTCTTGTAATAAAATCTAACCTGAACCAACACAAAACTCTATATAGTGTTTATTTTTCTCACCTAAGTATAAATACTCTCACATTTTGCTGCAGAAATGCTAATATGTTTGATTACTGGGTTGTGTCCTCAGTCCCGCAAGAGGCATGGTATTCACACAGTCACTGACTTTCTAAAGTTTGAAAACCTGGCTCCCAAGTATTCCAGATGAAGTATAGAGTATTATTCCCATTTTACAGATGAGGACATAGTATCCTTGAAGAATTAAAAAGGAAAATCCACATGATTTTCTGACCACCCACCGGTTAGTCCTGCATGATGAGTGGCTTTGGGCAACTCATGTGGCCTCTCTGGATCTCACTTCCTCTGTCTGTAAAATGCTGGGTGCCACACACCTAGTGGGCATTGGGTCATTTTGTTCTCTCTAAACCTGTAACACGGGTGGTGTCGGTATTATCTCCACTTTGCTAATGAAGAAATGGAATCTCAAAGAACTGAAACAACCAGCTGTGTGTCACTGCCAGTCACTGGAGAGCTGCCATGTGGCCAGGTCTGTCTGTGTTTGGCATCAGACACCCTTTCAGGATGTTTGAGGGTCCTCAAAGCTCTAAAAAGAGTCCTTCTTATATCTCTGTCAGATTTTTTCACTAAACAAAACCCCTGGCCTATTGTACCTCCCACCCCTCACATGCTAGCAGCCTGAGAGGGAGGCCAAGAAAGCTTTGAAAATGCTATTTACTGGCCCCCATCTCCTGCCGCCCAGAGGAGGGTTGAAAAATGTCCACTTTCAAGCAGTTGGGGGCATTTTCTAGGACCTCAACTTGGCGGTCTGTCTGGCTTCCTGCTGTAAAGATTTCTGCAAGTAGGTGCAACATTTCTCTAAGGGCCTTTAGCCCCAATAGGTCTGAGACTAACAGACCCCAGTTCCTGTGAATGAAGTCTGTCCCTCCTCCTTCCCTCCATCTCTCCTGGATGACTCTGCACCTCTCGCTTGAGAGAGAGGAGAAATCACAGGAGCTTCTAGCTGCCTCACAGAAAGGGAGCTGAGGACCTGGCTGGAAGAGCTGTCCTTCTCCAGCCTGCTGAATTGACGGAGGAAGGAATGGCTCATTCCCATGACGTCATATTTTTCAACCTAGTTGCTGAGGAAAAATGTCTCTTGGTGAGAAATACTACAGTGGTTTGGGAAGCCAGCTGCCTGTACTCATAGGCACTGGTAGATTCTCTATCCTCAGTCCAGAGAGGCTGCATGGAGGAAACACAGCAAAGATCGGCAAGTGTCTGGTATCTCCCTCCTGACCCTTTGTCCCTTTGACCCACTGAAATGGTTTCCTCATCTGGAAAGTGGGGATAAAAACCTCCAGTTCTGCCTGTCTCAAAGAACTGTGGGGAGAACTGCAGTGGTAAAGGATGTGACAATCTTTACAAACATCACATACAATTATCATGTAAGCCTGAGGGCAATGGATGAGTTACTGCTAAGGATGAGGAAGAGAGGTCACAGGAAGTCAGCTGTACAAAGAGATGAGATCAAAAGCTCAGTCAATTGAACTCCAACAGATCTTGACAGATGATCCTGGGTTTACACATGTATTTCCAAGACAGACCCCCTTTTCCTGTCTGAGGAGATTGTGAATTATTGGATTTTAAGAATGACTGGGAAATACTGTTTCAGTGTCATTTACAGGCATTTTTATGCCTTAAGATTGTGATCAGTGCAAAGAATGCAACCAGAATAGAAATCAAGAGAAACAACAGATAGCAGAAACAAACCAGCACCTGCTTTCTGGTAGTGAAATTATCAGAGACAGATTATAAACAACCTTTTTATTATAAACTTGGATGTGTATTTGAAGGAAACAGTAAGCTCTAACAAATCTATCAGATATGGAAAAGATCCAAATAGAACTTCCAGAAATAGGTTGTGTAGGAACAGAAATTAAATACATCAGAGTTTAAGTTTGAGGGACTGCTTACCTGAGAGAAGATAGATGTTCCTGTAATGGAAAGGAGCATTAGGCTTGGCGTAGCTGGAGCCATGTTTGGTGGGAGAAGGGAGATGAAAAACAGCTCCAGAAATCAAACCTCTCGGAGCTTCAGGCATCTCTAAGGTGTCAACTTTTTTGACAACTCTAATAGCATTAGCATCAGTATTGGAGCCAGGTCCTCTGGCAGCAGACACAAGAACTTTTCTAAGAAAAAGAGAAAAGGGATGGAAGAGAGAGGTCCCATTAGCTCCTGCCATATCATTTAGAAAAAGGACACTGTTTATACAGCATAAATTCCAACTATGACCCAAAGAAGAAAGAATGCTTAGCAAATTCAGAAATTATTCTTGGAAATCAGCCCTAATTAAATGAAGACCATTTATGTTTTCTAATTTCATATTTAAAATTAAATATAGATATTCAGGTTCATAATACCTTTTCAGGAGGTGAGACATCTTATCAAAGTGAAAGGTTATAAGGAATGAATGGAAATATTCAGCAAAGCCCAGAATCATAAAACTTGATACTTGGAAGAAACCATAGAATTACTGTCGTGTAATCCCTTCCTTTACAGAAAGGGAAGTAAGTCTTAGAGAAAGTGTGGCGGACCCAGATCACATAGGAAACCTCCTAACCTCCACTTGGAGGCTGAAGTAATATAACCAACCAAAGAAGTCTCCCTGGCTCAGTTTTTTTTTTTTTTTTTTTTAAGTGAGATCAAGGTTATGAATCCTAGTCCATTTAGTGACAGGTTGCTGAAATCAAAATATAAAGAGGCGAGGGTCTGAGTAGAGGAGGAGAGCTGTCAGGAAAGGCTTGGAGGAAGTGAGCTGTGAAGCACACCCCTAAACAGTGTCTACAGACACTACGTGAGGAAGTAAGAGGGTATTTCAGGCAGGGGAATATTACCAGCAGAGACCAGGAGGCTGGCACACACCCAGACTGGCATATGGCTTAGGTGACTCATTTATTCAACAAGCATTCACCAAGGGCCGGTCATGTGTTAGGCATAGCACAGGCTCGCTGGAAGTGGAGCTTAGAGTCCAGTAGGCTGGGGAGGAGGGAGGCAGATGGGACAGTTAGGAGAACATGAATATAAGCTGTTGAAGAATTTTGATACATTCCTGGGGAAGAGGCAGACATCAGCAAAAGAGCTGGGAGAACAGTAAAGGTGGTGATGTCTCCTGCCAGCAGGGCTGCTGGGAAGTGGGGAGCCTTAGAGCTGTGGTATCAAGGATGGATGAGTCCTGGAGGCTATGTCCCACCCATGCCTCCTTGCAAGGTTTCCGTAAGGACTGAAGGTGATGGACACACCAGCACCAAGCTCCTGGGGAGCCACTGCTGTTGCTGTGCTTGTGCCAAGTTACTCCTTCAGGAAGCAGCTCAAACAGGGAATCATAGCTATTTCAGGGTGCTGGGATCATTGGTGCTTTAGTTTCTTCCTTTGTACTTCTGTATGCTTTCCCAGTTTTTCTGCCTTCAATATTTACTACTTTTAGCATCATAAAAAAAATTAAAACAACTTTTTATAAAATATTTAAACTACTGAGATTAAACATAGGTATCAAGTGTACGGATATGGGGAGATGTCCACAGTATACATTACACATGGAGAAAAAGAGCAAGCAAGCTATGGGACAAAGCGGACTCTACAATCTCATTATTGCAAAATCCTTATGTATGGCATTGCATATATCGAAAGTTCTAGAAGAACCTCCCCTAAACTCTAGAGGCTAGAAGAACCTCCCCTAAACTCTAGAGGCTAGAAGAACCTCCCCTAAACTCTAGAGGCTAGAAGAACCTCCCCTAAACTCTAGGGGCGGGGTAGAGCTTTACTTTCACTCTCCTATGTTTGAATGTTTGCAACAAAGATGTGTTGCTCTTGCAAGCCACAAACCCCAGATATTAGGTATTATTTATTGGACTTAGTTATCCCCTTCCTTTTTGCTCCTAGTGGCTTCCACTCAGTTTTCCTGGTGGACCATTCTCAGGCTCCTTGGATCTTCTCTTCACGGTCTGTACCTCCTGGGGAGTGGTCAGGCTCTGTGAAGTAGGAGATGGAAGGGGGTGATTTTTCTGCCTCCTCCATGGCCTGGCTTGCCTTTCTTGTCTGGAGACACGTTTGTGATGGAGACGGTGACAAGGGAGGAGGCTTAACAGGACTGCCTCTGGTGTGTCCTGCCCTGATCAGGGAACTGGGATGGGGGAGGATGAGGGAGGTGCTGTCACCTCCACCCCTGGCATCCACCTCAGGGCAACAAACCCACCAGGCTTTCTTCCTCTCACTCTGCCTGGCCCAGGAAGGAGGTGGAAATAATTAACACCTAAGGGGAAACTCTTTTCACAGGCATGGCTGAGAACTCCTACAGAAATTTGCATTTTAAACCCTCAGTGGCTAATTGTGGAATGCAAGGCTTTGTCTCCCCTGAAAGAAAGAGCAGGCAAGGAAGCCGAGGGAAGGAGGGGGGGGTCCTCTTTGTGCCAACCCCTAAACATTCTATTTCCAAGCCTGGTGCAGATGAAGAAGCTGAGCTGAGGGGGTGGAGGTGTCACCCAGAACAGCTGATTCCTTTCACGGTCTCCACAAGTTTTCTAGAAGCGAGCCCCAGCCCAAATTCAGCCTGTCTGTAACCTGGGGCACAGCTATGTTCTCCCCAGAGTAGGCCAGGCCCAGCCTGGTGTCCTGGCCCCGGGATGGCTAGCCTATGTGTGCAGAAAGTAGGTCTGAACCTGATAAGAAAGGCAAGGGACTTCCTGCATGAAAACTCCTCAATTAACTAATTTTTGAAGGGTGAAATATTGCACTCAAAATTTGAAAAGGTTCAGAAGGGTAAACCAAGTGCCCCTTTTAATCCCAGCTCTCGTGTTCCTCCCTCTCCTTCTCTAAGTGTGTATATACGCATACATAGATGTAAGAGTATATGTATGTACGAGGCCTGACAATGAAGTTCGCAAACTGTTCCTAGAAAAAGGGCTACATATCTTTTTGCTGAATATCACTACAGTCACCTTCAAAGTACTCCTTCAAAGTTCCCCTCTTGGGAAGCTATGCACTGATGCCAGCACCTAGTCCTCACCTTTCAAAGCAATTTTGGGACTGTTTTTCTGGAATGATCAGAGCTGTTGTCATTGTTACCCTTGATGTCCCGAATGTCATCAAAGTGTCTTCCTTTCAATATTTCCTTTATCTCTGAGTACAGAAGAAATTTGCTGGGGGCCAGATTAGGTGAGTAGGAAGGGTGTCCCAATACAGTTGGTTATCTAGGCTCACAGACAGTGCCGTGTGAGCTGGTACAGTGCTGTGATGCTAGAGCCACACCTTCCTCATACCAAGATTTTCAGTCATGATTTTCCTAACTGTTTCTCTGTTGATGTTTCTGTGTCTCTGCTATGCTTCTCATGGTCACCTGACAATTTTGATGCTCAGTTCAATGAATTTTTGCTATGGTTTTGTCAGTTCTCTGCATGGGGGCAAGTTCACCAACTGAATAGTCAGACCTGTGTATTTCTAAGCATGTGTGTTTCCATTATGGGTGTCTATGGGACACATCTTGCTTTTTATCCCACAGTTTTCAGGCCTACTACTTCCTTGTTTGAGGGCTTTTGTTACGACCACATAAATGATCCTCTATAGGGTTTTTTTTTTTAATTTAAATTTAAATTTTTTCTTTAAGGACAGAGTCTCACTTTGTCACCCTCAGTAGAGCACGATGGCATTATAGCTCACAGCAACCTCTAGCTCTTGGGCTTAGGCAATTGTCTTGTCTGAGTCTCCCAAGGCGCCTGCCACAGGCACCCACCACAGTGCCCAACTATTTTTTTGTTGCAGTTTGGCTGAGGCCGGGTTTGAACCTACCACCCTTGGTATGTGAGGCCAGAGCCCTACTCACTGAGCCATAGGCACCACCCTGTTTGAGGGCTTTTTAATGTAACTAATTTCTTGTGTTCAATCTCCTCATCTGTAAGATTGGGGATAAAACTACTGAGAATCCTGAATCTCTGTGTTTTAAGGTATGTTTGTGTGTATGTGTGTATGAGAGAAAAGGGCTTAATGTTATTTAAAAAAAAGAAAAAGATGACCAGTTCTGAGACTGTGATTCTGGAAACTGGGACTAACGTGGTGACAATACAGCTAAAGCATCTCTTTATTGACTGTCTACCGTGTGCCCGGTGTTGCTCAGGGCTTGGCATACCTCAGTTAAAGCCTGCAACCAAGCTTGGCGAATAAGATGTTTCCATTACCCGTGTATAAATGATGAAACCAAGAATTGTAAAAGGAAAACATGAAGGTCAGAGGTCCTGCAGGTTTCTGTCTGTGCTGACCGCACAGCATGGGAGCAACCGTGTCTGTGTGCAGACCAGCGCCGCACGTTGGCTTTGATTCCACACTGTTCTTGGTGTTCCGGTGGCATGGCCTGTGTTTAAAGAAAACAAAAGTAAGTAGGAGACTCGCAGACCACAAGCCTCACCAATATTGTTTACTGATGTTCTACAGTATGTGACTTTAAGATAGTCACTGAAGCACCGAGTCATAGAGCAAGTCTTTATGGAGCTACGTATAGAAGACCCAGAATGGATGAAGGCCTATGGAGACTCAATCCTATGGGGTAAAGAGTGACATATGTTTAAGAGGCTTTTTTTAAAGGCCTACATTCTGGGTTTTCTGTATTCTAGGTAGTAGGAATTGAAGGACCTCTAACTATGGTGAGGATTAATTAGTAGTTGATTCTACATTTATGGGAGCCAAGAGGCATTACCAAGAGGTGGCACAAATGAGCGTTACGTGATGTTAAGATGGTGTGAATTTTGTCCCCTTTCACGAGTGCAGGAGGGCAGCTCAGTACCTGTCCAGCAGCCTTCTCCTTCCCCACCTCAGCGTGGAATTTGGGAGGCTCAGGGACCTCCACATTTGGTGACTCCAGGGAAGGCTGGCAGTGAGTTCCTTGGCTGGCTGGCAGCCGGGGGCCCCTTGTGTTTCCTGATGACTCTTTCTTTGAAGAGGTGGATCAGGGAAAACAAAAATGGCAATGAAAAATCTAAGGAAATGTACAGCTAAAAATTCCACTGATGGATTTGCTGATGAAAATAAGTCATAGGAAAGATTGCCTAATGAGCTGGAGTGGAACCATTGTGAGTTCTGCCTAGTCATCCTGGTTCTTTTGCCCCGAGAACTGCCTGTTCACATCCTTCGCTTGTTCTATTGAATTGTACATGTAGATCTTTCTGATGGGTGAGAACGCTTGTGAAATAGAAAGCTAATCTTTTATCGGTCATAGATTACAAACAATTTTTCCCGGTGCTATTTTGCTAATAGCATTTATTTTTGCCATACAGAAGTTGTTCATTTTTAGGCATTCACATCATCAATTGTTTCTTTTGGCTTCAGGACTTTATGGTCAATTTAGAAAGTTCTTCTCCATTCTTACACAATAAATTTTACATGTTTGCTTCCAGGCATTTTGTGGTTTCATTTTTCTTCTTTTTTTTTTGCCCTTTCTTTTAAAAACATTTTTAATGTCCAGTTGCCTTTTTTAAAGTATTATTTTTAAAATTTAAATCTTTGATGTAACTAAAATTCATTTTGATGTTAAAAATTGAGATGGGGATCTACCTTCATTATTTTTTCCATCTGATTGTCAGTGGTCCCCAAATGATTTATTGAATGATCTCAATTTTTCTCACTAAATGCCATGAGATTAAAAAAAAAAACATTTCCATATGTATTTCCCCCTATTTCTGGTCCTCTCCTATTCTGCTACACTTTCACTTTTTTCTTTACCAGAAACTTTCTTGAAATTATTGCTATTTCATATATATATTGCATGTAAATATATTTACTTAAAAATCAAGGTCTCCCTAATGTTGCCCAGGCTGGACTTAAACTCCTGGGCTCAGGTGATCCTCCTGCCTCAGCCTCCTGAGCCGCTGGGTACAGGTGTATACCCCTGAGCCAGGCTCCTGTAATGTTTTCTAATTCCTAATAGTCCTGTCCTTCCTGATAATCCTTCTTTGAACATTTTATTGCCATTTTCACATGTTTATTTTTCCAGAGAAATTTTAATGTCACTTCATCAAGTCGCCCATTCTCTTAATATTTTAATTGGAAACACATTGAGCTAAATAGATTAATTTAGGGAGAATGACATCCATGTTTTCCCATTTACTTTGGTTTTCTCTTATGAACACTATTAGTGCTTGAAAGTTTTCTTCTTGGCTCGGCACCTGTGACTCAAGTGGCTAAGGCGCCAGCCACATACACCTAAGGTGGCGGGTTTGAATCCAGCCCGGGCCCGCCAAACAACAATAATGGCTGCAACCAGAAAATAGCCGGGCGTTGTGATGGGTGCCTGTGATCCCAGCTACTTGGGAGGCTGAGGCAGTAGACTCCCTTGAGCCCAGGAGTTGGAGATTGTTGGGAGCAGTGAAGCCATGGCACTCTACCCAGGGGGACAGCTTGAGGCTCTGTCTCAAAAAAAAAAAAAAGTTTTCTTCTTATAGACCCTACAGACAGACCCCTTTTTACATTTTTCCCTAAGAATTGTACCTTTTCAGTGTCCACAGTAAGTGAAATACGTGCATCTCCTACTCTCTAACTGTCCAGTGAGGTTAGGCAAACCACTCAACCTTCTGCAGACCTCAGTGTTTTTGTTGGTCAACAAGGGAACACATCTATCTGTAAGACCCCCTCATTTAAAGCAGGCCGAGGAGTTTAGGAAGTGGTGCTCCACTGTGTACAAAGTGTTGGTATTTTCTGGGGCAGTGTTGCCTTCATTGAATTTTCATGAGAAAGACCCAGGGTCAGCTCAGTTTCTCTGGTCCCAGCTGTGTAAACAAATACCTGGGTTGACCCTAATTGGAGTCCTCTATGGGCCCCCTGCCCCTCTGTGGTTCACCAGGACTCCATGGTGCCCTGAGATTTCTCTTGCAGGCCGGGTACCTCAGCAGAATGGACAGTTAGCTGTATCCAAGGCCCAGTTATGGGCATCTATCTGCCAAGCACCAAGCACCATGCTAGCCTTTGGGTGGACAATTGACTATTTACCTGATCAGGGTGGGCAAACACTTTGGACAATTCAGGCCTCTGTGTACAAGCTGCATTCAGGGTGGATTCTGAGATTGCTCTGGCCTCCTTGTACCCTGAGCCAATGAACTAGTCAAAGGCTTTTCCTCCGGGGTGCAGTGAAGACACAGCCCAGCATGTGGTGAGATGCTAAATGTTACTTGGTATTACCGGAGGGAGAGGATGTGCCCAGAGAGAGCCTTTGTTCTCAGACTAAGAATGTCAGGGCTGGCTGGCCAGGGGAGTCGCTGGCTCAACCTCCACCAGGGCCGACTCTCTTCAGTGGTTTTCTGAGGCCTGTGCACCCCACTGTGTTGACGACTGACTGGGTGACAGGTTCACACTCCTGGCTAATTCCAAAAGAGACGCTTTATGCCTTTACCATTTAGCCTAATTGTTCCTTTAATTGAAAGTCAGCAGATAAGCACAGGTTTCTTTCCCATGCAAAAGAGGCTTGAACGAGAAGAAACAAGCCAGTGGCATAAGAAAACAAGCGCTGGCTTTAGCCTGGCTCTGGGGAAGGAGGACTTTGTGCCTGTGCTCTTGCATCATAATGTATCCAGTTAATTTGACGGGTGGGGGTGCTCAGTTACCCAAACACTTTAATAGGATTGAAGTCGCTACTTTTGGGCCTTTTGGAGGATAAGAATGGACTGGCTAAGCCCTCTTTTCTTTAAGAAAATAGCTCCCACACTAGTGCAGGCCAAAATAATTAAGTAATTAGCAAAGGCATTTGTCAAAATGCCCAGTGGGGCTGACGAAAATGACAGCTTTGAGAAGGATGAAGAGCTTGCAAATAGAATTTTCTCCAAGCTCCAGGCTGGGGTCAGGCCTAGAGCCTGTGAGGAACACGCCTGCTTGGGACTCCAGGGTCCCAGCTCAACCTCTGGGGTTCAAGTTCACTTCCCTGTGGCAAAAGCCAAGCTCCTATTTCTAAAGAGGTGTTCTTGAAAGGCCTGTGGAACATCAAAGGCTCTCAATATGCAGCAAGTGAGTAAAAAATAAAGGAGTCATTTTCCTTTTCAAAGGATTGAAACTGTTAAGCAGCCATGTCCATGGCAGAAAAAGCGTTTGTGGTTTATCGAAATTAAAAAGACGCGGGAAATAGCTAGAGGTTACAAGGCAGTCATCACACTGTCAATAGTGAATTTATTCTGCACCTACTGCGTGCTAGGCAAATTCCTGGCTTTTCTTAGGTCCATCATAGGTTAGGCTTACAATGATTACTCTCATTAGGTGGATTAAAGGTTGATTAAGTGAGAGATTCTCTCAGCACAAGAGAGAAAGGCAACACCTTTCTCTGTGGAGCCCTTCAATAGTCACGCACATGGCGTCTCATTTAATGCCCACAGCACCCCTGTGATATTGGCATTCTTTTCCTCCTTCTACAGATGAGGAATTGAGGCTCAGCAAAGTCAGGAAATTTAGATCTGATCGGCAGTCACGGATATCTTAAGAACTCTAAGTCAAAATGACCTGGCTTTGACAGCAGGTTCTATTTGTACAGATCACTAGGAACAAGGACCCAGGAAAGATCATGACATTTAGAAACTGGTGGCTGGAGAGTGGTGTTTCACCGGAGTGACATGGAGGTCAGGCATCGGGAGAATCAGGCCAGGCCCCCAAAAGCAGCGGTGGGGGAAGGAAGGGGAGAAACATATGTCACTGTCCACTTAGGGACGTTTCTCAAGGCAGGAGACCTGAGCAGGTCGGCAGGCTGAGGGCAGTGGCTTGCAGACAAGGAGAGTGTAAAGATGCCAGAAGGAGCAGGAATATTTGGGAAAGACAGGTCCTTCCTGGAGGAGGTGTCCCAGACAGTGACTTGCAGCTTAGGGGGGAGGTAGGCTGGGGGTAGGGGGTGGGAAGAGTTGATCGTTCTGAGAAAGCGGAAGAAAGAGGAGAAGGAGAGGTTGTGTAAAGCTATTGTGGTACTGAAAGTTAGAAAAGAGGGAGTCAGTTCAGAGGCACTTTGGGGTGCAAGGGAGGACAGTTGAGAGGACTAGGGGAGGGGAAGTGGCTGACACAGGTCTGTCTATGGAGGAAGTCACATAGGCCAAGAACCAGGGGGCTGGGAGAGGTGTGGGGGTGGGGGCAAGGGCGGCTCAAGGTCATGATGGCAACATGGGGAGTGGGCTCTGCAGGGACTGGAGGTTGGGGGAGAGTCAGGAGCTCAGAGCTCACAACCTTGCAGGCAGAGTATCTCCACGGGTGCGGAGGGGAGGGAAAATGTCTTCCCTCTATCCTTCCAGGTTCTGGGGCTGGGCTGTGAATTAAACTGACAGAAGACAGATTCACATGAGTAAAACTATTTTAATTACGTGCATATGCTCAGAGTCCCACCAAATCTGAGACTTGATGAAGGGCCAGATGATTGAAGCTACAGCCTCTCTCAGTGTACAACATCCTGAGCCACAGAAAGGAACAGGCCTGGGGCTTCTGGGGGTGAGGGTGGGGGTGGGGACAGGTTATGGAGGGTGAGGGGAGGAGAGACGTGGGACCAGAGGGTGTCTCCTTATGCAGATGAGAGTCTCTCAGGGGGAGTGGATATTCAGGACAACTTGAATCCATGCTCTCAGTTTTTAAAAAAGTCTCGGATAATAAAATTTGTCTGGAGAGACCTCTTCCTGAGACAGATACTTTTACTAATGTAGGCTTCCTTTACAGATGCAAATTTCTACTTCCTGTGTCTGCAGCATCTCAGAATAACCAGTTCAAATTATATTAAAGAAATGTATTTGGGTGGGCATATTTTGGTCTCCCAGTGTCATGTTTTGGGGTGCTCTGTGTCCTGAGCCCCAAGGTCAAGGGGTTGGGGGCGTCTCCATGAGTATTGATGAACGATGAGAGCCAAGGATGTGTTAGGTACCAAATCTTCCAGGAAGAACCATAAGGAAGGTAGGAAAGGAGGGGCAAGGACCAGGTGAAACTGTGCAAGTGGTCATGGGACTTCCAGCGGGGAGAGTTGGACAGTGGTGGAGGTTTAGCAATTTGGAGGATAAAGAGGTGGCCTTCGCCTCTCCTTTTTAGAGTAAGTGGGAAATACTGAGGCTTTTAATGTCAGTGCTATACACTGGATGTTCATATTCCCCTTAGTTTGGTATGTTGAGGTCCTGACCCTCTAATGATACCAGAAAGTAGGGCCTTTGGGAGGTGATCAGGTTATGGGTAGAGCTTTCATGAATGGGACTAGCACCCTCACAAAAGGGACCCCAGAGAGCGCCATAGCATCTTTAAGAAATATCTGAGCTGGGAGAGATCTCAGGTCATCTGGTCTAATAGACCCAGGAAAAGGAGGTCCAGAAAGGAGATTTGGGAGATGATGGAGCTCCAGTGCCCTCAGCTGTGTAGGACTCTGGTCGAAGCCACATGAGAGAGGGAGTGCAAGACGAGAGAGGTTTCAGATTCAAGAATCTGCAAGCTCCCCAGTCAGGCCTGGCCCTGGGGTGTTTGTGTGTGCATGGGTGTGTGTGGAAGGGGTAGGCCTTACCTCTTTCTGGGTACACACAGGGCCTAACGTTGCCTTCTAAGTGTGCTGATATTCTAATCAGCCAAATGAGCAAGTTATCGGCAAGCGAAGGTGCCTTGTCCACTTGCTCTTGACATGAATCCCGGGCTTGGCTCCCTCTCTGGAGAAAGGGAGATGCAGGGCCCATTTCCATCTCTGGTTGCCTAGCTCAGACCACGTGGTGGCAGACGTCCTCTGCAGGGAAATCATGACTGCAGTTGTCAGTCCTCACCTTTACAAGCCGAAGAGTGTCTGATGTGGAGTGGGTGCCCTCTGAATACTTACTGAATCAGTGAGTGAACAAACCTTGCTGTTTAGTGGGGAAACAGCTCTCTACCCACCTCCGCAACTGGTTAGCTATGTGGGTTAAGTAACCAGGAGTCAGATGAATGAGGGTTTAAATCCCACCTTTATCGATACCGGTGACTTTCTCCCAACCAGTTACCTGCACAGCACCTAGAATTCCTCATTTATGAAACAACAACACTATTTCTCTTGCCTCAGGATACCTCTGACGACTGGGTAATAACCAACTGCAATGTCCTTAGCACATGTCTGCCTGGGTGGCGATTTTTTTATTGTCATCACAGCTCCGGCTATGACAGATTTGTCTTCCCTTGATTTATTTAAAGCTGAGTGCCTCTCTTGTCCCACATTCTAGAAAGTGCTGTGAGGAAGCTGAGGCGCTGAAGACACACCCCTGCTCCCCTGCTTCCCACGGCTAGGCTTGGTGCCTCAGCGAAAGAGCCCACCTGCCATTCTCTGGTCCCACCCTGTGGTACCTTCAGCCTCAGGTGAGCTGGCCCTGGTGGAGCAGCCAGGCATCACCGCCAGCAGGAGAAACCCTCTGTGGGGAAATTACTTTAATTTGCAGTTGACAAAAGGTAAATTGCAGGCATTTTTCTGCTTGGAGCCTGGAATGTAACCTTGCACGGCTGCCCCAGACATTCCAGGTGGAGCCTCCATTAGCAGGCCCAGATTTCTAGCTTAAAGGGTGGGGGGAGGGAATGTGGGGGAGAACTTAAGTAATTTTACAGGGGCAACCCCCTCAATCATGATTTAGTTTTACCAATTTCTATCACTTCTAATTCCCTGCCGCTCTTGTCAGTCTATGAAACAGAGCCAATGTGGACATCCTATCATGTGGTTAGTTTTTCTTTGCTTAACCTTCAATCATGTATTATCACAGCCTGAAGGCTTATAATTTTTAGTTGGATGAGAGACTCCTCCCGTGATCCACCACCGTTTGATTTGTGTGCGTGTGCCGGGCCGTGAGGTCACGAGAGCAGGTGACCTGCTCTCTGCTTTTGCCCTTTGCAGGATACCTGTGTTGTGGTAGGTTCTCTGCTTGCGGAAGGAATGAATGAGTGAATGAATGAATGGGTGGTTTCTAGTTTGCCCCAAGGCTGGAGTGTTTTTTTCTGTCTAGTCTTAGACTTCCATGACATTCCAGAAGGAAGGGCATCCTTCAGATGCGGTGCTGGTCTCCTTCCACTTAAAATACGTCCCCCAGATGCCTGTCTGGGGCGGGTTCTGTGGAATGCAGCCTGAATGGAATGCCTGCTAGGCTGAGGGGGAACCCGAGGCTGCTGCTGCCATCTTACGGACAGTATTTGAAACGCAGGAGACGTGATAGTGATGGCCTCTCTTCCTATTTCATTTCTCCCAAAGAAACCATCGCTGATTTTATGCTGGAATATTCTCTTTTGCAATGAATTAGGCCATGTTTCCAGAGCCATCCTTAACTTATTTCTATTCCCCTTTTGGGTTAATAATGATAAATATTATTATAATAGCAGCAACTTGCATTTATTGAGTTTTAGGTGCTATGTTAATAAGGGAACCAGGATTTGAACACAGCCTGTCCACTCTGGATTCAAGTCCTGGCCATTATGCCATACTCTTTCCTTTTTTTTCTTTTTTGAGACTGAGCCTCAAGCTGTTACCCTGGGTAGAGTGCTGTGACATCACAGCTCACAGCAACCTCCAACTCCTGGGCCCAAACGATTCTCCTGCCTCTGCCCCCCAAGTAGCTGGGATTACAGGCGCCCGCCACAACGCCTGGCTATTTTTTGGTTGCAGGCGTCACTGTTGTTTGGCAGGCCTGGGCTGGATTTGAACCCGCCAGCTCAGGTGTATGTAGCTGGCGCCTTAGCCACTTGAGCCACAGGCGCTGAGCCTCTTTCCTTTTTAAAATTCTTTCTCTTCTTACCCTTCCCACTCCCTATTGTGTCAGTGCATCATGTCTCAACGACTTGCTTTTGTGTTTTCTTCTCCAACAAGGCCCTGAGCACCTAAGGGCTGGTTAGAGCTGCTGAGTGCACTGCTCATGTGAACTTTAACCGTTATGAAATTCCCACATACAAACATGTCCTTGTTACTTGCCCCACAGCACTTGCCGTAGGGTTGCCCACGTGAGAAGCAGTTCACTTGCAGCTGGTGGGGTGGGGAGAGGAATCTGTCTCTTTGAGATTCTCCAGGATGGAAGGGACACAAAGTGAGGATCATATTTGCCATGTAAGCGCTATCTTAAGTTGGACTGCCCCAACATGTCCTCTATGCTGAATGAAAACATAGACAGTTTTCATTAGATGCAGTACTGGACAGAGGCCACATCTGATAAAAAGATTGCAAAATAGAATTCAGAAAATAGAATGAATTTATAAATGAAAGACTTTCAAAAACTTCAAACCTGCAGGTACACATGGGGTTTAAGTCTGTTTCCCTGGTAGGGGGGTACTTTAGATTCAAAATTCAGCAGGCACCCATGTGTCACTCGTGTATAGAGAGGGAATGTCACGGGGAGACTGAACTCAGGACAGCTAGCCTCTCTACTTTATCCCAGAACTGAGAAGGGCACACTCATCGTCAGCCAGGCACAAGGCCAGATGCTTCAGGGACACGGAGATAAGAGATCAGAGTCTCTGCTTCTGTTGAGGGCTGGCAGATCTCCCAGCTCTAAGCCCCAGATCACCTGTACCAGCAACAGCTAAAGACAAAATGGAGAGACGGGAGACACAGAGAGGAAAGGAGCCAGGACCAAAGAGGCAGGAAGGGAAGAGAGCAGGAGAGGAAGATGAGCAAAGAGGTGGACCCTGGGGAGATGACAGAGATGGCCCCTAGAGGCCTTAGAGGCCCGTTTAATGTTCATTCGATGGGCCTGGGCTCAGCTCAAGCAAAAAGTAGCCTTTTGGGGCCCATCTAAGATGTCTGACAGCAACCAGTGTCCCATGGTTCTCCCTAAGTTGCCACAAAATTATTGCCCCAAGGTCTGAGCAGGTTTGTGTGTGTCCCCAGCACTGGCGTCTTTGTTCTGAGATTACCAGTGTTGTGGAGAAGGCAGTCTCACATCTATTAGTACTTTTGCATCATCAGGATGTCAGGATGAGCCAGCCTTGGGACCAGGTCTGCAGCATGAAGGGGGTGCCAATGGCAGTGGCCTTGTGTGAGAGAAAAGCCTCCAAAACAGATACCCCTTGGGGATTGAGGGAGTACGTGGCTGCGGGCTGGCTAGGACCACTTCTGCGCAGAGGTGATGTGACTTCCACTTGGGCATGACCCCCGAATACTATCCCCGTCTGCTTGCAGGCCTCACAGGGACATCCCCGGGCAGCAGCAAGGGGCCTGGAAGCCAGACCTCCCCAAGAGCTCAGCTTTGATCTTTTTGCCATCTTGCTCATTATCAAAAGTCTGGGGGAAAGAAATAATATTTGGGAAAAAATTTAAATGCTGTATTTTTCATAATAGGTATCTATGTCAGCCAAGTTAGCATAGTCCTTGAAAGGATTGGGCTTTTGTATTTTGCTCTTTGTTTTATTTTTGGTTTTATTTATTTATTTATTTATTTGAGACAGAATTTTGCTCTGTTGCCCAGGCTAGAGTGCAGTGGTGTCGTCATAGCTCATGGCAAACTTTAGCTTTTGGGTTCAAACGATCCTCCTGCTTCAGCCTTTTGAGTAGCGGGGACTGATTTTCTATTTTTAGTAGAAACAGGGTGTCGCTCTTGCTCAGGATGATCTCAAACTCCTGAGCTCGAGGAATCCTTCTGCCTTAGCCTCCCAGAGTGCAAGGATTGCAGGCATGAGCCACCACACCTGGCCCTCTCTGAGTTTTATTAAAAGTTGTTATAAAAAGCATTTCTACACTCTACAAATAATAGTAACAATAGCTAACATTGTGGCCTTAGCAAATGCAGGAACCATACTAAGATCTTTATGAGCGGTTTCTATCACATTTGGTATAAGAAATGATTGCTTTTTCTCAGGGCCTGGTTGTTTCTATCTGAGCAATTAAGTAAAAACAGCCTGGGGATAATTTTCTCCTCAATTTCCTAGAAGTTCAAAGTCACCTTTTAAACCTAAATCAGAGCACCGACAGTGACTCTCAGAATGGCCATGGTTGCTTTTCTTCTCGCACCCTTCTTTTAACCTTCCATGAAAATTCCATGTAATTGTTTGATTCTGCTTTTCTTTCTTTTTCCCCCTCTTTTTGTGCATTAACTCCAAGCCCCTTCCTTCTCTTTATACAAGGAACATGAAGATATTTAACCTGAAAATTGATGAGGCTTTAAGATGGACTTGTAGATCTTGGTTTACTGGTAGGGGACTTTTGCTCAGGGCATTTTAAGCATATTGAGTGTTCTTTAGTAAAAATCACATCTTCTAAGTGAAAAGATTCCAAGAATGTATTATTTCTGAAAGGCATTGGAGGACTTCTCTGCCTGTCCAGATGCACAGGGGAGAAAACTGTCCCCATAGGAGGTTCTTGGCACATTCCTCCCCCAGCCCTTTCCCCTGCAGCACTAGGGCTAGGCAAGGCTCCAGGGGATGGAGTGGCTAAGGAATGACTGTCGGTTCTTGCTGCATGTTCTCAAGACTCTGCTGGAGGGCGAGGTCTCAGCTGGTACTACCTCTTAGGGAAGCAACTGGCCAGACAGGCTGTCCAGAAAGTATCCAGCCATGTACTTGTGAAAAACAGACAAGCCCAGCCGGATACTTTTCGGGCAGCCCTCCTATGTCTGAAGGGCATTAAATATGCTCTTGTCCTTTGACTTTGGGATTCTCCCTTTGGAGCCTTAACTTAAAGAATTAGTGAGAAATAAATTCACTCATCTAACGATGGCTGCTCTATCTCATATACAAGGTTGGGTGAACAAGACAGATATTGCCCCTGTCCTTATTCTGTTCATGGTTTAATAGATCCGGAGGTGCTGAAATCCAGGCAAACAACTTTGTCTATGGATGTTTAAAGCAGCACTGGAAATAGCAAAGAATTGGGAACAATATATGTCCAATGAGAAAAGATTATATTGTAGTAGATTCATGTGAAGGAATTTTATTGTATTTATTTACTTATTTTTAGAGACAGAGTCTCACTTTGTCGCCCTTGGTAGAGTGCCATGGTGTCACAACTCACAGCAACCTCCAGTTCTTGGGCTTAGGCTATTCTCTTGCCTCAGCTTCCCGAGTAGCTGGGACTACAAGTGCCTGCCACAATGCCTGGCTATTTTTTGTTGCAGTTTGGCTGGAGCCAGGTTCGAATCCGCCACCCTTGGTATATGGGGCTGGCACCCTACTCAGTGAGCCACAGGCGCTGCCCAGTATGAAGGAATTTTAAATGACTATTATAAATTAGATTCTTTTTTCTGTTTCTAGGGGAGGTACCTTTTGTAATTGCCCCATTGCTGAAATCTCTGATAGGGACTCTGTTTCCTAACTAGGCTCTCACCGTCTTCTGACCTTCCATCTACCTGAAGCAATGAAGGACCGTAGTAAACAGCTTTTACAAGCTTTCCTTTACATAAGTGCACAGATTCTCTTTGATTTTACCAACCAGAAGTTCTTATTTTTAACCTCAATGTGCCATCCAATGACCTAATCATTTTTAACTGTTTTCAAAATTAAATTTTGGATACAGAAAAATATCTTTATATCTATGTGACATACAGAATAGTGATACAAGGAATGGACACCCCTGTATCTGCCACTCAGCTTGTGGGAAAAAAACAATTACCATTATCTTTGGATTCTCCATGCACCTGTCCCCGATTTCATGTCCGTTCTCCCCCTCCCAAAGATTTCTACTCTGCTGAGTCGACCATTCCCTCCTTCTTCTTTAAAGGCTTGTCATGTGCTTTAATCAGTTTGGGTCCTTATAATAAAACACCACAGTCTGGGTAATTGATAAAGAACAGAAATTTATTTTTTCCAACCTGAGACTGGGAAGTCCGAGATCAGGGTGCTGCCAGGGTCAGGGTCTGGTCTCTGCTCCCTCGAGCTCGCTCCTGTGAACTCCATAGGGGGAGAACTGCTGTGTCTTATCATGAAGAAGAGAGGGAAGGACTCAGACTCACCCCTGCAGGCCCTTTCATGAGGCGCTGATCACCTCCAAAAGGCCCCACTTCTTTTTGTTTTTTTTTTCTGCCGTTTTTGGCCAGGGCTGGGTTTGAACCCGCCACCTCCAGCATATGGGGCAGGCACCCTACCCTTTTGAGCCACAGGCGCCTCCCAAGGCCCCACTTCTTAATACATTATTGACTGAGTTTCAACACATAAATTGTGGGAGACGCATTCAGACAATAGCACTATCTCTATTCCCTAAATAATGTATTTAGTTTCATATACTTTTAAAATTCTAAATATAGAAATAATCTGCAGGTATTCTCCCCGACTTGTCCCTTCACTCAGCACTGTTTCCAGGGTTTATTCGTGTCATAACGTGTAGTGGCAGCTCCTTCTCTTTTCCCACTGTGTAATATTTCATTAAATGAACAACATGAAGGTTTCTCCAGTGTTCTCCTATTTCATACATTTAAAAATTGTCTTAAGGCGCATGTGTGTCAATGTTTCTCTACGGTGCAAATCTAGGAGTGGGTTTTCTGAATCATAGCGTAGAAATTGTCACCTTTAGTAGATAAGATAATGATGAATTGTTTTCCCAGTGGTTTTACCAATTTACTCCACCAGCTGTATGGGGTGGCCATAAAATTCGTGTGCAATTTAAATAGCCTCCAGAGTAGCTGGGACTACAGGCTCCTGCCACAACGCCCAGCTATTTTTAGAGATGAGGTCTCGCTCTTGCTCAGGCTGGTCTCAAACTCCTGAGCGCAAGCAACCCACCTGCCTCAGCCTCCCAGAGTGCTAGGATTACAGGCGTGAGCCACCATGCCTGGCCATTATTTATACTTTTGTGATTGGCTTATTTCACTTAATATACTGTCTTCAAAGTTCATCCATATTGTAGCATGTGACAAGGCTACGTAATATTTCATAGTTTGTAAATACCACATTTTCCTTTACCATTCCCTGACTGGAGTCTACTACAGTCATGCACCACAAAGTGGTGTTCATTCAGTGACAGATTGCATATTCAGCAGTGGTCCCATAAGATTGTAATACTGTATTTTTACTCTACTTTTGTTATGTTTAGATACATACTTACCCTTGTGTATCCATTCATCCATCAGTGAACATTTGCACTGTATCTTGGTCCATTTGGGCTGCTCTAACAGAATCCCATAGACTGAGTGGCTTGAACAAATAACAGAAATTTATGTCTCCCAGTAGTGGAGGTTGGGAAGTCTAAGCTCAAGGCACTAGCTGATTTGGTGTGTGTTAAGGGCCCACTTCCTTGTTCACAGATAACCATCTTCTTGTTATGTTTCCACATGGTGGAAGAGATAAGGGATCTCTTTGGGGCCTCTTTTATAAGGGCACTAATTCCAATCACGAAGGCTCCACCCTCATGACCTAATTACCTCTCAAGGGCCAGTTCCAAACACCATCACCTTGGGGGTTGGGATTTAAACAAATAATTTATAGCAGGTTACTTCCACCCTTTTGCTATTATAAGTAATGCTGCTGTGAATATGGGTGGACACAAATCTCTTTAGGTCCACTTTCACATCTCCTACATATATCCAGAAGTGAAATTGCTGAATCACATGGTAATTCTATGTTTAATTTTTTGAGGAACTGCCCTATTCTCAGCACCCTGCTTTCTTTAATGAGGATTATGCCATTAGGACTGGGGGAAAGTCAACCTCATTTTGCACAGTGGTGATTTGCATCTTCTCTAAGGCAAATTTTTATTATCGCCTCTCATTGTTCAGAAGCAGAACATGTCTGTCACCTGGCCTGCATCTGTTTGGCTGTTTTTGTCCCATGATAAGGATGATGATGATTAGGATGATAAAATATATAGCGTGCTTACTTTGTCTCTAAGCACTGTCCAAAACACTTTTATATATTTTAAATCATTTTATCTTCACAGGGAGACAGTTTAATTTAAAATGGCATGTTTTGGCGGGGGTGGGGAGTAAGCTTCACAAAAGAGTATTATTCCAGGCAAAGGTGTTATTTGAAATTTTTAACAGTCAGTATGGCACTGGTGCCAACCAATTAGAACAGATGCCTCAACAATTGTGATGGATAAAGATTATATTAAAAGAATTAGAACAGCCATACCTGTATGTGCAGGTGGAATATTAGCCTTTGTGCCAAGAACGCTACTAATACTCTCCCATTGAGATGCTTCACTCAAGGAATGGTTGCTAAGTGGGTGAATGAATGGCTGTGGGGAAAGCTTTTTTCTTCCTTCCCTTTACCATTCCCTGACTGGAGTCTACTATAGTCAGGCCCCACGAAGTGGTGTTCATTCAGTGACAGATTGCATAGTCAGCGGTGGTCCCATAAGATTATAATACTGTATTTTTATTCTACTTTTGTTATGTTTAGATACATACTTACCCTTGTGTTACAGTTGCCTATTTAGTACAGTTGCAGGCTGTGCTGATTCACGGCCTAGGCACCACAGGCTAGCCTAGGTGTGCAGTAGGCTCTACCACCTAGGTTTGTGTAAGTATACCCCATCAGGTTTGCACCAGGACACAATCACCTGAGGATGCATGTCTCAGAATATCTCCCTGTTGTTAAATGACACATAACTGGAGTTGTTCCTTTGAGCAAATGGCAGCAAAGCTCTATTAGGAGTGAAATCATTCCCGTGGAGAACACTGAGCTGGGGTTTCTGGGTAGGACTCCTCTCTCCCCTCTCCCATCCCCCAGAAAAAGCTTCATCTTGTCAAAAGATAATGGTCCCTCAATTGAGGTTGTTAGCCGCCTGGTGACCTATAAATGATAGCTAAAAGCTGGAACTAATCACAGTCCCGTCCGATTGTCGCTTCACTGTGAATTAAAGAACGTTTAGTCTTAACTGATTCTAGCAAGCGCCATCATTAATGTCGGAGTCTTCATTAGGAAAATAAATCTCCATCAATGCCACGGGTGACAGGGAACTGAAAATTCTGACAGGCTAACACTTGATTTTTGTTTTGTTCTTCTTTTCTTGTTTTAAGGCTAGGAAAAAAAAAAAAAAAACATGTCACAATTAGACCTGCCTGTTGCTTTAAAGCACTATGTAAAAGGGCAGCCTTCTGAAACCCATTTTAGAAACCCAAAGTGGGCAGAGGGGAGCTGAGCGGTCTGGCTTTCCAGGTGCTGGCCGAGTGGCAGCTCCTTGCCCCTCCAAGTTTACCCCAGCTCAGAGGATTGTTTGTCCAAAGGCCGGAGCTGACTGGTCTCACCACTGCGGAGCAGATGTTATTACAAATACAGCTAGAAGGTGAGGGCACTTTGCAGAAACTGCTCGTCCAGGTCGGGGAGACAGAGAGAACTAGCACGCGGTACAATTTGACTACCATCTGGGAAACGAAGAGTGACAGTGATTTCAAAGTTTAAAAACCCTCTAAGTTTAAATATCTCCTGCTAAATATATTCCTTTGTGCGGCCAATACATTCAGTACTGTGGACCATATGTACCCAGCCTCCGAAGGCAGATGGGAATTCCATTCAGAAGAACGCTTTTCAAAATCTGCTTGATGTGGGATTAGCTCATAATGGAGTCAATCTTGTAAATAGATTAAGCGCCCGCCATCTTTGCAGCTGAATTTTGTGTTTGTTCAGCGTTGAATGAAAACTCCCTAATCTCTCTTAGGTTCAACATAATGGGATCCCAAGGAAGATCAAAGGAAGGCTACTTTTCCCTGGGATATACAGCCATGGAATGAAATGCCAAAGTTCACAAAGTTCAAGAAAAACACGAAAGAAACGTGTAATGTAGACTAACTGCAAACCCTAACGAGGAAGGGAACATAATGAAAAACACAGGCCCGCCATCTGCACTGTCTAACTTGGGACTTCAGGGCTGCGAGTTAGCAGGAGATGGATGCAGGCTCCAGGTTCTCACTATTTAAATAAACTCAACAAGGGGGAAAAATTATGATTTTTTTTTTTTTTGAGCAACTCCCTCGCGGTACACTGAACGCTTCTCAGAGGGCAACCTGATTTTTGCCAAAATTTATCTCAACTTCTTAAAAAGGCTCTTTCAGTCCTTGACTAATATTAATGCGCGACTTCCATGAGTTTTCACAAAATCCTAGAGCCAAACCCGTAATCCTCCCCTGTCATATTTCAGCGAAGTCCTGCCCCAGTAATTATCAGGAGGAGGACCAGGAATATCCAGTTGGATTCCGATGTGGCACGGCAGCCTCTCGGATGAGGTTTCACCTGGGTCACTGGGATAAACAAAATAAATGGCTGGAATCCTGTCTTGGAGGCAGCGAGAGCGTGGGGCCTGGAGATTCCAGACGTCTGGAAGCCTGTAAGCTGACCCCAGCTTGGTCACAACGCAACCCTAGGACTTGGGGCATCTCCTCTCAGGCCCTCCTGTTCCTCATTTATGAAAGTAAGTGTTGAATTCGATGATTTTGTCTGTCCCAGCGAAGGTGTATGGTTCTGCTGCTCTGTGACTAGGTTTCCTCATCTTTACAACTGGGACAGTAGTCTTCAGTTAAGGTCTAAGCAAGCTGATGTGACATTGTTACAAAGTGGTAACTTGGATGTAGGGACAATATGACTTGGTAGGATTGGAAAAGGTGTGTGTGCTTGAGGGCCTGCCTAGCTGGTTGCTCTGCACGAGAGCTATGGTGACACCCAGTCAGCCCCATCCTGGGGAGGTCCACGGGGGAGCCTGAAGCAGCAAACAGGTCATCTGCCCTCTGCTCCCCTGGGACAGCACGAGTGCACCCGTACCTCCCCACACAACGCCGCCTGGAGTGCCGAGAGCTGCCCTCCTTCCTACCCGCTGAACGCCTCCTCCCTTCCCTCTGGATCTGGGGAAGGCAGAGATCAGCTCTACGCTGTGGTTTTGCTTTCCTCTTATCTAGTGAGTCAGTGTTTCCTGTGTAAAGATGCCTGGGTTGGAAGGAAACGAACCTTTTCTTAGTTTTACTTTCAGAATCAGAACACCTGACTTTAACCATCTGACTTTAAATGTATTGCCTAAAGCTCCCGTGTGCTGAGTACCTGCCGGGCACACTTAATTCCCACTCTAGACCAGTGAGATAGGCATTATTCCCGCCCCCCCCCCCCATGGATGAGTCTCAGGCAGGACCCAGGACCCAAATTGAGTCCTGCTATCCCAAGGCACAGATCTTACAGGTGCCCTCTCTGCCCTCAGGGAGCTCACAGGCATACCTACCCAGCTGTAAGGTGAAACAAAGCCTAGCCGAGTTTGTGAAATGATTTTGACTGCAGTGGTTCTCAACCTTCCTAATGCCCCGATGTATTTTCACTGTTCCAAAGGGGTTGCCACCCACAGGTTGAGAACCGCTGATTTTGAGGCTTTACAGCAAAAAAATTGCTATGAACCTCCACTGTTGATTTACATTCATAAATTATTACTGAAATATGCCCAAATAGACACTTTGCATAAATTCCTCATACTGCTAATATTTTGTTATTTATTTATTTATTGTATTTAAATCATATAGGTTTATATTATGCTTATTTTTTTCTCATTTCCCAGACCCTAGCATTTTCCTGTGCCAGTAATGAAATTAGAAAAATTGATGTTTTTTTCATTCTTGGACCAATATATGGGATTTCATTAGGTATCTCAGATTCCGCTAGAAGTAGGCATTTAGGTTATTTCTGGTTGGTGCCAGGAGAATACAAACACTGTAACATACACTTTTGGACATGGGCCTTTGCTGCCTTTCAATCATTTCCTTGGAGTTAATACTCAGTAAAGAAATTACTGGGTGGGCTCAGCGTCTGTGGCTCAAGCCACTAAGGCACCAGCCATATACACCTGAGCTGGAGAGTTCGAATCCAGCCCGGGCCCGCCAAACAAGAATGATCACTGCAACCAAAAAATAGCTGGGCATTGTGGTGGGTACCTGTAGTCCCAGCTACTTGGGAGGCTGAGACAAGAGACTCACTTGAGCCCAGGAGTTGGAGGTGGCTGTGAGCTGTGATGCCACAGCACTCTGCTCAGGGCGATAACTTGAGGCTCTGTCTCAAAAAAAAAAAAAAAAAAGAAAGAAAAGAAATTACTGGGTGAAAGTATACAAAACAATTTCAAGGCTTTAAATAAACACATTTCTTTAGAAGGTTACACTAATTTGTTTACTTCTGAGATTGAGGAATCGCTTTGGGCCCACGAAATGTCAAGGAGAAGGTGGCATTTGAACCAGAATGTTAAGGGTGGGCAAAGGTGAGAGCGGCATTCAGGGAGAGGGGGGTGCACAGGGGAGGATGAACACAAATTCATCCAGAGGGGTGTCTCTCATTTTTATAGAGCATGCTTGGAATTCTTAGAGTTTGGGCAGGACATTGAAAGGAATTAAAATATCCCAACCATGAAATAACTCAGCAATAATGCCAACAGAATCACCCTTACAGTATAATTTTGTCTAAGTGTTTAAAAGCATCGTCATTATGTTACCATTTCTTGCTCCCCTCAATTCCGTGGTGCTGTTTGAATGTTTACAGATTTCACCATCGTCTCTCCCATGGCAGGACAGGGTTCTCATATGTTCTAGAAAACATGCTGACGGCCTTTGGTGCTGGCAAGGCGTCACCACTGCATTGCTGCTGACACTCATTCCATCTCAGCTCTGTTTTTCCTGGAAAAAGACCTCCGAGGGTGCTGTAGTGCCATGGCTAAGAGAAACTAAGAGAGAGAACCTCGATTGCTTGTGTTCAAATTCCAGCTCGACCATTGGTTGGGTGGCCTTGGACAAGTGAATTATCCTTTTGCCTCAATTTCTTCAATTGCAAAATGTAGTTAATAATGTTATCAACCCTTGTAGGGTTACCTTGGTCCTTAAGTGAGTTTATATATATAAAGCACTTTAAAAAGTGTTGTGTACTGAATAAATACCTTTAATAAGTGTTAGTATGTATTAGGTATTATGTTACCCTTAGTTTGACACACCGGCCAAAATTTGGTAGCATACTTATAAAGGGTTTATGGCCAAGAGCTATGCCATGGCATTCTGTCCACTGAGACCAGGGGACCAGAAACTGCCTCCTTCCCACTGTGACCCACAGCACCAAACAACTAGGCGTAAAGGTGAAACATTTTATTTAGGTTTGTCACAAAGGTTAAATAGCATTTCATGAGGTTTGTCCACACAAAATATCATAACAATGGTGTAGGCATAAATAAAAAGTACTCTAACTATTCTATTTTTATAATCCACATTTCTCTTAGTTGATGACAAGTATATGACACCAAGATGCCGAAATTTTCAAATTCTATTTCAATAATTTCCAAAAATTGACTTATAAAGGCACATAAAAAGGTGATTTTAAAAATGGAACCAGCCACCTTGAAAATATGGTTAAAACTTTAGAAAATAGAGCTTTTAATACTTCCAAGATAAGATAAAAAAACGTTGTTTGTTGGCCTGACATTCGAAAGTTAAGACTCTTTTGGAACACAAGGGCTTGGTGAAGTAGCATAATAGGCCACTGGGCTGCCGTCTCCGACACAAACAAAATCACACTTGACTTTGGTCCACAGAGATGAGATTCCTGATTGCTGGATGACTCTTGAAAAGAAGGCTTTGCTTTCATTATGCATTTGGTCTCACAATCTTCATTGACAAGTAGTTCTGTAAAGGGACCAGAAGCAACGTTAAATATTTATTTAGGAATATATGTGTTTCAGTTAGGGTTTCTCAGTATTGGCATTATTGACATTTAGAGCCAGGTGATCCTTGCTTGTTGGGGAGTGTCCTGTGCTTTGCAAGATGTTTGCAGCATCCTGGTCTCTACCCACAGATGCCAGGAGCAACCCCCCGTTACTGCAACCAGAGTACCCCAGACATTGCCAAATGTCCTCTGGGTGGCAAAATTCCCCCCCCCCCCCCCCCCGTGCCTCCTACCCCAGTTGAGAACCACTGGTTTAAATCAATACAATCTATGTTAAGAAAAAGAAATAACCATGAGGAGTGTTTTAAATGGTCAAGACAGATTAGATAATCTGCAATTAGAAAGTAGCGTCCATCTATATTCATAGTTAACATACTACAAGTATTTTACTAGGGAAAAATAAAGACAAACCCCTGTTGTCATGGTTGTATGACTATGCTGCTAAACACAAAATTATCGATGTTATTATTAATATGAATGGAAATAAAAGATTTTGAATGCCTCCTGTGACATCCGGTGCCCTTCCCCTGCTTCTGCCCATGGTTTCCTCTGCCTGGACTTTCCCTTCCCCAACTGGAAAATTTAACTTCAAAATGCCCCCTCCATGCTGGAAGGGTCCTCAGCAGTGGGTGCCTATGGTCGTTGTTTGTAGCTCTGTAGCAGCTCCCCTGCCACATTAAGCTATTTGTTCGTATGTCTGCCTGTTCCCAGATGATCAACTGCTCACGGGAAGAAATCATGCCACACTCATCTCTGTAACTTAATCCCTAGCTTATAATATATCAACTGCTCGATGAACTCTGTGAATGGAAGAATGAAGGTTCTACTTCTGGGCACACTGCTGAGTCTCCCATTAAGACCCCCCACTTATGATAGGAGCGATTAGGGGAACCTTAAGGGGCAGGTTACATGTGACATGGCCTTTAAAGAATGAGTAAGCTTTGATAGACAAAATGAGGGCAAAGGAATCCAGATAGTTAACTTAAGGGCAATAAGTGTTTGGGGGCTGGGAACCCACGTCTAGTTTGGGTGGATACAGGGTTTGTATAAACATATAATGAACCCAGATTTGGGGATCCTTGAAACGAGGGCAGGAAGTGAGGGTGCAGGATGGTTTGGAATGACCAAGCCTGAAGGCCGGAAGACAGGCTGGAAACACTGGCTATGTCCACACATACACTGATCAAGGCCTGAGTGATTTTTCCTAGAATTCCTGAAACCAAAGTTTTCTCCAGACCGTAATGTTTTGCCTGTAATTCATGAAACCCTAAGAATGCAATTCTAATCACCGGACACACTCCTTTCAACTTTCCAAAAGCTGAAGGGTTGGGATACCACACCACTAAGTGGGTTATTTTTCTGAACAGCAAGAAAGGCAAATGCCAAGTTAAGACGACCGACCGCAATTCACAAAAAGAGCCAAGACAAGAAGCCAAGGCCTCCTACCGGCAAGGAGTAGAGGAGCACAGCCAGGAAGAGCAGCAGGATGAGCAGGATGAGCAGCCCGATGATGACCCACTTGAACCGGCGCCACACGATGAACCTCATGGTCTTGCACGGGTTGGTGAACCAGAGGAAGGATGTTTCTGGTCGGCTGCAGTGCAAAGACATGGTATTACCTACCCACTCGGGGGGGACAAATATTTTACCTCAGACCATAAGGCAGTTTAAGGAATACCCAATAACATTCATGAAGTCAAGGAAAGGGACTATTCCCCTAGTTGGCTGTGACAGGCTCCCTAACCTACTATGGCTTCTTAAGGCGCTGCGGAAACACTTAACTTTGGCTTCATGGGAAAGGGGAATGATTCAGATGAAGCCAGATCACCAGCCTCTCCACCCCCACCTCCTGCTATTCAGCTCAGAATTGGAAGGACAACAGCTAATCCAGTCCATTAAGCCACTGGAAGGGGGGTTTCAGACTGCAGGTGTCTGGGGGGCGGGCAGCCTCAAGAACAAAGAAGGCCTCTCACTTTGGTGGGTCCAGCTTGGGGTTCATGTTGGGTTCATCCCGCCCCTTCCCGGCTGGCCTCTCGTCGGCCTCCTTCTCATTGAGGATTTCCAATGTCATCTCCACTTTCCCCTTCAGTAAAGCAGAACAGGTTAAACACATGACATCACGTTTCACAAATATTTTTACTTCAACCCTAGGAGTATTCCCCGAGCAATGATTTTTATTCTTGTAAAACAATCCTTAGATTGCCTCAAATTTTCCTCAAGAGATTTCATCCCATTTCCTCTTCCACGTGTTCCTGAACCGACACTGTGTGGGAAACTGAGAGGAGAAATGGCTTTCCCTCCTCTGTATCCCCATCATTCTTTCTCCCATCAATCTCCTTGCCGTCTCCCGCACCTCCCCTTGTGACTTTGCTTGGATGCAGAGTTATTTGAACACTGCTAAGAACAGTGCTTAGTATGTGTGGAGCATTAGCTACAGGCACCAAGAGCACAGGGCCTTGTCTCTTCATGCTCACCCCCGTCCTGTGCTGCGTGGAGCGAAGACTTAGTAGGGACTCAAAGTACACTGGCTCAGTAAATGAATGAGTGAATGAGCAAATGCTCCTTCCTGCCAGCAGGTTCCTGAGTGATGCTCTGGGCACAGTCCAAACCTTCCATGTGGGTCATCTCATGTCATGCTCATGGTAACCCTATAGATGCGCTAGCATTGTCCTCACGTGCAGACGAGAGCCTTGAGGCTGAAGGGAAATAGGTCCGGAAACTTGCCCACTTTTATAGCTATGTTTACATAAGGTTGTAACTTACTTTCCAGAACCCAGGAAGGCCCACAAGGTCCTCAGCCATTTGAGAAGCCCTGACCCTGACACTCATTGAGGTGGCAGAACTCAGGTGACTTCACTGCTTACAAGTCAGACAAAGCCGGGTGCCTTTCATCAAGACAATAGGACAATGATTCCAACCCTATTTTTGGAATCTACAAAATGGAGACAATGTCTACTTTGTGGGGCTGTCAGCAGAACTCAATGAGATTACGTATAAACTATAGTATTGTGACAGAAAGCATATCAGAGGTTTCCTGGGGCTGGGGAGGAGGGAGTGACGGACTGAAAAGGGCACAAGGAAATTTGGGGGATGATGGGAAGGCTGTGGATTCTCATTGTGGTGGTGATTTCATGGGCATATGCATCTGTCAAAGCACATAGAATTATGTATGTTACACGGGTACAGTTTATTTTATGGAAACTACACACTGAGGTTGTTTAAAAAAACAAGATTGTGAATGTATGGCACTTGGCACTTTGCCTGGATCATAATTAGTGAGAAAAGATGTTATTATTAACCATGCATAATGGGGCTGGGTGGGGTAGCTCATGCCTATAATTCCAGTGCTTTAGGAGGTCAAGCTGGGAGGATTACTTTAGGGTAGGGGTTCAAGACCAGTCTGGGCAATACAGCAAGATTCCGTCTCTAAAAGAAATTTAAAATCAGATGGGTATGGTGGTATAAGTCTGTAGTCCTAGCTACTTGGGACACTGAGGCAGGAGGATTGCCTGAGCCCAGGAGTCAAGGATGCAATGAGCTATGATCAGGCCGTTGCACTCCAGCCTGGGTGACAGAGCAAGGTCTTGTTTCTGAAATAAATAAATAAATAAATAAATAATGCATAATGAACTAGATAGTTTTTTGTAGCATGGCACGGTAACCACATTATTGCTTCTATATCAAAATACATCTTGAATCCATCAACTTGCTTGTAAGTTATGGTTACCTTTTCCGATAAATGCCACTACTTTTTGCTTCCTCTACTTTTTTTTTCTTTGAGACAGAGTCTCACTCTGTCATGTTGGGTAGAGTGCCGTAGAGTCATAGCTCACAGCAACCTCAAACTCTTGGGCTCAAGTGATCTTCTTGCCTCAGCCTCCCAAATAGCTGGGAATACAGGTGCCACCCACAATGAACAGCTAGTTTTTCTGTGTGTGTGTGTGTGTGTGTGTAGTACAGACGGGGTCTCAAACTCCTGAGCTCAGTTTGTAGAGCCGCCTCGGCCTTCCAGAGTGCTAGCATTACAACAGGCATGCGCCACCTCACCCGGCCTACCTTTTTTTCTTTTTAAATGAGAATGGCTCAAATGTGAAGTTCCTTTTTCTACACTGAATTGTAGAAGTTCAGCATAAAATAACCTTCCTGGCAAAGAAGAGCCCTGAAGAAATACAGTGAAACCATCTGGGCTGATGGTATCTCCCACCCTCTCTTGTAATCCCAAGGACAAACTGTTTCTGTAACCGAAAGTCTCACCAATTTAACACTTCTTACTTGCAGTCAAGCTACTGATAAAGGGCAAAACCTAAACGATAAAAAGAATAAGCAATCCTAAACCAAGAAACACACAGCCATCACGCGGGAGCCGTCTTTCTCTGCGTAGCACGGCCACCATCCTTTCATGGACTTCTGCTCAAAGAGGGAGGCGGTCTTAGCTTTAAGGGGATCCATGAGTTTGAGGTCAGGAATCATGTTCAAATTGCATTTCTCTGATGATTTTGCTGGAATGATTACGTGATGCAAATCAAGCTCCAGGAAACCTAGCCAAGGAAAGAACATTAAATCCAAATAAGCTTTAAGTGGATCAGCCGTTGTTTACAAATGAATGGAATGTTCTTGTCAAGGGAGAAGGATATAGTGATTTTGAACAGGTGTCAGGTGAGTTAGACAAAGAGATCCTGGTAGATGTTTAAATTCTTTCCAGATAGGATGAAAAATGGCAGAAGAAATAGCTGTCTACTGCTCAGCCCCTTCCAGAGAACTACACGTTTTCTTTCTTAGAGACCTGAGCATAAACAGAGTTCCTCCCTAAGCTCAAAGGAATTAAACACCTATAGACCACATTTCCACTGAACGCTGGGCCTTTGGATTTAAAATTTGCTCCTTTTGGTTCTGAGTTGTCCTGAGCAGCTCAGGTCATGTGGATTTGGGTAAAGACGACTGGCGCTTGGAACAGGAGATGCTCGGGAACATCCACGTTCAAGTTTCCCCTCGCATAACGTCAGAAACAGGAGCTTGAGAAGAAACACAACAGAAAATCCTCGCCAGGAACTAAGAATCCCAGGCTCGATGGGGCGTCTGGAGAAGCACATTTTCTCATCTTCGGCGATGCGAGGCATTAATTGTTCCATCCCACTTTTGCAGTCAGGGAGAATTGTGTTTTGGGCTTGGGAACTTGAGTGAGCTCTTTAAGAAAATGGCGTGTGTGATGTGGGCTTGAGTCTATGATTACTGGGTTAAGAGTTGGGTCTCCAACGATGGCAGTAAAGAGCCACAAAAAAGTTGAGACAGAGTCCCTTAAGCCACCAGGCTCAGGAACTGCCCTTAACAGTGTAAGGGCTCCCCAGACCCCAGTTTGCCTCAGCCTCTCCGAGCCTATGCTGACCTATTGTCTTTTCTCTCCTTTTGGTGATGTGCTCTCCAGCCATTTTGAGATATAATCACTCTCTTTATTTGTGGTCAGACTATTTTGTTCAAATTCCAAGGGAAAACCTTCTCCTATTCTGAAATAGGCTTTGTGTTAGCCTAACCACATACTCACTTTGTCTGTTCCGCTCTTATTAAGCGCTAAGTCAAAACCATCGCATTGGGTGCTGTGAGGGGTAAAGGGAGGACAGGAGACAGCCTCTGGTGGGTGTGTCCTCTGCCAGGACAGATGCCTGGAAGGGAGAAGGGAGTGGGGAGCGCAATCAGGCACTACTGTGACTGCAGCTAGAAGAAAATGAGGTCTCAACTGGCAAGTGGCAGAGCTCACGGGAACAGGAAAGTAAGCGTGCGCGATAAGGCAGATTACGCGGCTGGGACTGAGTGGATGAGGATATGTGGGAGTAAGAAAAGAGGCACCGCAGAGGACTCTGGGGGCTTTCAGCTGGCGGCTGTGCAAATGGAGGGATGTGAACAGCAGAGGAGAGGGGTACGAGGTCAGGGAAGGAATGCCGAGTCGGATTTCAGGCGTGGCACTAGCCAAACATAAAGGTGAGAGTTTCTGGCCTTGGGAACTGGGAATAATGATCATCATGGTTTCTGACACCTGTGTGAGGCCCCGACGAAGTCAGTGCATGCAACCTGGCTCAGGAGTCATGCCTTGCTTTGCCTTCCCCTGAGAGGAGAGTGGGTAAATCACAGGGCTGGGGTGGAGGGAGCTGGAGAAGACCCCAGGAACCTCAGGGGCCTGTATGAAAGAGTGGGTCAAAGGAGAGCTGGCCAAAGCTCTTTTATCAGGGCCAAGGCCTGGGAGAGCAGAAGCCCAGAGAGCACCACTCTGTGAGGATGGAGGATGGACCCAGGGGAAGGAGACGTGGCTGCGGGATTACTGAGTTTGGTAACTTCTCAGAGGTGAAGGAGTTGGTAGGGGTTGATACTGAGGTGCTGGGGAGAATGTGGGTGGTTGGGAAGTGGAGGCAGGGGTGTGGCATCCCAGTGTGGAAACAGGGTTTGAGTCTTCAAAGAGAAACAGGAGCTGGTTCAAGACCCTCCAGCAGAGCCCCGGAGAGAGGATGGGACCTGCAGAAATGGGTGGCATTCACTGTCAGACCACACTGCCAGGAGGACAGCCCAGCAATGTGTATGTCCCCTGTCTCCCCATTACCAAAAAGTATTAGAGATTTAAATAATTCTTTCCAAGTTTTAATGGATTTCATTAATTCCAAGTATAGTTTCTTAGAGCAAATTATCCAAAGGCAAGCCTTACCTAAGTAGTCATCCAGAGAAAACTTGTCATTGTCCCATATCTGAATGATCAGTCTGGGTGGGACGCGAAATTCTGTTTGGTCAATGCTCCAGAAATGCTCCTAAAATGACAAAGAGACATGGACAAACCAAATGACCCTCATTACTGGATGCCAAAACCCTCGCCTTTGGCTCCTTAAAACAGCATCAAGGCCTGAGCCCTTTCTTTCCTCGGTAGCCCCCTGGACACTCCCTCTTGTTGGCCTCATCCTTCTATTCCACGTCTATGGAAAGCAGTCAGCCTCCTCAGGGAATCTCAAGGCCACCAGCTAGGTGACAAAAAGCATATCCCAGGCTGTTCCCAAATGGAAGGTTTCCTGCCATGCTCCTATCAGTGTGACTTCCTGCTGCCATCCCTAGGGGTTGGGGAATGATTAATCTCTCCCTCCTGTAGACCACTATGGCCCCCTTAGATTTTCCTCCTAAAGCCAGACGTTCTAAGCCACTTTACAATATCACTGACTGGGGCGTCACCGCTGCTCATCAGCCTTGTCCCCACCCTGCACAGATGTCTGAGTATATCCTCATTTACATGGGGGCCCAGATTCCACTTTTTTATCAGTGTCGATTTAGAATGTCCCAGCACTTTTGGCTTTTGAAAAACATTGGCTTTATATGCTTGTGGTCACCTAAGACCCTCAGATCTCTCATCCTAGAGGTAGGTAGTCCTCCTGCCTCTGCCCAGATAATATTAACCAACCCCAGCAGAAATGGAATTCCCCCGTGATTCATGAATTTGAAGGAAAATTGTTGAGTTGTTCCTTGTTTTACATATTTCAGGATGTTTTCCTTTGAGGGCTGTGAGGGTCTGGGAGTCCCACTGTGCTATGATATGTCCCTGCCTGACTGTCCTGGGTGGGGTCATGCGCCAAGTACCACTCAAGGCGTGGGGAGATCCATCCCCAGATGTGGGTAAACAGGAAAGGTAAGTTAAAGACAGGGGCCCACATGTAACAGCTTATCTGACCCAAATCCCTCCCCCTATCTGCACCCCCTTTTCCCTCACTGTCTGACAGTATGCCCACTTGATACTATGCTGGGCCTGTGCACCTCTAGAATGTCCCCTTTGACATCCTTCACCCCACTTGGCATGAAAGAAATGCCCATTATGGCACCAGCACTGAGTAGGGCCAGCAGAGTGTAGGTCCTGGCCTTATGGGCCACAGGGCAGGTACAGTTTGATCAGGAATGGGGATTGGGGTGACCAGCTAGAGCCAGGAAAAGCAGATAGGATCTGAGGGATAGGAATGGGACAGGGAACCTAAGTGGACATCTGTTATTACTGTCTACCCAGGTTCTAAACCCCTCAATGCAAATCTGGATGAAAGTACCATATTTTCCTTGGGGACTCCCCCTTCCCCAGTCTGTGCAATTTTGGTGAGTCTGTCCCTAACTCCAAAGTCTGGCCAATCAGGGCACTGCATGCCTGGTACAATGTTGGTTTGGGGAGAGGAACATGATTCCAAAAGCAGAGACATGGAGAGCAATTCCAGAACTCTGGTTGGCCCTTGGGTTTATTACTCTTTCTGCCGAAAGAGAGGACAGGATGGGATCTGGGGCTGCCAGCCTCAGCCAGGGAATAGCCCCCCTGGGAATGGGGCCCACAGACGAAGGCAAAGCAGAGTGGCAGAGAAAGTGAGAACGGTTTCTGAAGACACCACTTCAACATGGGCTCCAGATGTTCCTGACGCCAGCCAACCCTGCACTTTTTTGTAAAGTGAGCCAATAAATCACTTATTTGGTATAAGCCAGTTGAGTTCTGTAACGGAAAGTCTTCCTTATTGAGACATGAGGGCCCTGAAGCTTCTCAAAGTGCTTGTAAAGGAGGCAAAGCTGATGTCAAGGTTAGGAATAAGGAAGATAAAAGCGACACTTCACTCTTTACTATTTTGCCTCCGTTTAGTTCTGGCTATCATGGGAAGAAATCTCACACGGAACTCACTTGGGTTGCTGTGTATATTGACACGAGACATTTTTTGACCTTTTATCCTTCATCCCACCACCAATATGGTAGGGAAAGGGGAGTTGCGTTCCTTACACTTCCTAATCACACAAATCCCTGTCATAGCCGTGTTGTGACCTTGGGCAAGGATCACGGTCTCCGATTCCCCATCTGTACCAACAGGGAGCTGGACTAGGCGACCTCCAAGGTCCCGAGCAGCTCCAATGTCCTATGAGTTTCTAATTAAGGAAGACCCATGACACCCACTTCCCATTGGCATATTTCAAAGCTCACTTTTTTAGCAACGACACAGAGTTGTTCAGCTGGGAGGTAGTCAAACGGGAAAACAAATCTCCAGTTAAAGTTCCCTTCGCCATCCAAGGACCTGTAATGAACATCTGTTTTCTGTTTGTTTTCTTCATTGCCAGGAATCCAGCTGAAAGGCAGAGGCAAACAGACTCAGCTCCGTGTGACTGACAAGTCATCTAGCCACAAAATCGTGCAGTGATTAGGGGAGGGAAGAGTAGGAGAATTAATGCACTTTTCTTGGGCAGGTTCCAGGTATCTCCAGAGCTGGGGGTGATTTATGAAGGGGAGGCGCTCAATTGCATCCAGCACAGGTTGTCGCCAAATAAAATATAATTCCTCTAAAACCAAAGCAGGAAGCCCTTTAGACTTCAGTTAACAGGGCTAAGGTGAAATTTTCTGGAAAATATCAACAACATAGCTTCTATTTTGGGTATGTTAGAGCCTGCTGGCTATGACTGTCGTCTTTGCAACTATAACTCATCAGTGTCTGTCATCACTGCTGATAGGCTCAAGGAATACGAGTTAGCTCAAAATTTTTAGCATTTCCTTCCTCATAGATTACTTAAGCAAACAACAGAGAAAGAGGCCCAAATCAAGGAATCTTACAGCTTCCTTTCTCAAATGATTCTTAAATTCACGATGACCATATGAAATGAGACTGGCAAGTAAGATGTAAGTTCTTATTTGCATATGCATATCTCTGAGAATTCATTTTAGTAACAACTTGGCTTCTTAACTTTTAACATTTGAAAAGCTTCCTTTTGTCTGTGTCTGACACACAGTAGACACTAAATAAACACCTGTTGAAGAAATGAACAAAGGGGCGGGCCTGGAAGGAAGTTGGTGTCCTATTTGTCTATATCTAGGAAGACTCCTGGTTTGGAACCAGGGAGTGACTTTGATTTTGGATTGGGAAAGTGGTAGTGTGTGGTTTTCAAGGCTGCACATTAGAATCAACTGGGGGACTTTTAAAAATACTGATGCCCGAATCCCACAGAGAGAGGTTGTCAGTAGGAGACTGGGCTGGCTGCGAAACCCTCTGAGCTTCATCTTCCATCTGTAAAGTGAGGTCGATGACAAGTGCTCACATCAGATGGTCAGCATGCGGAGGGAACAAGGGATCGCGGCTTAGCCGGGCAGGGTGGGGAGGGAGAAATCTTCCATGCAGGCTTATGATCCTCTGCTAGCAGCCAGGCCCTTTGCATACATTATTTTATTCTTCCCAATACCTGTGTAACTCTATTTCACAGATGAAGAAACAGGTTCAGAAAGGATATTTCTTTTTTTGAGATGGAGCCTCAAGCTATTCCCCTGGGTAGAGTGCCATGGCATTATAGCTCACAACAACCTCCAACTCCCGGGCTCAAGCGAGTCTCCTGCCTCAGCCTCCCAAGTAGCTGGGACTACAGGTGCCCGCCACAACGCCTGGCCATTTTTTGGTTGCAGCCATCATTGTTGTTTGGCGGGCCGGGCTGGGGATTCGAACCCGCCACCTTAGGTGTATGTGGCTGGTGCCTTAGCCGACTGAGCCACAGGCGCCGAGCCCAGAAAGGATATTTCAATTTACCCAAGGTCACGTAGTCAGTAACTGACAGAACTAAGTATGACTTAGGTCAGTCTGTCTTCAAACTCCTGTTACTCTGCTGCAAAGCACTGCAGACAGAGACTATAAAGTCACTTGCTGATATGAAGTCCTATTAACTACTGTGGTTTTCCTTTTCGCTAGTCAATTAACCGAGCAGATATATTAGTTGAAGGATTTCTTTGGCTATTAACTTTTAAATCAACTGGCTGAGGAGAGTTCACATTCTCTTGTGAGATCTTGGTGGCTTCGCCCCCTGAACCACCCCTAGAGTGTCACCATAACCCTACCTCTGACCACTCGCCCCTACAACTCTTCCATTCTTTTCTTTTTTTTTGAGACAGAGTCTCACTTTGTTGCCCTCTGTAGAGTGCTGTGGCATCACAGTAACCTCAACTCTTGGGCTTAAGCGATTCTCTTGCCTCAGCCTCCCTAGTAGCTGGAACTACAGGTGCCCGCCACAATGCCCAAATCATCAGCCCTGTACTTGGCTGGCGCCTTAACCACTGGAGCTATGGACACTGAGCCAGTTCTTCCTTTCTTTTTGGTGAATCTTTTCACATTTAATTTTAAGACAAGTTAAACAACTACTTTAAGTATATGTATTGTATGCATGTATGTCTAGCTTTGCATATAATTCAGTACTCACATGTGTCTAGTGCTAAGCATGGTGTTTATGCATTATTCATCTTTTTATAAATAGTATTTCGGTTTTAATACCAAATTTTTCATGGTACTTTAAGTTGAGCTCTATTCTTTGATTAGAGGAGTTTACTTTCTGTCTAGTGTTATTGAGTTTGTTTCCTTGATTTGAAAAAAAAATAATGCTTATGATAGTCAAATAAATTTACATATATATAATTAGCTGGGATGAGTATTCCTTGGGGAATGGTAATGAGAGCCTAAAATAAGAAAGAATAATGAAGAACTTGATGAAACATTCCCTGTTTACAGTGAACCTAAATGATGGTAATTACGTCTTTGACAAAGTTTTGATTGAAGGCCACTTGGGATCACAAGTGAAACTTTGTTCTCACTTTATGAATATTTTAAATTTCTCAAGTCTTATCTTCTCCATATTCAAGAATCAAACTCAGTTCACATGAAATAGCAATATTAGTTAGCACTCATATAGCATGTACTATCTCCCAGGCACTATCCTAACTGCTTTATTTTTTTAAATTTTTTTCTTTTTCTTTTTTTTTGAGACAGAGTCTCACTCTGTCACCCTTGGTAGAGTACCGTGGCATCACAGCTTGCAGCAACCTCAAACTCTTGGCCTGAAGCCATTCTCTTGCCTCAGCCTCTCAAGCAGCTAAGGGTACAGGTGCCTGCCACAATGTCCAGCTATTTTTTTCTTTTGGTTGCAGTTGTCATTTTTGTTTAGCAGACCCAAGCTGGGTCGAACCCACCAGCATCAGTGTACGTGGCCAGCACCCACCTCACTGAGCTACAGATGCTGCTCCCATTAAATGCTTTAAATAACTGAATTTTCTGACTATCCTTGGGAAGCAGGCATCATCATTCTCTCCATTTCACAGATGAGGAACAGTGAGTGAGCTTCCAACCTTGCCCAGCTAGTAGGGAAAATATCAGGATTTCCACCTGGGAAGTCTGGGTACAGGGTCTGCCTTCTACGTCCACTGTGCTATGTTGCACTCAACATCTATGATCCAGGCGTATCAAAAAGCTGACCACAGCATGGACTATTGGAATTAAGCAAGCAAGAGAATAATGAGCAGCTACAGCACTTGACATGTTGGAGGCAGACACTTAGTGAATATTGGTTGAATAAGTGATTTTTAAAACTGCTAGCATTTCCTCTTTTCCATAGACATTGGCTGCTGGTAGTAAAATACGCAGAAAAAAGAAATTTTGGAAGCCTTCCTTCTGGTTCTAAGTCTAGTTATTCAAGGCCTCAAAGAGGAATACAAAGAAACTACCCGACTAAAAAATGTCAGAAATAACTAATCTGCTCAATAAACTAAAGAAAATCCACTTTATTAAAAAGGGAAAGAAAGAAATATGTGTCAGTTCTTAGAGTCCTTAAATACCTCTGCTCATAAACAACTTCCATACAGGTTTCTCTTTTTTTTCTGTTCCCTGCCCCTTTGCTTTCCAGGAGCTACCTAAGCAGATTGAATTAATGAGATGAAACAGTTTCAATTAACCACCAGTCCTACAGTGGGCACCTCTAATGATGAAAACTAATGAAGGTGAAGTCTGCCTCATCCCCAGAGCTTGTCAAAGGCACTTGCGTGCCAGCCTCACCCTTTGACGTAGATGTCACTCATTTCCTCTCCTGTGATGCTTTTCTCATCCAAGATAACATCCTTGGTGTTCCAGATGATCACACGCAGGTAGTATCTGAAAGGACCGCATTTAGAAGTTACTTTTTCTTCTGCTACTGGACTAAGTCCCCAAGCCCCACGGTCTCGAGATTACTTACTTCTTGGCTTTCCGGGGTGTGATGTTGAAAGGAGGGCCTGGTGGCCCCAGAGTCTTGGGGAAAACATCCACCCACATCTGAAGTTTTCCCTAAACCATCCAAAAAAAAAAAAAAAAGAAAGAAAGAAAGAAAAGAGGACCAAAATTATATTATGTTTGGTAGAAACCACAATTTTATTTCATATTTCTTAGGTAAAACTATTTATTTGGACCTGCTAATGTAGGAATCCATATGGATGGTAATACATGAAGCAGACCATACCAAGATTTGTCTTTTTTTTTTTTTTTGAGACAGAGCCTCAAGCTGTCCCCCTGGGCAGAGTGCCGTGGCATTACAGCTCACAGCAACCTCCAGCTCCTGGGCTCAAGCGAGTCTCCTGCCTCCGCCTCCCAAGTAGCTGGGACCACAGGCGCCCCACAACGCCCGGCTATTTTTTGGTTGCAGCCGTCATTGTTGATTGGCGGGTCCGGGCTGGGGATTTGAAGCCGCCACCTTAGGTGTACGTGGCTGGCGCCTTAGCCGGTGGAGTTATAGGCGCCGAGCCCCAAGATTTGTCTTTAATCTATGATGTCATTTTGGCCACCCACTTCCAATCCTCATCAAGGTCTCAAATGGCTGCATATGCTCACCTACAGTCTTCCTATGTTAGTAAGATGAGGGACTTCCTATCACTAACTCAACCCCCAACACACACAGACACATAGTCACACAGACACACAGACACACACACACACCCCTGATTTAAAATTGGGTCCTTCACCCTTAAACAGTCCTCCTGCTATTACTGTATTCATCATCACATTGCCCACTTTATCTTAGTCCCAGTTTTGTGACATCCAAGGGTTTTTCCACTTAAGGTACAAAATCAAAGTAATGAAAATGGCATTGAAATTGGTAAAGTGAAAAACAACATGACATTTTCAAAGGAGGGAATCAAACAGCAGCAAGAATGTTACTGTTCCTAAAGATGAGGATCCCCTGCCTTTGGTTCACTAGGGCCCAACACCAAGTAAGAGGCTTGCAGGAACGGGAAGGTGAAAGCCTGGATGATGCTTATGCTGCCATCTTGGTGAGGTCCTGCTCAGCTCTGGGACTGCCAGACTGGGCCCATCCATCTGACTGAAACGTTCTTCTAGACAGGCTAGGAATGCCATTAAAAAACTCTATCAACCATACAAACCAATTTATATCCTCCAAATTGTTTTTGGATGTTCTGTAGACGCTGTTTTCAGACAAAAACAGATTGGTCTTCAAGAAAGTTGCCAAGGAAACCACTAGATTGGCTTCCTAATGCATTGAGATTGAATGAATTAACCGGAGCTCTTGAAAAGAGATATATTTAACTCTGATCCTGACTCTCCTCCAACTAATCTCTAGGGCTCTACAATACATCAATGCACTGCAGAATGTTAGGCGGCCAGGTGTCTCCCAAAACCCAGCCCCAGTCCAAGTCTGATGATATAGGCAGAAGTGATAGGGAGTTCATGGATTCCCAGGGAGAATCCTTCCCCATGAGAAATCACTTTCTCATTTTCCCAGGGAGAATCTCATTCCCCAGGCAGAAGTGACAGGGAGTTCATGGATTCCCAGGGAGAATCATTCCCCATGAGAAATCACTTTCTCATTTCTTGAGACTCTTTGTACAATTAAGGGATGGGAGGAAATAGGAGGAGAAATAGGCTTTTTGGTGGAAGGAAGGAGAAGAAGAAAAGGAATGGAAATATGGAACAGAATAAAAGCAGGGAACTGGTGACAAATTAATCTAGGAAGCCCAGGCTACTGGTGGCCACTCTTTACTAATTAGCTTGCCCATAGTGTTCCTGGCAGTGTCAGTAATATTTGTAGCCATTAGATTAATATTTCTTAAAGTGTGATCAGAACCCCTCCAAGTTCTTATTAAAATTCAATTCCTAGTCCCATCCTAGACCTATTGGTCCTGGAAATCATCATAATCAGCTTCCACACAGATCATCTTGTCATTGGTCATGTCTCACTTTGCTTCTCTGAAATCTTCTCCCAGTCTTTAGGGAACGGACCCTCACCATCATCATCCACATGATCCCTGTTCCCTGCAGCTTTTGTCTCAGATGGCACCTCCGTCCAAGCCAGGCCAAACTCACTCACTCACTCACTCCTAGCTATAGGTGAGTGGCCCCATTATGGGCAACTGGATCAAGTTGGGGCCACCAGTCCATAGACACCAGTCCATAGACACACATTACATTACAACACAAAACACTCAGGAACTGTCTGTAATATTTGGACTTATAGGAAAGTGATCACAGCAAGAGGGCAGATTAAATAGACTCAAAAAGAGAAACAGAGCTAAGAGTTAGGGAGAGACCCTGGTTCAGGTTTGAAGCCAATTTCCTGTCTGGGTTTAGCGAATAAGCTGAAAATTCTTACAGTAAATTCTCCTATGGGATGAAGCTAAATTTGAGTGTCATTTCTATTTCTTGTGTATCTGAAAATATTTAAGCAACATAAAAGCAGCATAATGTTAGCCACCGCCACTGCATTTAGGGTGTGGAGCACTTTACCTGGGAAATATTGGGTTGGAAGGTGCTGTGCAAAGTCCTTGTCTCCACGTGCTCAGGGACCAGGCCCTGAGTCCTGAGGACGTAAAGGGCAAGCCGCTCTTCAGGGGCCCCGAGGTGCTGGTGCAGGATTTTGTTGGCTTCTGGAATGGAAAGCGGCATTGAAGCAGGGACGGGCAGTTGGGATCCGTTCAGCCAGATTGCTCAGAGCAGTTTGCAGCACTGCATCCCAGACTTTGCCAAAATGGACAGGCAGTGCCAAAGTGCAAACTTTGACTCGTGAAGGACTAGTTGATAGAAATAGCTCCTGACCAGGGGCCCTTTCCCACCCAGGCTCACACCCAACTTGTGGACTGCCCATAGCTCAGGGACCAGAACACACCAGGATGGGTAAGTGGGAGCAGTCTGTACTGATTTTCCTGGCACAGGCTCCTAGCTAGCTCCTGCTTCCCAGACTCTCCTGAAGTTAGATGAGGCCACCAGGCTCAGTTAGAGCAGTGGTTCTCAACCTTCCTAATGCTGCAACCCTTTAATACAGTTCCTCATGTTGTGGTGACCCCAACCTAGCAACAAAAATAATTGTATGGTTGGGGGTCACCACAACATGAGGAACTGTATTAAAGGGTCGCGACATTAGGAAGGTTGGGAAGCACTGAGCTAGAGCATAACATGGATGCAAGTGACACATGGATCACCTGGAGACCTGGCTCTCAAGACCCTGCTGGGCAGGATCCTATGTGCTTTTCTCTTCTGGATGCAGAAAAGAGCAGCCACCTCAGAGAGCTGGCGATGGGAGGGCCCTGTGTCCACGGAGCACTGCTTAGAAGGGGACCACCCACCTGTAGGAACACCTACTTTGAATCAATGAGAAATAAACTTCTTTTGGCTCAGTGCCCAGAGCACAGTGGTTATGGTGCTAGCAACATACACCAAGGGTGGTGGGTTCAAACCTGGCCTGGGCCAGCTAAACAACTGCAACAAAAAAATAGCTAGGTATTGTGGAGGGTGCCTGTAGTCCCAGCTACTTGGGAGGCTGAGGCCAGAGTGCTTAAGCCTAAGAGTTAGAGGTTGCTGTGAGCTGTGATGCCACAGCACTTTACCAAGGACAACATAGTGAGACTGTCTCAAAAAAAAAAAAATCCACTCCACCAATGCTAACCACATAAATAAAAATGTTATTACACTCTGTACCAGGCTACAGTCCCCAGCAATGTGCTCACCAAATTCATCCAAATTGTAGTCTCGTCCTCCATATCTGATTCTATTTCCATCTTCGGACAGGATGGGTTGCGGGAAGCCTTTGAATCTGGCTACATTCTGAAGCAACTGTGTGGGTCTCAATTGATCTCGCCAAGTATTGACTCCAGAACTGTGAACAACACCACAGGTCCCGGGGTTACTGGGGGACCCACAGGTTCTCCTCGCTCTCTCTCATACCCTCACCTACTTCCACGCGCTTCTGTGTAACAGGAGCAGGAAATGTGCTCTCCACTTTGGATTTTGCTAAAAATCCATTTCAGAGGCCTAAAACCCACATGTTATTTTGGCCTCAGCCAATAGATTATTATTATTTTTTTATTTATTTACCCCTCTGGCTCCTCCTCTGTAAAAATGACGAGTTTGACCGAGATCGCCATAGTCATAATAGGCAAACTCATAAACTAGAAATTGTAAGTTACATTTCATTAGCTACTGCAGAAAGACACTGTGTAGGGGGCAGAGGAAGAGGGATGTCACAAAATCGTTCAATCTGGGGGAGGAGGAAGAAATCCCTGTTGCCCAGGGACAGGGAATTCCTGCCATCAAACCTTGCCAGTTCTCAATCTCCCTGACATTCAGGAGAGACTCAAAGAGGGGGCGTGAAGGGACTGGCTCTCTGAGCTGTGATATTTGCCACCCCCAAGGTGTGGTACCGCTCTAGCAGGCCCCATTTCACACAGACTGCGATGTGAACTTGGGCAACATTGTGGCCCTGATTCTCCCTAAGACAATCTTATTATTGAATATAGTATTTGGCCATTGAAAGGATCAGTGGAGGAAAGACCTTGAGGCAGAGAGCCACAACTGCCCAGGTGTGAATGTCAGATGGAGCCAAAGGCCTCATTTATGACGGGCAACTTACACGCAATACTGCTCGGGTATACCGCAGTGGGCCTCAAACCGGGAAAGGAATCGGTTCTCCAGATCAATAATTGTTTCTCCCACTTTTTCATCACGGGTAAAGGTGTCGTAATCATAGACAGAAATTTTCAGGTCTTTTTCTTGAGGTAAGTAGCAGTTCAGTTCATACATTCTAAATAAATGAATGTAAGGTTAGAATCTCCACAACCCATCCAGGTACCCACAAAAACGGGGGCTCTATGCAAAGCATCCTCAGGCAGTGACCATGGCTGTGAGAGGAGAGTATCTGCCTGGGACAGCCTTGGTGAGTGGTGGTGCATGGGGAGAAGGGATAAAAAGCGCACACTAGGCTTGGCGCCTGTGGCTCAAGCGGCTAAGGCGCCAGCCACATACACCTAAGGTGGCGGGTTCGAATCCCTAGCGGGCCCGCCAAACAACAATGATGGCTGCAACCAAAAAAATGGCCGGGCGTTGTGGCGGGCGCCTGTGGTCCCAGCTACTTGGGACCCAGCTACTTGGGAGGCTGAGGCAGGAGACTCGCTTGAGCCCAGGAGTTGGAGGTTGCTGTGAGTGTGATGCCACGGCACTCTACCCAGGGGGATAGCTTGAGGCTCCGTCTCAAAAAAAAAAAAAAAAAAAAGCGCACACTAAAAAGAAGAACAGGAACAGAACATGCACACTTGCTCCGGAGAAGACCGTGGGCCTTAAAAACCTAGGTTCGAGTCCCACTCTGCTGCTCACTAGCTGTGGGACTCTAAGCCAGTTACTTAACTTCTCTGGGCTCAGCCTTCTCATCTGTAAAATGGTGATAATAATATCTACCATCCAGTTGTTACAAGGGCTGCATGAAGAAATGTTCAGAAAGCATGTGGCGTGGGTACACTTCTCAAACTGGAGAATAACAGTAATACGTTATAACATCATCAACTTTATTATTGCCACATGCCACATGCCTGCTGGGTCATCTGAGCATCTCTAGCTGGCTGGAAGATTAGCAAGGCACAAGTGCCCTGGTTTATTGTCCTCTACCTGTGCCCCTACCATGTTCCCTCCTCTGCCCCACAAGGCCCACTACCCCATGGAACACTTTGACTCACCGTGCAGGGGCACGGGGCTGTGTGTGAGTGGAATGCACTGGATGGTGTCATATACAGGGTGCCCAGATGGTTCCTCCCTCCTCCCAGACCCGCTGGGTTTGCCATTGTCTTTGGGTCCTTACAGATTTTCTGTAGTAACTGCATTAAAATGCACGCCCTTCTGGGATCAATATAAATAATCAAACACCTGAGGTAGGTGAGGATTGGGATCCAGAGGGTGCTAAAGTGGACAGCATACACTTCTGCTGGGTGCTGGATTCTGCCCACAAAGGTACTTCTCCCAGTATATTTTGTTGCAAGAAAAAAATGTGAGAAGCCTCCTCTCTCCCTGTGTCTCCTTCCCTCCTTCCTATATTTGGTGTGTGGACTGTTCCTGTCCACAGAGCCGGGAGTGTTGACCCACTTGATCAGAAGGGTGTGTGTCAGTGAAGCTTTGGAGAAAGCTTGAGGACATCTCCTCAACATTCCTATAGCAGCTCCATTGGACCGTGGCAGAGGCCTGCAGGAGGCAGGTAGCTACATGATCACAGGTGAAGCACCATACCCACACATGCCCCATAATGTCACATATCCAATACCAGATTCTAAAGGACAGGTAATATATGTCCTCTGGGAAAAATAATTATTTGATAAAATAAAGCTGAGAACTACTTCTTTTGGATTTCCTCTAGATAAACGAAAGGCTCTGAGAAGTCCTGCAATCATAATCTTTTTTTAAACCCATGTGTCTTGGTTTGACTAAAGAATACTGGTTCTTTGTTTCTTAGAACATCAATTAATATCTCATGGAAGGCATTAATTTTCTTTCTTTTTTTTCTTTACTGACATTCTTTGGAAGACGATCTGGAGAATACACGATGTGACAGGAACATGCAGAATGATGGCCATGCACATAGGAAAGGCTGCTTTTTCTAAATTCCTGTCCCAGAGTCCCTAAGAATCTCTTCAGAGAAGAAATCCACCCCCTAAGACTGAGGCTGTGGCCTGGAGCCGGCCGAGGGGTTGCAGAGCCAGCGTCCCACTGGCCCCACCCCCCGGGATGGGGAGCCGTCTGGTGCCTGCCAGATGGTGATTGGCTGAGTGGAGACTGACAGCATCACTTCCTTCCAGGGTGGCTCCAAGCAAGACTTTTCCTGCCACTTAATTAAGCTCTCGCTTGGCTCCTCTGAGACGAACATTTGAGACAGGGCCGCCTTTCTCCCTTCCAAGCTGGCTTCCCCTGCCTCCCCGTCCCCCTCACAGGAGCCCTCCTTCCTGCCCTGCGTGCCTTTTCCTGTCTAGACCTCAGGGCTGGATCAGCGGAAGAAAAGGCAAATGATCATATTGCTGTGCCAGAGGATTACTTCTACTCCCCGGCCTCGGCACGAGGCCTGGGGCACACAGCACAGGGGGGTGGGTGCGTGTGCATGCACGCGTGTGCGGGGGCTGAGTGTGCAGGCTTGTGTGCACATGTGTTACCAGGTGTGAGGAGAGTGCTGTGTGTGAACATGCAGGTGTGCATGGGGGCTGAGTGTGCATGCTTGTGTGCACGAGGCTGAGTGTGCAGGCTCGTGTGCACGTGTGTTACCAGATGTGAGAGTGGTGTGTGTGAACATGCATGCCTGCGTGGGGCTGAGCGTGCAGGCTTGTGTGCACATGCGTTACCAGGTGTGAGAGTGCTGTGTGTGAACATGCATGTGTGCGTGGGGCTGAGTGTGCAGGCTTGTGTGCACATGCGTTACCAGGTATGAGAGTGGTGTGTATGCCTTGACAGAGTTTGAGTGATGACAGGATGTATGTGTGTGTGTCACATGAGAGAATGCAGTGTGTAAGGGCACAAACCAACAAGCCTGAGTAGGAAAGAAGTGCATGGGGAAGGTAAGAACGCCACCAACACAAACATGGGCCACATGGCAAACAAGAGCACGATGTCCTCAGCAAGGTTCTGGGTAAATCACACCATTTTCACGAATGTCTTGAATAAAGGACATTTTTCTATAGATGATGGTTTCATAATGTACAGGAAACATCACTAAGGGGGCTGAAGAGCACGGGCTTTGGAATCAGAAATTCCTCCCTAAATCTGGGCTCCAACACTCAGCCACTCTGTCCACAGAGCCCAGGAGCCCTGCTGCCCTCACTAGAGAGTTGGGTTGCTAATCTCTGCCTTGTCCCGACATGGGGATGAAAATCAGGCCATGGCAGCAGCATTGAAGCCAACAGACTGGGGTCAGATGGCCTGGGATCGGGTCCTTACTCTGTGCCTCAGTTTCCTCTGGTGTAAAATAGGGATAATAGCACCTGAGAGGGGTGAGATTTTTGAGATGTTCTATATAAACAGCTCAGCATAATGCTCGCACACAGCTAATGCTCAGCAAATATTAGCTCTTCTTAAATGCGGAAGCTGTTTATAGCTGAAAAATGCCAGTCCTGTTTAGAGATTACTTGGATTTGGTCATTTGAGATGGTTCATCACAGTCCAGAAACAAGTCCAGAGTTGTACCAATGAAAAAAATAATAGCATCTCTGGGAACAGACCACAGATGGAGCAGGATATTTTGACCCGTCACTTTCTGCTGTCTCTTCGGTTTTGGTAACAGAGTCAATAGTATGTTCGCCTGATCAAAATGGTGGACTCAGAGGTCCCAGAAACAGACCCCAAATGGATCAGGATGTGAGAACAACATGTTGCTACAGTTACGGCATTGCACCTGCCTTTGCTGTGTGGAACGCCCAAGCTTATGAGACTCCTGGGCCTGTTAATGGAGCTGTCCTTCCACCCACCAAGGTCACAGAGCAAATCCCTCCCCAGAGAAGCCCATCTCCTGGCTTCTTTCTTTCACAGCACTTTTCACTTCCACGAAATCTTTTATTTGTGCATTTACCTGGGTAGTACCCGCTCTCCCGACTAGCACGTTTGTTTAGTTCGTGATCACAGTTTCAGGGCCTAGAGCAGGGATGGGCGCACATGACATCCTTCACACACGCTCCGTGAAGACAGGAATGACAGGAAAACGTTTACAAATGTACATTACCTGCCAAAGACTGGGTTGAGAGTGTTGGGAATGTAGTGGTCTCGGTCTTCGATGACTTTCTTGCCCAGTGTTATTTTTATGTAAGGGTCACACTACAGGGACAAAACAGGCGTTACACGACTATAAGGTGCAGGTTGAAGTCAAGTTCTGGGTCAGACTAGGCTTTTCTCCATGTCTGCCCCCAGATGATGACAAAGGGGCCACCGTGGCACCTGTGAGCCTAAGATGAGGCCAGAGCGACACTCCCCTTTGGGTGGCATGCAGCCAGTAGTGTGGGTGCAGGGGAGCCGGGCTCTGTTCACGCCTGCCAGTGCGACTGGGGCAAATCTTGTCCCAGCTCACACCTGTAAGATGAGAAGGATGAACCAGAGGACCTTAAGCCCCCGCAAGCTCTTAGATAAATCCCCATCAGGACAATCCTCCCGAATACATTGTTTAGCTAGAGTATCTTTCCCCTAGTGAGATAACAGACGCCCAGAAAGAAAGAACATGACAATTATTGCAGCTGATGACTATAATTATCTTGCTACAGGAGAAGGCCCCACACCCAAACTCTTACCAGGCCATTGTTGTCCTGGGGCTGAAGCTCTAAGCCTCGAACAATGTAAATCCTAACCGTGCATTCCTGTGGGACGCTGTCAGGTAATTCCCGAAACTGCCTGGGAGGGGCCGGCACGCTGGGGTCATCCGACAGGGGGTAGATTCGGAAGGAGCCCTGAGAGAGACACACGGGGAGAATCATGGCCGCGGCTGTGAGACTGGGTGACGGAGGGCTGCCCTTTGTGAAAGAGACAACCTGTGTATTTCCAGTAGGGAAAGTGAAGTGACTATAAAGTAATTATTTGAAGGATCACCACGGAGAAGAGAGAGCAAGGCAGAAGCAGGGGGCCAGATGAGAACCCCAGTGAGAAGTGGAGATGGCGTGGGCTGCTGCGATGGAGAGGAGGTGGTCAGAAGGGGGGAGCAGCTGCCTATTTGAAGAGAGGAATAACAGTAATTATTTTTAAACCCAATGAAGTACCAAGGGTGGGTTCCCTTTTCCGGCATCACCCCTGCACACTCCCACCCACTCCCAGGCAAATTCCCATCCATCCTTCAGATCTCAGCTGCCTGCCTTCCCCCTGACTGCCCCTGTGCAGCATGTGTCCTCTGCATGTCTCTGACCCCGCACTCAGCCCTGACCTCCACTTTGAAAGGGTCTGTTTATTGCCTGTTAATCATTTATTAGACTGTGAGCTTCCTGAGGGCCTACTGGGTCTTGTTCATCACGGGGCGAGGCACACAGTAGGGGCACAAGAAATGTTTTTTGAATGAGTGAGCCAGCAGGACCGCTGCAGAGGTCACATCTTTTGTCTTGAAAGCAGCTTAAGTACAGGAGAAAGCACTGATGCTGGCTATCTAGAAGGCGAGAATCCTAGTTCCAGGGGTCTTCATTCAGCATGAAATAAGCCCCCACTATGTGCCAGGTATTGGGACCCAAAAATGAACTCAAGGAAACCCGTGTGGCACAGGATGTGCTATTGGGGTTGCTAGAGGGAAATGAGAAGCATTGGAGAAGGAGGGCATGACTCTGGTCCATTAACAACGTCTGCTGGCGACAAAGGATTAAGAAGTAGCAGCACATCTGTCATGGCTCTGCCACGTGTGGCTGTAGGGAGAGAGATTGCAACAGCAGGTACTGACAATGTAAAAAGTGCTTTCACAGCGGCAGGAACCCAGACCTGTGGGAGCCCAGAGTGGGAGTGAGTCACACTGCCCGAAGCAATCAGGGAACACTTCACAAAGACTGTGACATTTGAGCTGGCACTAAAAGAATGAGTAGGACTTTGTCACACCACCAAGGGGGAAGGAAGGGCTTCCAGGGAAGGAAGAGAGCCTGTCCCAAGGCTCCAAGTAGTGATAGGACAAGGTGTGTTTGGGCTTGGGACAGGCTCTCCCAGGCTGAAGGGTGGGGTGCGAGAGGGAGGGTGGCTGGGGAACACGTAGCTTGTGAAAGGCAGGCTCTGCCTCTGGAAGGAGTTGAGACTTGATCCTGTGGAAACCCAAGCAATGTCTTTAAGCCATCAAGAAATAGGATCAGATTTGGTTGTGTGAAGGCTGGACTGCAGTGGAACAAGCGAGGTGGCAAGGACAGTCAATTGGGAGGTTGCACTGTGATCCTGCAGTGGGACAGGGATGAAGAACTAGACCTTGAAGAGAGTGAACCTATGGGACTCGGGAGTGGCCGAGAGTGGCAGCTGGAGAGAGAAGGAGACTGGAAATGGCCCGGGAGCCCTGGCTCCCCCAGGGCCCTTTCGTAGCAGCTTCAGCACCCTTCAGAGCCTAGAGGACAGATCCCTGACCCAGAGCTTGGTTGTCCTTTATCCTAGGTCAATAGATAAAATAAAGGGAGATTTTAAACAGGGCAACACACATTTTACTGACCTTAAACTCTCCTACCACAGAAGGATCTTCATTCTCATCGGATTTGCCTCGGTACAACTTGAAAGTGTCCGAGAAGTCTGTCAGGCCCTCGAATTTGGTTACATCCTCTAGTTCACAATCATATATCTGAAAACCATCAACAAATTCTTAATTTTTCGTTCAAATGCAGATGGAGTCTAAAATCAAAAGGACTGACAATACTGAGGGGGTGGGAGGAAGGGAGGGAGGAAGGAAGAAAGGAAAGAAGGAAGGAAGGGAGGGAGGGACAGAGGGAGGGAGGAAGGGAGGGAGGGCTGTGAAACTGATCCCCGAACCCAGTTTGATCACATTTCTAAATTAATTGTTCTTTACATGCTAATGTTTCTTACACTACATGGAGAGGTTGTAACAATCACGTGAAAAGGTGTGGGTTATTGTATTTTGATGGGGAAAATTATTTTAGGGACTAGATAGTTTTCCATTTAAAGAATTTTTTTCCCCTCATATATATTATTCTGAAAACTTTAACATGTGCTTCTACTTGAGTGCATTTCAGGCTGAAAAATTGAACGAAGAATTGGAAAACTCAAAACGTTGACAGCGAAATGAAAGACAGCCAGTCCTGCCTAGCTCAAGAGCTTGTCTTCCTGCTGGACACATGTTCCCACAGTTGTGATTTTTCGCTGTATACATGTGACAGAATCAACTTTTCAGCTAGTGAAACCAATGCCTGTTCAGAGAACACGATGGAGCATGTTGACATCCCAACGCTTACTAAGCTAAGAGTTCTGCAAAGAGTACTATGACTTCTGGGTCTCCCTGAGTCAAACTGGGTCATTTGGGACCAATTAATGTGATGCCAACCCATTCCCAACCCTCTGCCAGATGCCTCCGAGCCCCAGAGTGGCAGTCACGTAGCCATGGCTCAATAGCTGTCCTCCAGTCCTGGGATCTCGGCAAAGCCAAAACCCATGAGAGGGGATGCTCCCAGAAGTCAGAGGTACCCCTGGCCCCTTCCCATTAGGACCCACCAAGAGACCTTTCAGTCGTTGTTTTAGCCCTGCATGTGGCCAGTTTTAACACTGTTCATCCCCTACCCACAGCAGAATAGGTCCAGGTACCTGGAGCTTGGAATAGCCTTTCTGAATATATTGTCCACATTTTTCATGTTCCCCTGAGGAAGCATAAAATTTACTCCACCAGTCCACCACCTCTTCTTCCTAAAGACAAATCAAAATGGAAAAATCTTTAGCAATGACCTGGATTTCCAATCTATATGGGAAAACTCACATGTAATAGGTAAGAAGAAATAGACCCTTCTGGAACTGTTATAGGTGAAGTCACACTTTGGTTATGTGCATAATGTACAGAGCATTCACAATTCTGCTCCGAAGCTGAGGTGGAATGACCATTCTTGGCCAACGACATGTCTGCCTTTAACATAATTTTCTTACATAGACACAACCTATTAATTTGTCTGTTTTTATTTCTTTTTCTGATTGACTTGATATATACATATACACATAATGTAAAGAAAACCTCCAATATATGATTTCTGCTATCTCATTTTCTTTGCCCTTTTAAGCCAGTAATGCCTTGTAATCCAACACTTACTAAGCTAAGAGTTGGACAAACTGGTTCTAATTCAAGTTCCCTCCTTTAAGTTACAAGCCATACCAGCTTATGCAAGTTGTTTATCATCTCTGAGCATCAATTTCTTCATCCATGGAAGGAAATAACAGCACTGCCTGCCTTCATCTGCCTCAGAGGGTTGTTCTGGATATTGACTATGATCATTAGGTGAAAGAGCTCTGACAACTATAAAATGTGGAATGAAAGAGGGAGGCACTACGGTTCATTTAGACCAGTGACTGCCCCGGGGGATTCTGATTGGGTCAGTCCGGGGAGAGACCTGGGTGCCCAGTGTGCTTCTGTAAATTCTCCAGCTGATTCTTATGTGTAGCCAGTGTTGAGAAGCTCTGGTTTTGAGGGGTGATTCTGGGTGGGGCAGAAAGGACAGCATATCAGAGTCACCTTAGGAACATTTCTGAAGTACACAAGGCCTCCTGCTCAGGTTTATAATAAGAATAGACTCTTATCAGCTTCACCCATTGCTTATTTTACTCTCCCTCAGAAGTAGAGATGTTGCCCCAAACACAGAAGGTCACCTGTAGTGCGGCTTCCTATTCAGTCTTGGGGGAGAGGAAGAACAGACAGAAACGGCTACTTCTTATTTGTGTTCTGTATATGTGCACCTGTGTGTGTGTGTGTGTGCGCGCTCGCGCGTGTGATATTTACTTCCCCTTTATGGGTCAGTAACCCACCCCTGGATTTAGAAAAATTTTGTTTACATATCAATTACAGGCAGAAAATACATCAATCTTTTTCTTAAGATAGGGTCCTGTTCTGTCATCCTGACTAGAGTACAGTGGTTGCTCACGGCAACCTCAAGTTCCTGGGCTCAAGTGATCCTTGCGCCTTAGCCTCCTGAGTAGCTGGGACTACAGCCATCATGCCTGGATAATTTATTTTTCACTTTTTGAAGAGATGAGGTCTCTCTACGTTGCCCAGGCTGGTCTTGAACTCCTTGCCTCAAGTGATCCTCCCACCCTAGCCTCCCAAAGTGCTGAGATTATAGGATTGAGACAACGTGTGGGGCCTATGCATCTTAAATGTGGCAAAATGTGTACAGTTGTTACCTTTTCTGTCAGCTGCTCATGCACATGTATGGTCAGGACAGGTCAAAACACGTAACAGGTCACACGGATATGGAGACCCCAAGAAGAGAAGGAGAGAAGGAGAAATTACTTTTCATACATGCTTTACATTACCAACATTTTTATGGATAATTTTAATTATTCTAGTGAAGATGCTCTCATAATTGAACACATCTTATTGTGTTCTTCTCTGAAAATGAGCAAAAGGATTACACACATCATTAAAATGAAAGGCTTGGAGGTGGCCACCCCGTCTCATGTTTCCAGTAGAATTAGCTGCCTCCCATGTCGTACACACAGTGATCCCACTGAGGGAGGTCTGGGGCTGCCACTTTCCTGCCCCAGACCTTTCATTCCATTTATTGCCTAAAGTATTTCCCCAACTTGACCCAATTCTCCTCCCTTCAAAAGCTCCCCTGTCCGGGATGTGTTCATGATCTCATCATATAGGTAATTTTTTCTTGGTTTTCCCCCATGCCTATGTCATAATGCCAAATAAATGTTTGTCCATCAAAATTGCTCTAATATGAGGATGTCAGGTTTCTTGCTGGCCAAATCCTTCTATTTGAATTTCTGCATAGAGAAGCCACTTTGCCCTCGGGACACATCCAGGAGGTGAGAGAATGAAGACCTGGGACAAAGGGCTCGAGTTTGGTCCTGGTGCCTGCTGGGACGTCTCTACGCTTGCCCTCAATGGCAGCTTAACGAAATGCTGTCTAGACCCCCTTTCTGAAATCCTAACCTCAAGTTCATTTCTAATGGGACTTGTCATACCTGCTGTGTGAGAGAATCACAGGACTTCATTTGTAGGTGCCCCTTGTTATTTTCCAATTTTTTTTTTTTTTTGAGACAGAGCCTCAAGCTGTCCCCCTGGGTAGAGTGCTGTGACATCATAGCTCACAGCAACCTCCAACTCCGGCTGAAGTGAGTCTCCTGCCTCTGCCTCCCAAGTAGCTGAGACTACAGGCGCCCACAACACCTGGCTATTTTTTGGTTGCAGCCATCATTGTTGTTTGGCAGGCCTGGGCTGGATTCAAACCCGCCAGCTCAGGTGTATGTGGCAGGCGCCTTAGCTGCTTGAGCCACAGGCGCTATTTTCCAAATTTGATTTTTGTTCAGCACAACAGAATTGCCAAGGCAGGCAGAGAGACAGACAGATATATCAATTCTTTCCATTCGACTCATACCAAAGGGTTAAGGGTTTAAATCATCACAGCTGAATTAAGATTTTGGAGAGAAGGATTTTATTCTAAAAGTACTCTTACATTCTCACTGATTCCTGAATGCAGATTCTTAGGGCCTGTTTATTCACATCTGTTTTCAGCTATTCAAAAATATTATAGTTTGTGATTTTAAAAGCATTATGTAAGACAAGCTGCTGATTTTAATACTTAGGACAAGTAGGAGAAGATTTATTCATGCCCACTTGCTCTTTAGTTCACATGGAAAAGTAACAGAAGTAATCAATGTGACTTGCTTTATTATATCTAATAATGATACAATTATTAAGGAATGAGAATCAGATCATTAAAAGGCAGAGAAGATTCTCCCCTTAGGCTGAAACCAATCATATTGGTTGAAGGGTCACCTTTCACTCCAAAATCTACTAATAGAAAGAATTTGAAAGAAGAATTCAAGTCTTTAGAGCAAGGTCCCCCAGTCCCAGTCTCCTCATGCATTTTCTTATTATACATACATGCACTGTTCTTGGAGAAGCCATTTTGCTGAGTGCTGTTGACATGCTGCTTAAGCACTGGAATTGGAAGGCAACTGTTGAGATGGCCATAGAGGAATGTCTGTGCTATCTGGCTAGCACTTGACCAACTTGCCCCAAATACATATTTGTTTCTCACTTTTCTTGCGGTAGTGCTCAGCCTATCTGTTAAGAACACCAGGGGCATCACAGGCCACTGCCATGAGTTTCTGAAGCCTGACAGTGTCACCCAAAGCCACAGTATCCAGCCGCTAGCAACAGCACATTAGCTTTGACACATTCCCTGAGTTTAGATAAAAAGCCTCCATCGAGTTAGTGGAAATGCATGTACGTTACATGTACATGACATATACATGTAACACAGGACATCAGCACGCTTGTCATTGGCTCTTCTGAAGCTCAACTTTGTTCATCTGACGTTGCATAGACACCCAATGTCTACCTCGATAAACAGACAGACTCTGGTTTTTAGAGATTTCAACCAGCCTTTTGTATCAACACTGTACCTAGGTGTTAGGAGAATAAGCTGATTAGAGTCATTTATAGTACAGCGGGGATGACTGATACTACCATCCCCAACCCTGCTGTGTTGCCATGTTTAATTCTATGATATAAACTGAACTTTCATAATGTGTTGCTACAATAGCCTAATCATTTTTTTGGGGGGGGTTATTTCTTTATTTATCTTTTGAGACAGGGTCTGGATCTATTGCCCAGGCTGGAGTACATTGGTGTAATCACAGCTCACTGTAACCTCAAACTCCTGGTCTCAAGCAATCCTCCTGCCTCAGCCTCCTGAGTAGCTGGGACCACTTGTATGCACCACTGCATCTGGCTATTTAAATTTCTTTTTTTTGTAGACACAGGGTTTCATTATGTTGTCCAGGCTGGTCTTGAACTCCTGGCCTCAAGCAATCCTCTTGCCTTGGCCTCCCAAATTGGTCATTTCTTACCTATTTTTAAGAAATGAATGAAAATCTTGGCATAGATTATTGGCTTTATTCTTCTTCTGCTCCTCAACTGTTTTAGGGCCACTGAGCACACAGGAGACATGTAATAAGAATTGATTGACAATGGTAGATGGCAAAGCTGGCTGCAGATTATACAGCACTATCTTAAGCTGTGTTTTTCCCAGAGTAGTTGTAAAAAATCTACAGAAAGAGTCTTAGGTATATCAACTTCCCCCCAAACTACTACTGTCTTATTGGGAATATTTGGGGTTGTCTATAAAAGGATGATAGTAGTTTTGCCTGTGGGATGTGCAATTTGGTGTTGTCATTTGTGACTGTATAGGATTCCCCGAGAGCAGACTCAAACCTACTGCTGCCTGTGGAGCAGTAGGCTGTGGAGACCACATTTTTTTCGGTCCAATTGTTAGTGAGTTTAATGCAGTGGGAAGGAAGCAGATTTTTTTTTTAAGGCACTGTTTATGGACATAACACATTAAACTGCAATCATGTGCATTTCTTGGCCCATTTGCACATTAAAACATGCTGCGAAAGTTCTTCACAAATGCCAAAAGAAACAGGGAGATATTTGGTGTTTTCCTTTTTCTGGGCTGGGGCACTTTTCCCCACCTTCCTTCTTGCAGAAGTGGTTGGAATGGTTTTAAAATAGGGTCTGAGTATTTCCCCCAATTTCTTCACTTCAAAACCACAGTGAACATAAAAATCTGGGTGTCCCTTATACTGACAAATAGGGTCATTAAAAAGCCACCACACTTCTGCTCCGTGCAAGGAAAAACCGGGCATGCTGCAGGCATCCCTGTCCTGAATGTTGCCGGGGTGTAAATTTGCTCCTGAAACTTTCTCTTTCTAGCAAATGGTATCACTCCCACACCAGTGGTCCTCAGACCTGCATGCCCATTAAAATCACTTGGGGTTATTTGAAAACATGCTGATATCTAGGTCCTGCTCCCACTGGGGAGTGAGCATGGGGCCTGAGCGTGGGCATTATTTTAAGTATTCTGGAAGAATGATCAGTGATGGTTGAAGACCACTATGTCTTCATAACTACTTTTAAGTGCAGGATTTAGATTCTGGTCTTTACCCAGTCCTCAATAAGCTGGTTAGATGATACTATTTTAATTGCACTGAAAGGATGTTTGACTGAGTTCACCAAATGCTTGGACATCTGGATGATCAAACTGATTGTATCCAGTGATCAGCTCTGAAACCTACCTTAGAAGCCAGTAATGGTTTGGTGTCTTCTATTTCAATAATTACATCCCGGCGGGGTGGGGCAGACAGAAGGGAGGCTGCAAGACAAACAGTTTCATTATCCACGATACTTAGAGAAATACAGTCATGAACATTTTACTCCAAGTTCAAGTTTAACAGCCATAGGGTGGATGGTGGAGTTTATTCCTGGATGAGACTTACTGAGTGGAGGGGACAACACCTGAATGTAGAAAATAACCCAACAATCCATCATTTTCCCCCAAATATAACACGGTTTTAGGCATTTTCTAGAGGACCGTATGGTCCATTTTCCTTTGGTTTTGGACAGTTAGCCCAGTGCTTATATGCAGGAAGCACCCAGAAAAGAAATGTGTCGACACATGTCTTTAGAGGGTACAGGAGTGGTGGTCAGGGAATCTACTTTCAAAGGAGTCTTCTTTTCTCAGAATTTGTTCCTAAGTCACAGAAAATAAAGAGGAGAAAAGAAGAAAGAGATGAGAAAAGGTATATGCCGAGGGAGAAGGCTCATGCCCCGGCTCTACGTGCAATTCCCCCACATCTCTGTGACTTAGGATTTTAGGGGTAGAGCAATAGCTCAGAAACAGTCCCTAGGCTGTTTGGTTTGTTCAGCTATCGGGTGTCCCAAAGCCTCAGCCTGGGGAGAGGTGAGAGGCACAGCTCCCTTTTACTGAAGAAGTGTCAGGCAGCCAGACTTCAACAGGAGGCCAGAACGCAGATGGAGCAAACGCCACCAAGCCAGAGAACTTTCTGTTCAACTCACTCAACGTGACTGGCATATAGGACCCAAAGGAGGAGAGGGAGAGACGTGTGTAGGTACCTACCATGTGTCAGGCCTTGGGCTAAGCACTTTATTTACACGATCTCATTTAATTCCTCAACTATCCTTTTTTAAAGATTTCCTTCTTTAAAGATTTAAACACAAACCAACCGAAGAGAAAGCAAGTCACTTGCTTTAGGTTAAACAATTAGTAGTAAGTGGAAGTAACCTAGATCTGTCAGACCCCAAGGCTTGTGTTTTGGGCAGCGCCTGTGGCTCAAAGGAGTAGGGTGCCAGCCCCATATGCCGGAGGTGGTGGGTTCAAACCCATCCCTGGCCAAAAACTGCAAAAAAAAAAAAAAAAAAAAAGTCTTGTGTTTTAATCATCACACCGGAATTCAGGGGAACAACACTTGAGATCCTGGGGAGGCTGACATTTGTTGAGCATCTATGGTACATCAGCTACTATGTGAGGTAGTTTGATATCCATGGGACACCCAGACATATAAACAGTCTCTATGGTTCCAGATAAGTGCCCCTGCAGCTCCTGGCAACTGTAACAACACAGGAGACAAGCAGACAGGCAGTAAGCAAGCTCCTTGAATCATCAGTCCTGCACTTGTCCACCCCCCTGTAATCAAAGCCTGAAAGAGAAGAGGACAAGCTCTGTGTGCTTTCGACATCAGGCCCACTGGGTGGACACCTCAACTCTTAGCCTATCATTGGTTTTAAGAGCATATCGATTTTCATCTTCTGTGTTCTCCAAAGCTTTGACCATACTCTACATTAGTTACACAGGATCACTAACCAGCATCCTTGGCCTTGGGCTCAGCCTACCCTTGACCAAGAGATACAAACAGGTCCAAGCAATTCTGGGGCCAGAGAAGGTTTGTAGCATTTGTAGCCTCCTAATGATTTCATGTATTTGAACCAAAGAAACTTCTGTCATGAAAGCAGTAAGAAAAACACTAGGAAAATAATTTCTCACCATTTAGTAACCCCAAACAAAACAATTCCTGCAGTTACAATAATTCTTGTTGCTGATTTCGGCATCATCAATTCAGCACAAAATGTTTTACATGGGATATTTCTTGATAAACACGTGTAGGCTTTTGCTCAAATTTGACTGTGGTTTTTTCCCCTCACTTCTCTGAGTCAGAGATACAGGATGCTCAGACCCACATAGCAGATGAGTTTCAAAAACTCTGTAAAATCAATACCAAACCTTATGGAAGCTTAAATAGAACTGGTTAGAGGCACAGCTGCTTAAATAGAAGATATCTGCTTCAGCCTTGATGCTAGCAAAGATCAGCTGAATGAAAGTGTCCCAGCCCTCCTCTGGGGTCTAATTTCAAGGCCAGGGGCCCTCGGATGTCCTGCACTGATGAGTGACCCAGACTCTAGCTCCTAACACAGTTTCTGGCACATGGTACAATTAAAATCAACTAGCTATTAAAAGGGTACTAGCGATTTCGTTAGCCGTTATTTATTATAGAAATCTCAAGTATTATGCCTTTCTCTATTCCTTATGTATTAATTATATGCAAGTTATTTACATTTTTCCTCTATGGATTACAAATGTCTTTCAAATTACATTGCAACAATGTTGTGATGGGTTAATGAGGTGAGAGAACAGATGGAAAGCAGTTTGTTCCAATTAGAAATAAAAATCTCATCCCTCAGTGCTCATGGTGGGTGAGCATGGGGGTGGGGAGCAACCTCATATTTCTCCATCCAAATATGTCTCACTTTGGACTATAATTACCCAGTTCCATTTCCTCTTTCCTGCTGGAGTTTTACTCTGAGAGAGTGAGAACACGGCGATCTTGGTCCCCTCTGTTCTCCAAACATCCAGTACAGGGTTGGTATTCAATGAGTTTTTAATAACCATGTATTGCAGGTTGAAGGAAATTAATTCATCCCCATCACTGGTAGGGAACAGCCCTGCCTGCGTTTAAAGGCTGTTTGTTGAAATGGAAATAGGGCAAGTTCGTGAAGCACTTACCATTTCCTTAAAAGGGGTCATATGTTCACCCAAGAGCAAGACACATTAAGGGCAGGAGCTTGACCATCAGGCCTCCCCAGACTAGTCCAGGATTCCTGCCCTGCTCTGCCACTTACCAGTTATATTACCTTGGGAAAGTTACATAGCCCACTGGAAATTAAACTGTTTCCTCATTTGCAAAATCTAGACAACATATATAGGACTTACCTTGAGAAAGTTTGTAAAGACTAAATCAGATCCATGCCAGAAAATCCCCCAGACTTCTTTGTAGACTTGCATTTTACCTTTTAGCTGTGGCACAATATCTTCCTTTCCCGCATAAGGGTCGCAGCGAAAGCGGTCCAGCTGATCGATGGTGCACTGGCCAACGACAGGCTTTCGCCCAAACTGCCTGTGGTCAATGACCTTGATCACCAGCGGAGGCATGTATAACTCCTCCTTGGGCAGTAACTGGGGGTCACAAAGGGAAATGTCATTTTCTTTATAAGACCCAACAGAGACAGCTTTCCCAAAAATTAAACCAAGGCACTTTTGCCATCTAGCCCAGGGAACTCAGAGAAATTAGTTGGGGATACTTATGTGCCAGGCAAGCAGCTCAGAGCATAAGAGTATGACCTCTCAGCCAGTCTGCCTGGGATCAAATCCTGCCTCTGCCAGCAAGAACTGCATAACTTTGGGGAACTTTTCTAACCCCTCCATGCCTCAGTTATCTCAGCAGTAACAGTAGGGTTGTTGCATTACCATATGTGAACTGCTCTGAAGAATACCTGGCCCTGGATAAGTGCCCTATGTTAGCCACCATGATGTGGAACCAGCACGCTTTCCCGCTGACCTGTAGTCTGCTTCCCAAGAGGGGATGTGCACAAGGCCAGCAAGCCCAGGACTTTGGTCATCTGCTAGCCAAGCCTAAGAAAGCATTTAGAAATGGTCAAGAGAAAACTGAACCTCCAAGGGAAACAGCTGTGATTGGGAATCCTTTAGTCCTGCAAGTTCAGCGTCAAGATGGGATCCACATGGATTTGGTGGCTTTGGTGACATTGGCTGACCCCGGGCTTGCTGCACATGTGGTCTGGGGGAACATGTATCTCTGGTCTTGTATAGGAAGAGGAGCTGGGGTCCACTGAGTGGCATTCCTCATTCCTGCTGAAGTGCCAGACTCCAGACTAGAGTTTTAAAGGTGGGGGAGGGGTGGAGAAAGGACATGTGTGGGTGGAGTGGCCCAGGGGTAACAATGTTCTGGGATTCTGGCCATATAAATGGCCCCATCCGTTAGACAATGAAGAGGAGAGGGCTAGGGTTTTGGAGTTGGAGGCGTCTTTGTCCAAACCCTGATTGCCCATTTGCTGGCCATGTTCTCTTGTGTAAATTATTTAACCTCTTGGTTTCCCTCAAGTTGGGCATTAGAGGGGTGGAAATGTCCACCCTTCAGGGTTAAAGATAAGTGCATAGAGCATAAAGGCACCTGGCACCCAGCTATAGTGGGACACAGTCACCGAGGAGTAGGACGTGTGGCCAACACTCACTACGAGGCTGGATCAGTCACCTCCCCTATCTAGATCTCCATTTCCTCATCTGTAAAATGTGAGATTGAATCATGTAATCCCAGAGTTCAAGAGCAGTATGTGGCAACATCAAGGGCAGGAACATGACTAGGGTGGGGAAAGGAATGGGAAGGTTCCAGGCCTTCCAACACTTCAAGCTAAGGAAATGGCTTTATTTTTGCCTCTTTTGTGGAATAAAGTAAGAAAGATTTTTTTTCTTAATTTTGTAAAAGTTATAACTTTGACTGCCTTAAAAATAGGAAGATGGAGTGACCTCTTCTGGCTCCAGGTATCATGGGGTCAGTGACAGAGGACTGTTAACTGGACCTGATGCTCTCATATTTCTGATAGCCAGAGGGTGGCCTTGATAGACCAAAAAGGGGCCATCCCAGGGATGCCTGGAGGCGGGGCACAGCCATGAGCTGTTCGGGTCATGCCCCAGTGCCCATATGGGTTCCCCTGCAGTGATCTCTCCCTAGCCAGCCAGCCCTTATCCAGAGGGTTCTGGTTGTACACTTATAGGAAGTATATTAGGTCCTTGAGTGATTCAGAGTTAATATGTTGCCCTTGTGGGTTGATCAAAAGCCTATAATAGATAGCCGAATAGATAGAAAGTTTACTGGAGAAATAAATAAGTATTGCTTGCAGATCCTTTTCTGCATCAATGGAGGGGTTTGAAGCTTAAAGAAACCATTGCTATAGTGTGAGACGCTAAGGTGGAAATGTCACTGACAAGCTGAATATAAGGCAGGGTTGTTCTATTTGCCAGATTTTGGAAATAAACTCTGTGTGCGTGTAGTATGTACATTCACATTTCATCACACGTGGACTCTGATGGAATATCGATACTGTACCACTTTCATGAAGAGAACAGAACTTGGAAAGTTGGGTGTCTTCTTAAGGTTTTTGATCACCACCGACTCTACCCTTTCTCCTCCGCACTCCACAACGAGACTGGGGGATGAGATAGAGGCCATCTGGTAGTTTTTCATATTTCTTAAGCCCCAAGCTAGAATCTATGAAAAAAAATTAAGAGACTGGAAGGAAACTCAGCATATGAAAAACAATATTCAAAAGGAAAAAGTCTGTCTCAATAACTGGCAAAGTCTTTAAGATTAACTTGTACAGATTTGCCTAAAATACCTTTGAACGTTACCCTAGCAAGCCTGCGGGTCATTCAAGGAAAGCAGATTTGTGTCCTCCCCCAACTTCCTTCTCCTGCCTGCGCGGCTACAAAGGCAGGGGAGGTAAGAATGTAGGATTGAAATCCTGGCTGTGCCATCTCACGGCCATGTGAATGCCGATGAGTTAAATAACCTCTCTCTGTCTCAGCTACAAAAAAATCTGGTATCCTCTCTCACAGAGACGTTAAACTTCTTAACATGGTGTCTGATCCGCACACATTCAGAAATGATGGCTGTTGTTGAAAGCCCCTTGCCTCAGTCTTTGAGAGCTCTTAGCAAGGCAGCTGGAGAAGGAGAAGGGAAATCTCAGGGTAACAGCTGGTTGGCTGGACAGGGGGAAGCCTCGAGAGCAGGCCAGACACCGTCCATCAAGCCTCCTTGTTAGCACCATCTGACATGCCACTCTTGCCCATGACTCCCTCCCCATGTCTGCCTCTGTACATAGCCACTCTCTGCTGGCTTGTCTGCCCCTCTCCCAGTTCTGCAGGTGATTGCGAAACTCAGAACTCTGCTGCCTTCCAGCAAAGCTGGACTTTAGATGCTCTCAGGAATGCTAGAGTGGATTCTACATGTTCCTTCAAGTCATTTCCAAGATCATCTCAAGTTTTTGGACAAAGTCGAGAAGGTGTATAGCAAGAAAATATGAGGCAGAAATTCTTTCCTACAGGAGAGATTGCTGTTCTGTAGTTACATGTGTCTGATCTGATCTAGAAAACACAGGAGCAGCTTACCTCAATAGCAGTGAGCTGAACCACAGGCCTGATCCCCTGGGGAACCATGTACAGATTTGATGCCCTTTGCGGGGGAAGAATGGGAAGGTTGGAGCCATCCTGTGAAATAAATATAACAATGTTAATGCCTACCTTTAGTTCAAGCAAACAGTGCCTAGAATTATTAACAGGTGTTTTTAAGAAGCTGTAGGAAAATATGAGTGAGAACACAGCAGTGTACCTTGTTCCTTAGAATTAGCTCTGCAGTTACAAGGACATCCCCACAGATCCTGTCTCCGTTCCTTACTGGGTGCCACAGAAGTTTGGGTGTGATGTCTATTTCTGAGTTTAGCTTCACCAGAGGAGAGAAAATGCTTCGTCCTAAAAATTCATCTTTGCCCTAGAGAAACAAGCGATCCTTAAATTCCCTAACAAACATCCTTTCAAATCTCCATCGTTCCCCCAAGTTGTCTTAGAAATTCTAAACTACCTACCACTTGGTCATTGTCAAAAAGTTCAATGACAACTTTGGGGGGGTTCTGCAGAACAGCTTGGGGTTCCCCATAGATTTCAACTTCATCAAATATAATTGTTTGGTCCCATGTTGGGTTCAGGGTGGAGTGAATGATTTCAGTGGTTTTGCTTCGATGGAGGAAGGAGACATGAGCGTATGGATCTGAAATAGAAAAAGGGAATAACAGCGGGGCCGTGGCCGAAGTCCAGCTCCCTGGAACCACTCATTGCAATAGCTTCTTTTCCTCTGGATACAATGATCATGGATGCTCTTCCCCCACCAGGAGATAGGGTTTCTATGGAGCAGCGCACTGAGGCAGACTGTGGCACTGCAGCAGAGGGACCTGAAATGAGGTCCAAATGTGTACCGAGTGTGTCCCCACCGAGGCTAGTTGGGCACCCAGTCTTTTTCTGCAAGGGTACTGCCCTTGTGGTTGAATGCAGGCTCGGCAGTCAGATGCACTGTTGTTCAAACCCCTCTTCACCCCTGCTACATGACTTTAGGGAAAAATGCTTAATCCTTCCTCTTCTGTCCAATGAAAGTAATATCTGCTTCATTGATAGGATGAAATAATATAAAGAAGGTAAATTACTTAGGACAGAGCCTCTCCTAAGGGGAGTATTTGGTAAATGCTATTTATTATCATTGTGGTTAATGCCAATGGTAAGCCATTCATTGAGCAAATATTTCCTGAGCATCAGGTCTTCAGTAGTAACAGGAAAGGTTCAGACGTTCACAGAGCTATGTGGTCCCCCAGCCCCAGGCTGTGGATTGGTACCAGATTGTGGCCTGTTAGGGACCTGAACTCTCCTCCTGTCCCATCCATTTCCCTCATCTGTGGGAAAACTGTATTCCATGACTCTGGTCCCTGGTGCCAAAAAGGTTGGGCACTGCTACTTGTAGAGTTTACAACCAGAATGCTGTAAAAGCAGAAATCTTTATTTCACTATACTTGAGGATAAACTGAAAGCAATTTCATATACTAAGAAGCAATCGACGTTATTCATATACTAAGAAGCAATCAATGTTTTCCTTTATGTTAAATAATTTCATCAACCCTTTTGGTAGTTACCTATGGGCCAATCTACCTAAGCAATAACCTAATGTCTAACCTGAAATTCTTACATAAGCCAACAGGGTGTTTGGTTTTGTAGCAAGGCAGCCGTGCGGTACGAATAGAACTCTTTGTCTCTGCCCTGATGATAAATCTTATATCTCAAACTGCAAAGAATGTGCTTAGAGATTTACGCAACTTCAGTGAAGTAATTGGGAAAGGATTCATTGACTTTCAGTGATGGAGTGCTCCCTAGTGGAGAATGTTTGAATATATCTTTGAAAACATTTTGGAGATGTTTATTCCAGGGATAACCACGAATCTGATCTAATTTGTAAGAAAAGAAAACAAATGTTGGTTAATATTAGAGCTTGAAACATGCTTCTCAATTGATTTGATCATGCCAGATTGTCAGGAAAATGCTTTAAGAGCTGTTTCCACAGAAGACCCGGGGACGTTCTGTTGGGCTTCAAGTCCTGAAGAGGAATGCTCCAAAAATACCAAAGGGTGGCTCCTGACATGGTCCCAAGGGCAAGGACTTAGATCCAAGGCAGTCAGGTTCTCTGTCCTTCCCCACCCCTGCCAACAGCCTTGCCCTCAGAACTAGTCCGAAGGCACCCAAACCTGCCAGGGTGTCAGCACAAGGGGTGATAATGCCTTGGGGTTAGAAATTTGGGGAGTAAGCATCAGAAGGGGTCAAAATGGACTTCAAACTGCCAAAGCCTGGTGCTGTCAGCAAATGGGTGGACTTGCTGCCATCTTTTTTTTTTTTTGAGACGGAGCCTCAAGCTATCCCCCTGGGTAGAGTGCCGTGGCATTACAGCTCACAGCAACCTCCAACTCCTGGGCTCAAGCGAGTCTCCTGCCTCCGCCTCCCAAGTAGCTGGGACTACAGGCGCCCACCACAACACCTGGCCATTTTTTGGTTGCAGCCATCATTGTTTGGCGGGCCTGGGCTGGGGATTCGAACCCGCCACCTTAGGTGTATGTGGCTGGCGCCTTAGCCGCTTGAGCCACAGGCGCCGAGCCGCTGCCATCTTTTTGTCACTTTAAGAGTTATAAAAAAACCTAACAGATCTTAACTTCCCATCTACCAAGAGTCCAGGGATAAAAAGACAGCTATGTGTATAAACAGAGATCAGAAGTCACTCATCCTGGTGCTTTTTATTACTTAATTGATTAATGCTTATTATTATTATCAAAAGACCATGAATCTTCTGTGTATCCTTGGCACCCAGCAGCAGTGCCCAAAGCATTCAGTAATTATTTGTCTAATGACTGAGCAGTTTGCTGTAAGCATACTAAACCAATGTCAACACGAAGAGGGTTTTTGTTGTTAGAAATGGTAAAAAGCATCTCCTCGATAAGAAGTAGAATCAAGGCTCAGTGCCTATAGCACAGTGGTTAGGGTGCTGGCCACATGCACTGCCGAGGCTGGTGGGTTCGAATCTGGCCCAGGCCAGCTAAACAATGACAATTCCAACAACAAAAAAAAGCTTGGTGTCGTGGAGGGCGCCTGTAGTCCCACTACTTAGGAGGCTAAGGCAAGAGAATTGCTTAAGCCCAAGAGGTGGAGGTTGCTGTGAGTTGTGACATAGGGAGACTCTGTCTCAAAAAAAAAAAGGAAGTAGAATCAAGACAGCCTGCTATGTAATAATGTGGAGCTTATTTTTTCCTTTACCTGAAAAGCTATCCTTGTCTAAAGCCATGAGGTTTCTGGCTTGATAGATATAACAGCGCAGATGGTAGATGTAGACTCCTAAAAAAATAAAATAAAATAAAACAGGATAGAGATTACCTACAAGAAATACAATACTGCAAACTGCTATTTTTGTGGGATATTTGAAGATAATAACATGTTTCAGATAAATGCACCACCCCTATCTAGTTCCTCATAGTATAGAGGGCACACAGTAGGACCCCCACAGTTGGCCACCTCCCTACACTGACCCCTCCCTAAGGTGACCTAATTTTATAGACTGAACCCATACCACATGTACATATTGGTACAATAGGCCTAATAGGCCTAGTTCCTTAAGTTGACCACCTCCATCTATTGATGAGTTTGTTACAATCCCTTGGGTGGTCAACTTACAGAGGTTCTCCTATATAATGATAATGTTACCCTCCCAAAGTAAAATTTACTTCCTATAAAATAAAATCTATTTTTAAAAATGCTATAGTAAGCTCAAGGCCAGTGTGTCAACCAGGAGAGCATTGCTCCTGCTGTAAATAAATTTCCTGGATTTAGGGTCTGCTTTAACAAGCAACTGGGTCTCCAGCAATTATAGAAATTGGGCTCTCTGTACTACTTCAACACCAGATCTGAGAAAGTAGTCTGCTAAAAGTTACTCTGACATTTCAGAATCTTCCCACTTCTTCTCTTTATTAGTATATTAACACACACATAATCTGTGAGACACCAAAGCTCTGTGATTCAGTGCATAGATTCTGGGAACCTGATTACTTGGGTTCAAATTCTGTCTCTAGTGCCTACAAGCTATCAGACCATGGGCAAGTTATTTAATCTTCCTGTACCTTGGTCCCCTCATTTATAAAATGGGAACAATAATAGCATCTATCTTACATGGTTGTTATTAGGATTAAACAAATTACTACGGTAGGGCGCTGGCAAATAGGCTGGAGGTGGCAGGTTCAAACCCAGCCCCGGCCAAAAAACAAAACAAACAACCCCCCCCCCCCCACAAATTACTATAAGCACAGTTTCTGGTACAGGCTAAGACCTATACAAGTATTTGCTATTATCATAGAGAAGGTCTGCTTCATTCCAAAATTTTGAAGGTTATCATTGAAACCAAGCTTTATATTGAGCCTTTTTTTCTTAGTTAAAATAATAAATTGGGGGGCTTCCTAGGTAGAATGAATACATATTAGACAGACTATGCTAAAATCAGTGATTTGACTACCTTTTACTCCAAATACGATAGAGTTTTTAAAACTGTATTTTCTAAAATCTTCTTCAAGCAATGAAAATGAAATCCATGTTTGCATGAAGTGTTTTTTTTAAATCATATTTGGTGATTCAAAGAGTTTTCTTCAGATAAAAGTTACAGAAGCACAATTGACCAAGCCATGTTTAAAACTCACTGTCGAAATTACAGGAAACAATGGGGGTGTTGGCTCCAAACACGGTGGTGGCGCTGTGCTTCTGTTTTTCCAAACTCTTTTCGTCTCCATCCTCTGTAGTGTCTGCCCCCTAACATAAGAGAGAGAAAAGTCAATTAACTCTACCTAAAAACAAAATCAAACCAAGAGGCAAGAATCACAAATGGAATGGCGACGTTCGTATGATTTTCTTATCCATTCACCTGGTTTTTAAAGATAAATAGGCCCAGTGACTCCCCCAAAGTCACTGAGCTGGAAAGGGCAAAGCAGGAAGTGGGAGCAACCTTCTTACGTCCGGTTTGGGTTCGCCAAACCCTGCTGCTGAAAGAAAGGGGGAAAAAGAAAAAAATGTGGAGGATAAGTGGATTAGAAGGACAGGAGGAGGAAGAGAAAGGGCAGCAGCAGCAGATTACAGGGAGGTCAGAGTGCAGAAACACAAAAATAGGCTGTTTGGAAATGGATCCCGACCACCGTTCTGGTTTAGACCTCCCACGGCCATTTTCGGATTCCTCCATCCACCTGCCTGCTTCCTCTCTCCCTGTCTTCTTTATTATGCCTCCATGTGAATTGTTCTCTAATTTTGGGAGCCATCCCTCTGACTTCCGCCCCCTCACATCTGTATGTTTAACTTTTTTGGTTTCTGGAACAGTTGCAATTTCCAAAGCATGATCCAAGGAGCCTGGGATGTTAATTGATGTTACCTGAAACAGGGTCCTGGAACAGATAGATATATTTGGAAAATGTTAGGTGAAACAGGTGTGTCTGCAGTAGTATTTCTTGACTTAGAACATTTCTTATGTTCATGGTCTATTTATCCCATAACAATTGTTCAGCACCTATGATGTGTAACTTTCCTCTAACCTACAAGGACTCTCACAGTGCTGGGGTTTCAGGGACCTCTACGGAGTTGGCACTGTTGTATCTAACACTCATATATTTTCTCTGTACCAATATAACTTGCACTTGGGCTACTTACAAGAGCACCTTCAAGTTTAAAGATGGCAGCTGCACCATGAGTTTCTGAAGGTGCCATCTTTCTCCTCCAACGTCTGCGGCGAAAGGTATCTGAACTACGCTGTTTCCAGTGAAATTTCCAGCCAATTAAAGAAGCATATTCCCAACCCTCCCGGTCTTCATATTCTTCCATGGCCTAAAACAGAGGTGAAAATGTTAAGGATAACAATAATAGTCCTTATGTGGATAAAACAAGTCATCTTGTCAACTAACAAAGATGTAATATTAAAATCTCCTCTGTGCCAAGCACTATGCTAGAGCCAGGGATACAGCAAAGGAAAAAAAAAAAAAAAACAGAGAGACCCCTTAATATTTTGAAATTAAAAAAGAGAAAAAGAAAAACCAGACAGGATCTCTGCCCTTGCAGAGTGTTCTCTGTGTTTGGGAACACAGAGGGGGAACCAGGCAGTCACCCTACAATGAGATGATGGCGTGTGGTGGACACACCCACAGGAAGGGCACCTTATTCAGACTCAGGGGCAGAATCAATAAGTGGACTCTTTCTCAAATTGCTTTCTGTTTTCTCCCTCCATTAGTTCCAAAGAACATTGCTATTTTGATGTACTTTGGAAAACATTACCATCTCCATGTTATATGTGGGGGAAAGATGACAGGACCCCCTGAAGGTTTAAATGTCTTACGAGTTCATAGCTTGCCACAACTAATAATTAAATGAATAGATAAGAGTATACTATTTCTGTAATAACTAATAACTCATGAGTATGGTATTTTCAGCTTAAAAACTATATAAATGTGTATGGATATACAAATTATCTTGGTTTTCAACGTGATACTCTGTCATCAACAAATACGAGTATTCACTCTGTGACAGGGATTGTGTTAAGGTCTGAGGGAACAGTGAAGAAAAAGACAGACAGAGTCTTTGCCATCATGTACCTGACATTGTAGTGGCAGATATTTATTTAGATCTCCTACAAGTAGGACTGGAGGGCGGCGCCTGTGGCTAAGTGGGTAGGGTGCCGGCTCCATATACAGAGTGTGGCGGGTTCAACCTGGCCCCGGTCAGCTAAAACAGCAGTGACAACTGGAAAAAAATAGCCAGGCGTTGTGGTGGGCGCCTGTAGTCCCAGCTACTCGGGAGGCTAAGGCAAGAGAATTGCCTAAGCCCAATAGTTGGAGGTTGCTGTGAGCTGTGATGCCACAGCACGCTACCGACTCTGTCTCCAAAAAAAAAAAAAAGTATGACTGGATTTAATAAATGTAAAATAATACTTAATAATATTTAGGATCTTGGGAATAAGAGGTTCATGTGGGTAATTATTATGTTGGGTCTATTTTTTTTTCAGTTTGAATAAATGTAAAATGCGGGTTAACCTCAATCTTGGAACTGATCCTTTAGTAATGTTAATAGTGGCAAGGAACGATTTCACAAAGCCAAGAGTAAGGCAGGTTAGGGACATGATCAAAGGTCTGAGAAATATTCCTTGATAGAACTGGGCCACATCCCGAGCCTGTCATAAAATTCAGAGCTTACGGATTATAGATGATGCATATTCAGTCCCTAGCATGCATAGACACTTCTATACATGCCATTTAGTATTATTCTACTTAATTTACTATTATTCCATTTAGAACTTACAGTACCCTAATCAGGTATAGATATTATCCCCATTTTGCAGATGAGAAAAAAAGTGAAGATCTGAATCCTTACATATCTTGTTATAAGTCGTGAGCTATTGCACTACCATATTATGCTGCTAAAATAATTTCAGTTTCTTCCAACAGGTCTATAGCAGTTCTCAGCACTGAGCTTGCCTCAGAATCACCTGGGAGGCTCATTGAATTACACATTTCTCGTCCCACTCCCAGAGTTTCTTAATCAGTAGGTCTGGGGTGAGCTATCACTAGCAAGTATCCCAGATGAGGCATTATTGGTTTGGTGGGCACACTTTGACAATGCCTAAGCACAGCATTAAGGCCTAGATTTGCAAATAGCCTCTGAAGAAATATCTAGTTCACTGGAACTCCGTGTGGTCAGGGGGGCAGAACTCCCTGGTTCACCGTCTGCCCTTCTCCCCTCACCTTTGCAGTACTTGAAGCTGTCTGTGTTAAATCTTTCTTGCGTTTCCGGACTAGCCTTCGCCGCCTATGCGTGTGATACATTTTCTCTGCTGCAACCCAGGACTTGGGTTTATTATCAGGAGGAATGGTAATTCCATACTCCCAGCCTGGAACAGAGTTTGTGAACAGTTACCCCAAAGAGATACATTCACCAGACTGCCAAAAAACCTCCAGGAATAGTCACTCCCTCCATCCCCAGAGGTTTTCTCTGGTTATGAGTGTGCGCACGGCTCCTTCACTTTGCTGGGATTCAGCCAAACTGAACCAGCCTCATTCCCTAGCTCCCTCTTGGAAACATTCCTTTCGGGCTGTGGAGTTCACCTTTATTTCCTATACTTCTAGTCATTGATGGTGCTTCAGAGCATTTAAGAATAAAACACAGTCCAGGAGACAGAAGGAGAAAGATGGGAAGGGCCTGGGCCATGTACTCACACAACATGGGATCAAATCCCAACACCGGTGGGTGCTGGCTGTTTACAAAATAAGTTTCCTGCCAGTTGGTAACCTACTTAAAGCCCAATTTCTCCATTACAAAGGTAAAATAGATCTTTGTGTAGGGTTTTAGTTATTTCAACACAATCCAACAAATGTATGCAAAGCATGGGGGCCATATTTAGCACATAATCAATGCTAATCATTATTCTGAGACACGGTGTGTGCATCAGGATCAGTGAGGAGCTTATAACTGATTTGAAGTCTTCTGTATCAGCTTTAGTTCTTTCTGTTCACTGTTCCCTCTTCTAAGGCAGGAAATCAAATTTTCTTTGGTTGAAATCTTAACTTTAAATTACTATTACAGAAAAATATAAGCACCACCACCAGAAGCTATGTCAATAATCTGTATTATTGCTTAATAGGGTGACTTTTAAAATATTTTACAGTTCTCCTTTCTGAGCTGGAGGGCCCCCTGAATGGGATACTCCCAGGGAGATCATGGGATATGGTTAGAATAGAGAAAGCCCAAATTCCAGCTCCCTCCCAAACTATTTCTGGATCATCAAGCATCTCAAAGCCCAACCAGTTGGCCACACATCACTGGATAGTCTTCATTTTTTTAATCAACAAGACCAATCAGATAAGCATGTTTTTCATTCTTAAAACCCCACCCCCACCCTGCATCCGTTAAAGCATTTGCTGGTCCCTTGGATTCTCCATTTGAATAATCAGAGAGAATATCACCAGACCAGTTGCTATAGAGCAGCAGAAATAAAACCCCTCCCTCCCAAAGAACCTTTACTTTGGTTAGCCCTGATATAGAGCCCCCCATGAGGTAATAGATGTGAAATGTCACCTTTCTCATCCACTGCTCGATTGATGTCATACACCCAAGCATCATCTTCCCATTCCCAGCCCGGAGGACAAGTCAACTCGCTGGGTGATGCTGCCTTATCGCCATTCTTTAAAAAAATGAAATAAACACAAAGAAGAAACGTAAGTCATAGGGTCAACAAGATGAAAAGGGTAAGATATAGTTTCTCACATGTAACTATAGTATCCACATGTTTATAAATACCACGTTAGAGATCCATTTTCCTCCAGAGAAGTCTCTAATTTTTACGCATAATTGCTGCATACAAATTGTTTAAACTACCTTCTGTTTTTACTATTAGGGAAAGTATTAGGTTGCGCCATGTGAAATTGCTGTCTTTGAGGGTCATAGTGATGGCGTCTCAGCAGTTTCATGTGGTTCAACTCAGTACCATAAAATGCTGCAACGATCTTTATGACAGCTTATCTAGAAAAGAACCCATCAAAGGATGGATTAAAGACATGTGTTCACGTGTTTTCAAGTACCGAGGATTGCTACTGGAGGCTCATGATGCTAACAAGATTGAGCAAAGTTTATGTGAAATGCTGAATTAAGTATTCATAAAACTGATAGAGTTATGAAAATAAAGTTCATAAGTGAAGGAATTAAAGGTAGCCCATAAACAGTGGAAAAACACTCAGCTTCACTTTAAATTAAGAGAGTGAAAATTGAAATAGCAGCAGGATACCACTTATTCAGGTATTGGCAAAGATGATAAAGTGGGATGGTGAGTGTTTAGGCAAACAGCTTTCTCACGCTGTTGACAGAAATATAAACTTATGAAATCTCCTTGAAAAGCAAATCAGCAGTGTTTATCAAAACTGTATACATATTTAAACCTTCACCAAGCAAATTCAAGGATCTTTCTTAAAGGTACACTTTTATAAGCAAATAAAAATGTATATACAAGGATATTTACTGTTGTATTGTTTATAAAAACTAAAGAAAAGTAAAAAAGCACCTAAATGTCCATAATGAGGGAATTAATTAAATGAATGATAGGAGATGCATATAATAAAACATTCTCCAGTTCTCCAGGTTGTTTTTTTTTTGACACAGGGTCTCACTCTGTTGCCCAGTCTGCAGTGCAGTGGTCTGATCAGAGCTTAATGCAGCCTCAAATCCCTGGGCTCTAGTGATGCTCCTGTTTCAGCTTCCTGATTAGCGGGAACCACAGGCATGGGACACCATTTCTGGTTAATGTTTAAATTTTTTTGTAGACACAGGGTCTCCCTATATTGCCCAGGCTTATCTCAAACTCCTAGCCTCAATTGATCCTCTCATCACAGCCTCCCGAAGTCCTAGGATTACAGGTATGAGCCACAACACACAGCTCTAGGTATTTATTTATTGAGAATAAATAAATGCATATTTATTTTTTGAGACAGAGTCTCACTTTGTCACCCCAGCAGAGTGCTGTGGTGTCATAGCTCACAGCAACCTCAGACTCTTGGGCTCAAACGATTCTCTTGCCTCAGCCTCTCAAGTAGCTGGAACTATAGGTGCCCACAACACCCAGCTATTTTTAGACAGAAGACCACAGGCTGGTCTCAAACCTGTGAACTCAGGCAATGCACCCGCCTCAGCTTCCCAGAGCACTGGGGTTACAGGCGTGAGCCACTGTGCCCGGCCCTATGCACTTATTTTTAAAAGCTCATAAATCTATATGCACTGATATCTAAAGTTGTTCAAGATATATTATTATGTGAAAAAACACAAGCTGTAGAACTGCCCATAAAACACAATTCTTTTTAGGTAGGGAAAAAAGAAGTTATATATCTGCTATCAATGGCTATCTTTGGGTAGTGGAATACAGAGCAGGGAGAAGAATTACTTTTCATTTTCTTTAACACTGTTTGGAGTTTTAAAAGACAAGGATATTTCCTTTATCATGATTTTAAAACTAGTTAAAAATTGAATATTTACCCTAAAAAATTCACACAACCTGGACTTTACCATGTGCCCACATCTAGTAAAATGGGGCCAATGTCTATCCCCTAGAAAGTAACTGTCGTAGCACTTGTGCTGCTCAAGTTGTAAGTGGGAGACTGTTCAGAGCATAAGATGGAGCAGGAGAGAGGGTGATGCCCAGGCGGTGGCTGGTGGGTTCCTAGCAGATCATGAAGCAGAGGTGACGGCATGGGAGGGTTTCTCTCCAGGGGGCTGCTCACCGCGTCGGTGTAGGTGTCCTCTGCTGGCTTCCACTCGCCCCCTGGGTAGCGGCTCTCGTTCTGGTAGACTTCATCGGTGAACTCCGTGTGACCTGCATCCGCCTCAGTCAGCAAGCTGCAGGGGCGGGAGAAATGGGCCAGCAGCCCCGGTTACTGCCAACGGCCAGGAGGTGTCTGCGCTCTGGGAGGGGCACCAGCTCCCTCCTGGCTCTATCCCTCTTGGTCCTGCACTCCAAACGCCTCTGGACTAATTGCTCTTGACATTCCTTTGAAGAAAGGGCCTAATGCAACCTAAATGATGGAGAACTCGAACCAGCAGGGCTGCTCCTGCTTGGTGATTAGGGTGGGGACTGGGAAAACAGCACTGTGGGCAGCCTCCTCCAGGGCCCATGCTGCTGTTTCAGGGCAGGGCTGTTCAGCTTTCTTTCAGTTTGGCTAACAGTTCAAAAGGACCAGGAGTCATCCTCCGCATGCCCCCTATTTTTAAAAAATGGAGTGGAGCCAGTCTCGTGAAGCCAAGTGGAAACCTTTACTCATGGCTTGCTAGGTCTACATAACGCAAACGCAAGAGAGGAGCTTACATCTTCTGGATAGTTCCCAGCTAGACAGCCAAGCCAGGTCATTTACGACTCCAAACGCTGCCTGGGCACTTGAGAAATCCATACTGACTCTCTGCCATGCCAGTTTTCCTTCGGATGTGGAACTATTTTGACAGCCCACAGAAGAAAGTACAAAGGTTACAAGTTTACTCAAGTCTCCCACCAGGCACCCCGGAATGAGGGTTCCTTTCCCTGTACCTTCTCTACATCTTTCCCTGCCACATCCAGAATCAAGCACTGGAAAAGAATCAAAAACAGAGTCCCAACTGTTTGTATAAATTGAGTCCATCCATCACTTCTCTGGGCCCTGGGAAAGGAGAATAAGCGCCCTGGCTGCTGCCTCTAGGACCCCATCCAGCCCCAACATGCTCAGGCTTCCGCTTTTTCCATCACTACTCCCCTCTACACTTCCCCTGTCCTCACTAACCCTCCTTCCCTCTGTCCAGTGCGAACCCCCTCTTCATCTCCTCACCCATCTTCCTGCAAAGCAAGCTGTCCTGAGTTGAGAGAAATCATGTGTACGCATTGGGCCTTAACAGACCAGCATCTCCCCTCCCTCTCCTCCCTCCCCTCCAATGCCTTTGCAAGTATTAAAAACAAACAACAGAGAGACCAAACTCTGGTTGGAGGCCTTAAGATCCCACTTCATGGCTCGGCGCCTGTGGCGCAAGCGGCTAAGGCGCCAACCACATACACCTTAGGTGGCAGGTTTGAATCCCCAGCCCGGGCCCGCCAAACAACAATGATGGCTGCAACCAAAAAATGGCCGGCGCTGTGGCGGGCGCCTGTGGTCCCAGCTACTTGGG